>NW_027362764.1:354582717-355012717 GCF_046119375.1 Phyllobates terribilis | reverse complement strand
ACGGAGAAAATTATCAGGCAGGAACAACCTTCCTTAATGGAAGAAATAAAGGGGATTATACGTCAAAAGATCAAATCCTCCTTGGCCTCAGTCGCTCTCCCTACTCCCTCACCTAGTCAGGATACTACATCTACTCCCTCAGCAGCCAAAAAGAGGAAGATCAGCCCGCCAGAGGGAGGGGAGGAAGACTCTAAAGATGAGGTATATATCTCGGAAGATCTTCCAGAGGAAGGTAAACTGAGTCCAACTCCTGATAACTCCCAACGAGAAAGATATTACTTTCCATCAAATAGCTTGGAGGAACTCCTCATTGCAGTAAGGAGAACTATGGAGGTCGAGGAAGAAAAGGTTCCCAGACAGTACAGGATCAGATGTTTTGGGGGGCTGAGTTCCAGGAAGAAGTTAGTGTTCCATATACACCAGAGTATTAGGGACTTGGTCCTAGAGGAATGGGAATCTCCAGAAAGGAGTTAAAGGATAGATTTCCTGTAGACAACAAGACTGCAGAATGCTGGTCTGAAGTCCCAAGAGTGGATATCCAGATTGCATAAATGGCAAAGAAGACCACATTGCCCTTTGCAGATTCCTCTCAACTAAAGGACCCCTTGGAACACAAAATGGAGGTACTACTCAAAGTCCTGGGAGACCTCAGCAGCACTATTAAACACCAACGTAGTCTCTACGGGCGTAGCTCGGTCAATGGCTCGTTGGCTAGATCAACTGGAGGAATACCTAGTCTCGGGCACCCCCAGAGAAAAAATTTTTGCATCCCTACCGCTTCTACAGAAAGCTACGGGGTTTTTAGCAGATGCTTCTGCAGAATCGGTGAGAGTGGCGGCAAGAGCATCTGGGTTATCAACCTCTGTGAGAAGGGCCCTATGGTTGAAATCTGGAGCAGTGATGTGGCATCAAAAATTAAATTGTTCCATCCCCTTTAAAGGGAAATACATGTTCGGGCCAGCCCTAGATTTTCTCGAGAAAGCCTCAGACAAGAAGGCGGCCCTCCTGGAACCTAGAAATGTAAGAAAAGGGCCTTTCTGCCCCCCCCCCCCCCCCCTCCCCCAGTAGCAGACCCCTCAATATAGGGGTAAAGGGAAAACATGACGATGGTGCTACCCAAAAGGAAGAGGAGGCAAGAAGCTTTTTCTCTCCCAAAATCAAGGTCAGAACAAACCATGACTTCAGGACAGTCGGGGGCCGCATCTGGAATTTTCTCCCTCAGCGGAAAGAAATCTGCTCAGACCCATGGGTCCTGAGGGTAGTCTAGTTTGGAGTAAAAATAGATTTCTCCTCCTATCCTCCACAGAGTAAAATTAACGCAACTCTCTTCTCAAAGTCGACAGGCCACCCTGATATCCGGTCTAACAGACCTATTGTCCTCAGGGGTGATATCCCTGGTTCCTACAAGGGAGATAGGCAGAGGACATTATTCCAAACTCTTCCTAATAAAAAAACTAAATGGCTCGCACCAAATTATAATCAATCTAAGGCCACTGAATCTGTATATCCACTACCAGCGATTTAAGATAGAATCCATCAGATCGACGGTCCCCCTGATAGGACAGGACCATGTCATGGCCACAATCGATCTCCAGGATGCATATTACCACAACTCCATACATCCACTTTACAGGAAGTTCTTAAGATTCGCAGTGACCCAGGGTGAACAAATAGTCCACTACCAGTTCAATGTTCTCCCATTCGGGATATCCTCAGCCCCGTGAATATTTACAAAGGTCATGGCTTATATCAGGGGTCAGAGTGTTTCAATAGTACCATAACTCGACTACCTGTTATTAATCGGGCCCTCAGTACCATTACTCCAAGAACATATACAGTTGACCACTCAGATCCTATCTTCTCTGGGCTGGTTAGTGAACTGCAAAAAATCGTATATGGTTCCCTCCTTGACAAAAACGTTTCTAGGAGTACGATTGGATTCCCACAGCCTGATGTAATTTCTGCCCAAACAAAAACAGGTCATGCTAAAAACAAAGATCAATGTCCTAAGAATCAGGGGATCAGTATCATTGAGAGATGCCATGTCGGACCTCGTGTCTGACCTCTTGTATCCAGATGGTTGCTTGGGCTTAGGCACATACCCGAACATCACAGACCCACATCCTTACGAATTGGGACGGATCTCCACGGTCTCTGAACAGGAGAATTCTTATACCACCACGGGTAAAAACCTCTCTATTCTGGTGGCTGAGTGTGAAGAATCTGAACAGAGGAGTACCATGGATCCAGAATCCGCTAGTAACCATAAGAGTGGATGCCAGCGGGAAGGGATGGGGAGCCATGGTCTCCCAAGAGCTATTTCAGAGTATATGGACCAAAGAGGTGAGCCAGAGCTCATAACATTTCAGAGAATTAAAGGCTGTAGAAGAAGTACTCAAAGCAGCAGAGCCTCTAGTCCAGAAAACCCACATACAGATATTTTCAGACAATATCACCACAGTAGCCCACCTTCGTCATCCAGGGGGCACAAGACACAAAAGCTCAAAAGCAGTCTCTGCGAGAATATTTTCCTGGGCCGAAGAACATCTTCTATCCCTATCGGCTCTTCATATCAAAGGTTCAGTCAACGTCCAGGCCGATTTTCTTAAGCAGAACAAAGATTCATCCAGGAGAGTGGAACCTAAACCCAGACATCTTCCAGATGTTAGTCGAGAGATTGGGCTATCCAGAGGTAGATCTCTTCGCAGAACACCAGAACGCGAAAGTACCTCAATATTTCTCCCTGGATCCAAACGACCCTTGCATGGGCGTGGACGCGTTCGCTCACCAATGGGAATTCAAACTAGCTTATGGCTTTCCCCCACTGGCTATCCTTTCAAAAACCTTACAAAAGATAAGGACTGAAGGGACCAGAGTAATCCTAGTGGCTCCTCTCTGGCCAAAAAGAAGTTGGTTCGGGACGTTAACCAGTCTGAGTGTGGAGAGCCCTCTAATCCTTCCTCCCATCAGAGATCTCCTTCTCCAGGGACCAATTCACCATCCGGATCCCGAGAGACTACACCTAGCTGCCTGACTTCTGAATTCCTGATATCAAAAACAAGAGGTCTCTCAGAGAAAGTCATCAAAACTCTCCAGAAGAGCAGGAAACCTGTAACGAACACCATTTACCATAAGATCTGGAAGACCTTCTTAAAGTGGTGTGCGCCCACTCACCCAGACCCTCATAGGGCCGATGTAGCACAGATTCCAGATTTTCTACAAGAAGGTCTGGACAAAGGTCTCAGCCCTAGTACTCTTAAAGTCCAGGTAGCAGCGTTAAGCTCATACTTTGATCAAAGCCTAGCTGAACATCAGTGGGTGAAGAGATTTATGACAGCAGCCACCCGCATCCACCCTAGAGTAACAGACTTGATTCCCCCCTGGGACCTTAACATTGTCCTGAAGGGGTTAACTCCTTCCACCCTTTGAGCCCTTATCAACCATAAGACTGGGCAGGCTGACCTGGAAAACAGCTTTCCTGGTTACAATAACTACAGCCAGAAGAGTGTGTGAACTACTACAGGCCCTTTCGGTCAACGAACCCTACCTGAGGATCCTGGAAGATCGTCTAATTTTCCGACTTGACCCTTCAGTTCTACCTAAAGTGGTCTCAAATTTTCACTGATCTCAGGAGATAATTCCTCCATCATTTTGTGACAACCCAAAAGACCAGAAAGAAATGGAATTCTACACTCTGGATGTTCGGAGAATAGTACTGCACTATCTTCAGGAAACAGAAGAAGGAAGGAAAGACAAGAGCCTATTTGTCCATACACAAGGTCCAAACCGAGGAAAGAAGGCAGCAAAATCCACAATAGCCAACTGGATTAAGAGGGCAATTACGGAGGCTTACCAGATCCAAGATCTGCCTCTTACGGCAAAGCTCAAGGCCCATTCTACAAGGGCGATATCTGTCTCCTTGGCGGAGAAAGCCAGCGCATCCATCGAGCAGCTTTGCAGAACTGCTATGTGGTCCTCGATTCATAATTTCTCCAAACACTACCGACTATATCTAATGTCTGTTGGAGATTTAGCCTTCGGAAGGAAGGTCCTTCAGGCTGTTGTCCCTCCCTAGTATATCTTTGGTATACCTCCTGTGTGCTGTTGTGGGGGGGTTATTAGAGAAAATAGAATTAGACTTGCTGGTAATTTGGCTTCTAATAACCCACCATGACAGCACGGGTAATTCCCTCCCCCTCACTTATTGTTTCTACTACAGTCGGATCAGTAGAAATAAAATTAATTTAAAGCATCTTTACTCTTGTGGTCCTTTGTAATAACACTGGAGGGAGGATGTGGGAGGGAATATTTAAACCTCTTCATATTTCCTGTCCCTATTAGCGTGGGGTTACATCCTCCTGTTTGCTGTCGTGGTGGGTTATTAGAAACCAAATTATTGGTAAGTCTAATTCGATTTCTTTTTTTTGTGGGCAGTGTGATGGGGGATCAATGGGTGCCGTGCATGCCAGGATGGGGGATCATGGGGTGCCATGCATACCAGCATGGGGGATCAAGGTGTGCCTTGCATACCAGGATGGAGGATATTAACAGAATTGGGGGACATTACTCCAATATCGGTGTCAGCAGCAGACCCCCTCACCCATAACAGTGCATCATAACCACATTTTTTTCTTTACATTTTTTTTTTCTCAGATATGCCTTCCACGACAGCATTGGAGGATGTCGTCCACGCCCTATTGGGGGACAGGAGCATAAGTTAAAAGGCCCCTCCCCCCCCACCAGTGTTTTTCCTGTCCCCCTTGGTGCATGGAGAGGTTCTTCAGTGCCGTCTGGCCGGTACGGCAGCAGTGATAATGTGTGTGTGTGTGTGTGTGTGTGTATATGTATATAATATATCCGGCCAGACATCACTGAAGAACCTCCATGTGTATATATACATACTTGACGGGCAGTAGTCGGTCGTGGGTCCTCCCCTCCTCCTTCCTTGCTGCTCCCGATTTGGGACCATCCCGGCCTCCCGCGCTCTGCTGGGGGGTAAAGCAGGCCGGGTACTATGCACGCCGGAGGCCTGCTTCAGCTCTCCAGCGTGTCCCTCTTCCTTCAGTGTGGTCTGGGAGGCGCGCACGCCGAAAGTGACGTCATATCAGGGGCGCCTAGTCACTTCCGGGTTTTATGCTTTCCACGCTGGAACGCTCGAGATTCCCAGGGCCTGACATCCCACAGGTGACCGGAAGGGGGAGGCAACAGGAAGTTCCTCACTGGGGGCACAGTTTTTTTGCTTTAAAAACCTGCCAGAAGACATCGCCAGATAAGGCTATCCCTATCATAGAAGGTGACAGAGCTTCTATCCCTGCATCTGCAGAGTCCAGCGCTCCCCCGGCTACAATGAGTAGTACAGGGGTCTGGTCACTGGGGGGTTAACTTTACCTCTCTCTTGAGCTGACACTTGCTATCCCCCCAACCCTTCTAGCTACACTGGGTATCTCCTTCTCTTCCCCTCTCTTAGAGAGACAAGGCCCCCACTATTAAGGATAAGAGCCCATCCCGCATGTGTGGTGTCTGCACCAGGAAACTACCCTCATCATATAAAAAGAAACTACTCAGGAGGAATTGCACAACAAATTCTGTAGTCCAGTTTCTCTCACTACCTTGTGAAAATAAAAAATTGGGTCTGAAGTAAACATTTTGTGGAAAAAAAAAATTAAATGTTCATTTTTTCCTTCCACGTTGCTTCAGTTCCTGTGAAGCACGTTAAGGGTTAATAAACTTCTTGAATGTGGTTTTGATCACCTTGAGGGGGGCAGTTTGTAGAATGGTGTCACCTTTTGGGTATTTTCTGTCATAAAGTCCACTCAGTCAGTTCAAATGTGATGTGGTCTCTAAAAAAAACAACAACAAAAAAAAAAACAAAACCTGGTTTTGTAAATTTTGTCGGAAAAACGTGGAATCGCTGGCAAACTTTTAACTCTTATAACTTCCTCGCAAATAAAATTTTTGGTTCCAAATTTGTTCTGTTGTAAAGTAGAAATGTGGGAAATGTTATTTGTTAGCTATTTTGCATGACCTCTCTGATTTAAGGGCATGAAATTCAAAGTTTGAAAATTTGCAAAATTTTCGTTAAATTTCCGTTTTTTGGGGGTGTTTTTTCACACGTAAACGCAAGTCTTATCGAAGAAATTTTACCACTATAATGAAATAAAATGTTACAAAAAAAGTCTTTTTATATGGTGTATGTAAAGTTCTGGTTTCATCTGTACCGTTTCTATCATTAAAACAAATGTACGGTATATTTTAATTTATTCACACATTTGAAGCTGTGTGAATGTAACACCCGTAACTATGGAATGGCAGAAGGGTACCAACAATTTTGTCCATGTCTGTAGATGTTTCAAAGTGGCACAACAGACTTTTATTACAGACAAAATTATTATTCACTTTTAAACACTTAACTTGCTTGCACTAATTCATGGCTGACAAACAAACAAGTAAATTTTCCAAGCTACTTGTGCATGTATATTTTAAAGCATTTTATGATTCATAGCCATGCTCCATTCTTTAAACAGATTTAAAACTGTTGGAAGTTTAAGGTGCTCTATATGGACAAAAAAATTGGAACAACTACAAATTACATTGGAGCTTTTGTGATATCCCATACCAATTGTAACTAAAAAAGATTTCACTCTTTTAGGCTATATGTGCCCACGATGCAGAAATGCTACATATTTTTTCCGCTTCTCCCTGGCAGGAAAAACGCATGCGGATTGTACAGCGTTTGTCAAGCGTTTTTGCATGTATTTCTGCATTCGGGTTATCAAGCACTTTTCCAAGCGCTTTTAGCATCACTTGGAAAAGTGCTTGACAACTTGGTCACACTATATAAATCCATGCAACCGGCATGAATTTATATAGTGTGACCAAGTAATAGTTAAAAAAAAATAAAAAAAAGAATGGTAAAAAATAAAGATTATACTTGCCTTCCGATGGCCCCCGGTCTCCATAGCGATGCGTCTAGTGTGTTGTATCGGTTGCGGTGGTGTGAAGGACCTGCGATCACGTCATGTGACATGTCATGCGACCGCCGACGTCAGAGGTCGCGTGACCTGTCACATGACTAAATGACGTCATGGCAGGTCCTCAAACCACCGCAAGCCGTACAAAAGACCAGACGCATCGCTGAGGAGGCCGGGGGACATCGGACGGTAAGTATAATTTTTATTTTTTATTTTAAATTCTTTTTTTTTACAGGTACTATGGTACCTGGGTCTGGAGGAGTCTCTTCTTCTCCAAACCCGGGTACCATCCGCACATGGAAACGCTTAATATCCGTGTGTGCAAATGTGCTGACACGGATATTAAGCGTGTCAAGTCAAGTCAATGGCGGCAATAACGCTGCGTGTCCGCAAAATTAATGGACATGCTGCGTATTTTTCCGCAATGATAATCCGCAGCGGAAATTTCCGCAGCATGTGCGGATTATCATTGGGGTCCATGGGGAACTATTACCAAGCTTTTTTTTATAAGCGTTTTCACTGCGAAAATTCTGCGGCAAAAACGCTTGAAAAACGCATAGTGGGCATGCAGGCTTAGGAAGGTTTTCTAATAGATTTTGGGTAAAAATTCTCAGCCTCTAGTTATCCAGAAGAACATTTGAGATTAGACACTGATGTTGGACAAAAGTGCCTGGCTGGCAACCTGTGTTCTGGTTCATCTCTGATGGAGGACCTCAGTAGGGTTGAGGTCTGGGCTCTGCAGGCTAGTCATGTTCTTCTATACCAAACGCTCCCAGCTATGCCTTTATGAACCTTGCTTTATGTACTGAGTCATTTTATGCTGGAACAGAAAAGTGCCTTCCCCCCAAATTGCTCTAATTAACTTGGAACCATACAACAGCTTAAAATGTCTTGTCTTGTTGAAGTATTAAAGGGAACCGAACAGCTGATGCATGTTGCCTGATCTACAGACAGAAAGTTTCAGGTACTGGCTGTATTTTAGCCAGGCATGTTTTGACTTTGAAACATTGGTGTTTGGTGCACAGGCAGTAGCCGGTTGCTGCAGCTACCACGTGTGCCCGCTGCTAAATAAAATGCCCATGGGAGTGTAGAGGATTGAATATTCATTTTCTTTAATAGTGCACACTGTCAATTGCCGCTGCCGGCTCCTGTAGCGGCTCAGCGATCCTGTGTGCCCGCTATTAGAGTATAAATATTCACTCCTGTTTACTCCCAATGGAGAAGAGGGAATATTCATTCTCTTTTAGTAGTGGGGACACGTGATCACAGAGCCGCAGCTTCAGTGTGCGATATTAAAGAAAATGGATATTCACTCCTCTTCACGCCCATAGTCTCGGCGTCGAGATGAGTGAATATCCCTGCAGCTCACCTCAGCGTCTGAGAGCGCATGGCAGTTACGTCATGTGCTCCTTAGATGCTGAGATCAGCTGCTGTCAGAACAGGGCGCAGCGCTGGAGCAGAGGGAAGGAAGGTGAATAGAAGTGTGTTTTTCATGTGTGCAGTGATGGGGGGACCATGCATACCAGGATTGGGGATGAAGGGGGCCATGCATACCAGGATTGGGGATGAAGGGGGCCATTCATACTGGGATGGGTAAATTTACCAGTAGCTGCTGCATTTCCCACCCTAAGCTTATATTTGAGTTAATAAGTTTCCCCAGTTTTTTTGTGGTAAAACTAGTTGTCTCTGCTTATATTCGGATCAGCTTATACTCGAGTTTATACAGTACTTTTAAAATCCACTTGAAACTGAGCTGCACAGGAGACAAGTCTAGTAGGTAGGTCCCCGGAAGCTTTTCTCCACCCACTGCCCTGGAGTGACTGGTCTATCTCTGCTTGCGTGTATACAGAGAGACCCTTCAATCACTGGCAGCGGTCCAAGAGATGCCCTTCAAGATTTCCCTTTCTTAGAACTCTTAAGAGGTTTAGGCCAATCTCTGAGGAAGGGGTCAAATCTAGTAATATCCCTTTGCTATCGTTCTACACTTGGTATTGTGATTAAGTCTTGCATGCAGCTAATCTGTCATGGAAATCCTTGCTATGAGGCTCTTAGTTTGTGTTGATATTCAGAGGAGGTTTAGAACTTTTGAAGTTATTGAGTCGGCAATGTGCTACCTTTGCATGTTCTCTAATCCAATCCACGCTTCAGAACTATCCACTATTTCACAAATTATTGTAAAGGCAATGGGACTGGTAGAAAAACCTACATTCAATTATTTAAGGGGTTGTCCACTACTAGGATAACCCCTTCTTAAACTTAGATGTTTGGCCCCGATAAAATAAAAAAAATGTCGGCACTCGCGGTCACAGAGCTGTGATGCGGCGAAATGACATGTGATGCTTGGTTCCCTATCAACGCCGGCGTCCCTGCCCCTTGGGACAAGCATGAAGAGGAAGCCATGGCTGCAGCTGATCCCGGACTTACTTTTCATGTTAGGTTTGTCCAAAGTCGGGTTCAGTGACACCAGCACTGATTGGACACCACATGTTGTTCTGCCGCATCACAGCCCCAGGACCGTGAGTGCCGACACCGCTGGAACAGAGCCAGCACGGAATTTGAGGGGATAGTAGTGGACAACCCCTTTTTAAGAGGATTGTCCCAATACCTATCCATGTAGTGTATGTGTAACATGGCACAGGGCTGTAGCTGTGGGTGAGGCACTTGTCTTCAGCCTCCCAGCACATTACATAAGTTTGAGTCCATGCTTAGTGTGTGGACTTGTGCTGTGAGGGCCTTATGCCTGTGCATGCCTGCATGCAGCCAGTGACCCAGGATTGCCAGGGCCAGCTGTTTCACAGTTCTATGAGGAAGACCACCAAAATAAACTCTTTACTGAACGATAACTTGGTAAGGGTATGTTCAAGAGATAGCCGGTACGTTTTGTGGACGTTTGTTACGGTATGAAGCGTTATTCCACACTGTATGGCTCCATTGCTTTCAAGGCACACAGTTTTTCCTAAACATCCCAAACATTAACTCTTACCCTATAGTCAACTATCTACATACCTATACATTACACTACCTATGTGATAACACTATGCATTATGTTACTATACGCTATACAGGAACACATCATACTAGCAATACTTATCACACTCTATCACAATACATTACAATTCACAATATATACAAAAGGTTCAAGGTCTCTATATAGGACTTTTGCACAAAACTCCATATGCAACCATATTATCTCATCTAACTCATACTTGACGTATAAAAGGTTACACAATTTGCCTTAAAATGGTATTTTCAGCACTTTGATATTGATGGCCAATCCTTAGGCAAGGCCATCAATTTCAGATTGGTATTGGTCCAACACCTGCCATACCCACCAATCAGTTTTTTATATTTGCCATAGAAATTGCAAAAAGTGTGCTGAGCCAGGACACCACAGCTTTGTATCTTGTGTACCCTCTGGTGCTGCAGCTCATTGCCCATTGAAACCAACCACTATACTGTTAACCTGTAGGGGAAGCCGGATTGCCGGATAGCGCGGTCCGACTTCCGGGACGCCGGCCTCCGGTGGGTGATGCGTGACGGGCAGCATGGCTGTGCCATTATATGCCTCATGGCTAACACCGCATATGGCATGATGATGGGAACCTGAAAGGTATATGACTAACCAACACCTACGTATTTGATTAAATTATATGTGATAGGGCATAAAATTTGGCCCAACCCCCACTGATGGCAATAATTGTTTAGACCATTCACTGCCTCAAGTACCCCCCGAGGAAGCAACATACGCGAAACGTGCGTTGGGGTGCTTGGGTGGTGTGTGGATACCGCCATGGCAGCTGGTTTGTATCTTTACTTACTGTACAATTAATTTATGTGGAGGACTATATATGTGACACTAGGTAATATAATTAATGTAATATAACAACTATATCCAATGTAATCATTTTAATATATTTTTTGATGATAACCCAGCCTATTAATTGATTTATAATCTGTATTGCATTGGGTCATTATATGGGACTGTAGAATGTAACTTATTTTCAAGTTTTCTATGACATATATACTGGCATTTTGTGATCATATACCCTATGGGACTGTACAATTAATCTTTCTTGCAAGTTTACTATTATTGGCATTAATTCTGTATACTGAGTCATTTTGTACAATGGACCATAAGGGATAAAACTTTGATATAGACCTCCCTGTATTTAATTAGATACATTAATTTGTCATGCAGTAATTATACTGCTGATACTGATATATACTGAGTCACCCTATATAATGGACCATAGGGTATAGAATCTGATATAGATCTTTCTGTATTTAATTGAATGCATTAATTTATGTCAAGTAATAAATATACTATTGATACTGATATATATTGAATTGAACTGTATAAAGTGCTACCTCTGCCAATAAGACAACTGGTGGACCACACCGCCCCTGTGGTTTTATGGGAATTTTTTTAGGGGCTGTTTTTTTTAATTTTATCCTGTTTTGCTGTGTTGAATAAATTATAATAAAATATTGTTATAAAATAATGGATGACTAATTTGTCTAAATTGTTTGTTATACTGTAAGGAGGTATTGCACATAGACTTTATTAATTTGGGTTACTCCTTATGATTTATTTATGGATCTATATATCCTCTATGTGGTTATTAACTCAATACTTTCCGTACCCACTGTACACACATTACACCCAATACTTTGCAGTCTGTGAGGTCCACAGTAAAAATCTGCACCAGATTGGGCATGTTAGGTAGATAAATCTCTACAATCTACTGAGATTTTTCAGATTAAAACAAAATACTGTTATGAAGTCTGCAATTTGAGGTTTGGCGCAAAATGGTCATCAAAATACATCAATTAATGTGTAAACATAGAATCTAGGTGAACTGTTGTTTAAGCAATGGCTTAAAAACCTGTCACTTTCTCAAAAAAAAATGTAGTTAAATACCTTGTAAAAATCCCTGATGTTCCCTGATTATGACACGCTTCCATTTTGAGCTATGTCACTTCAATGCATAGATTTTCACATTTTTGCTTTTGGTTCACATTATGTAAAATTTCTGCTTGCACTCTAACTGGGCATTCAAGTCTTCAGGGGTGTGCGCTTTCACCCCTCCCTCCTAGAAGTTGCTAATCACAGCTTGGCAGCATCTGAGATTGCTAGACTAGCTGCCAAGCTGTGATTAAGCAGAGGTTAAAGCGCATGCCCCCCAGAGAGCTCTGAAGAAACGCACAGTTAGATTGCAAGCAAAGATTTCAGCAGAATTGGGGAGCCTCAAAGATTTTCTCGAGAGAATATTTTTTCCTCCGGAAAAATGCTTGAGTATGCCATTCTCTTCCGTTATGCTCGCTATTTGAGTCAAGCACGTCTGATCTTTCGACGTGCTCGATTTGGGTACCGAGCACTCTGGCATTTCAGTGCTCAATCAACACTAATCATATCACATTATGTTTTTCTTTTAATGTTTTAGGTGTAGATTCAGTCAAATGTTGCACCCTATATTTGAAGAAGCTTCAAATATCATTAACGAAGAATATCCTGACAGAAATAAAGTTGTGTTTGCCAGAGTGGACTGTGATCAGCATTGTGAGTAGCCGTCTTCTGATTTTAATAGATTTTCAATTATTTTGATTTTGTAAAATAAAAAGCACATCCAAAGCAATAAAAGGAACTTTAAAAAGTCCCAAAATAATTAAATTTTAGACATCGCAAAAAGACAATATTTACAAGCCAAAGTCACAAAGGAAAAATGCATACACAGGATGCAGCATACCCCTTTACTAAACAAGGTAACACATGCAAAATACTTCTGAAAAAAAACACTCAACCTACCAATCCATGGAGGGGTTGATTGTCTAGTATTAAGATTTCACACAAATGAAACTTGCAAGAGGGCACCCGTAACACACATACATAGCACCGTGCCCAGCTAACAGCCTATTCTATTCGATTAGGCTGGCTGCCCGGCACTCTACTACTGCATCACATACAGGTGCTTCTCACTAAATTAGAATATCATCAAAAAGTTATATTTCAGTTCTTCAATACAAAAAGTGAAACTCTTATATTATATAGTCATTACAAACAGTGATCTATTTCAAGTGTTTATTTGTTAATGTTGATGATTATGGCTTACAGCCAATGAAAACACAAAAGTCATTATCTCAGTAAATTAGAATAATTAACAAAACACGTGCAAAGGCTTCCTACTCCTTTAAAAAGGTCCCTTAGTCTGTTTCAGTAGGCTCCACAATCATGGGAAAGACTGCTGACTTGACAGATGTCCAGAAGGCTGTCATTGACACACTCCACAAGGAAGGTAAGCCACAAAAGGTCATTGCTAAAGAAGCTGGCTGTTCAGAGTGCTGTGTCAAAGCATATTAATGGGAAGTTGAGTGGAAGGAAAAAGTGGTAGAAAAAGGTGCACAAGCAACTGGGATAACCGCAGCCTTGAAAAGATTAAGAAATACCATTCAAAAATATGGGGGAGATTCACAAGGAGTGGACTGCTTCTGGAGTCATTGCTTCAAGAGCCACCACACACAGACTTATCCAGGACATGGGCTACAAGTCACTCATGACAAAGACAAAGCCCAAAGTGTCTTACCTGGGCCAAGGAGAAAAAGACCTGGACTGTTGCTCAGTGGTCCAAGGTGGTGTTTTCAGATTAAAGTAAATTTTGCATTTCATTTGGAAATCAAGGTCCCAGAGTCTGGAGGAAGAGTGGAGAGGCACACAATCCAAGCAGCTTGAGGTCTAGTGTGAAGTTTCCACAATCGGTGATGTTTTGGGGAGCCATGTAATCTGCTTGTGTAGGTCCACTGTGTTTTATCAAGACCAAAGTCAGAGCAGCCGTCTACCAGGAAATTTTAGAGCACTTCATGCTTCCCTCTGCCGACAAGCATTTTGGAGATGCAAATTTCATTCTCCAGCAGGACTTGGCACCTGTCCACACTGCCAAAAGTACCAATACCTGGTTTAAAATAAAAACCGTATCACTGTGCTTGATTGGCCAGCAAACTCGCCTGACCATAACCCCGTAGAGAATCTGGCGTACTGTCAAGAGGAAGATGAGACACCAGACCCTACAATACAGACGAGCTGAAGGCTGCCATCAAAGCAACCTGGGCCTCCATAACACCTCAGCAGTGCCACAGGCTGATCGCTTCCGTGCCACGCCGCATTGATGCAGTAATTGATGCAAAAGGAGCCACTACCAAGTAATGAGTGCATTTACTGAACATACATTTCAGTAGGAAAACACTTCGGATTTTAAAATCATTTTTCAAGCTGGTGTTATAAATTATTCTAATTTACTGAGATAATGACTTTTGTGTTTTCATTGGCTGTAAGCCATAATCATCAACATTAAAAGAAATAAACACTTGATATAGATCACGGTTTTTAATCACTCTACATAATGAGTTTCACTTTTGGTATTGAAGAACTGAAATTAACTTTTTGATGCTATTCTAATTTATTGAGAAGCACCTGTAGGTGCAAGCCCCTAGTTTACAAGGTCATCATTGATGGGCCTGGCTATGCCCTGTAAAGATAAAATGTGTAGAAAATCTATATAATACTGTATCCTGTTTGTGCATTTTCCTTTGACCATTGCTTTTTGCAATGTCTGTTTTGATTGTGTTCAATATTTTACTTGTAAAACATTGAGTTTTGCTGCCAACTCTTAGCATTAGCAAAAGGTTGCAATCGTTTATCTATTTTATTAATAGATTCATAGAACACATGTAACCTGTTTTTGACCTTGCTTCTATTCCTGCTGCTCCCCTTGTAATCCATTTTTGTATTTTTGTTTCTTGTGTATAAATCCACTATATGGCTCCAGATATATAAATCACCCGATTTTCTGGAGGTGTCTTTAACCCTTTTGTGACCATTAGACGTACTTTGTACGTCTGGTTGGGGATGACTTCTTGACCTTAAACATACTGGGTACAACCCGGCTATTTTGTGCGAACAGGAGCTGTGCGAGCAATCGCTGCCAGATGTTCAGCTAATATCCTAGTTAACACCCTGCTAGGAGTGGTGCCCACACTGCTTACAGCAATTTAACCCCCTAAATGCTGCGATCTATAGCATTTAGAAGGTAAAGGGACAGGGTTCCTGTCACCCCCGCCATGGTGACCTGATGTCGTCATGATGAGATCCGGGTCACCAGGCTACGTCAAGCCCCGTATACCATGCACATAGCATGATCTGAGGGGTTTATGTCAGTGCAAAACTAACATTTATAAACCATTGCAATGCTCATCAATAGCAATGGTTTATAACAGCGATCAAACGTATGAAAGTGAAAAGGTCTAAGTAGAAAAATTTGTGGTGTATATGGGGGTACCAGTGTAATCAGGAGAAATTGCACAACAAATCGGTCCATTTTCTCTTGTTACCCTTGTGAAAATGAGAAAATTTGGGGCTAAAACAACATTTTTGATCAACGCTGTAAACTTCTGTTAAGCACCTGTCTGTTCAAGAAGCTCACCAAACCAAACATCTAGATAAATTCCTTGAGGGGTCTACTTTCCAAAATGAGGTAATTTGTGTGTGTTGGGGGGGTGTTTCCACTGTTAAAGCATACCAGGGCTCTCAACTTGACATGGCATCCGCTCTCAATTGCAGCCAATTTTGCGTTCAAAAAGTCAAACGTGCTCCTTTCCTAGTTTGACCCCACATATGGGGTATTGAAAAACTGCACTCGAGAAATTTCACAACAAATTTTGGTGTCCATTTTCTCTTGTTACCATTGTGGAAAAAAAAATAAAAAAATTGGGTTGAAAGTTAAATTTTTGTGAAAAAAGTTAAATGTTAATGTTGATTTTTTTTTTTCCTTCCAAATTCCATTAATATTTGTGAAGCACTTGAAGGGTTAATAAACTTTTTGAATGTGGTTTTGAGGACTTTGAGAGGTGCATTTTTTAGAATGGCATCATGTTGGGTATTTTCTGTCATGTAGGCCCCTAAGTCACTTTAAATGTGATGTAATCCCTTAAAAAAGAAAAATACTTCTGTCAATTTTATTTTTTTTTTTAATTTAAATCGCTGGTCAACTTTTAACAATTATAACTTTTTACAAAAAATTGTGCTGTTGTACAGTAAACATGTAGAAACTGTTATTTATTAACTATTTTTGTGACATCTCTCTGGTTTAAATACAACCTGTCAGCAAGATTTGGCTCTATATATTAACCGCTTCCCGACCACCCACTGTAGATAAATGTCCGCGCTGCCTAGGCTCTGTGCAGCGCAGACGTTTAAAAACGGTGGGTGGTCCCGCAGCACTCAGGACCCCCAGGGTCTTGCAAGCGCTGCGGGAGCGGTGCAGAGCGATAGCTCTGACAGGGAACATCATCGGGACCTGATTGGATCAGGTCCCAGTGATGTTAACCCTTTGCTGTCTTCTATATGCCGCGATCTATAGTGATCGCGGCATATAGAAGACAGCAGGAGGAGAGGGGGTCGTCCACTTACCTCTCCGACGGCCCCCTTATACCTTCCAGGACCTGACGTTGCTATGGCAGCTGGAGGTCACATGACCGCCTCCAGATCTGCCATATATGGTGTCCTGCAGCTGAAGCCAGGCAGGAGACTGACTGTGAAACAGTCAGGGAAGATCTCATGTAATGTAATACATGTCTATTACATTACATGAGATCAGTGATCAGAAAAATAAAAATTAATGTCCCATACAGGGACTAAGTAAAAATGTAAAAAAAAAGTTTTTAAACTGTTAAAAAAAAAATACAAAATAAATAAAAATAAATAAAATATTAAACCGATAAATCCGTATATTTATGCAAAAATAAAAAAAGTACACATATTTGGTATCACCGCGTCCGAAACAACCCGATCTATAAAACTGTCACACTAATTAACTCCTTCTGTGCACACCGTAATAAAAATAAATAAAAAACAGAGCAAAAAACTATGCTTTTTCCTCATATCGCCAAACAAAAAGTGGAAAAAAATGCGATCAAAAAGCAAAATGGAAATAAAAATGGTACCGCTGAAAACGTCATCTTGTCCCGCAAAAAACAAGCCACCATACAGCTCCATCAGCCGAAAAATAAAAAAGTTATACCTCTCAGAATAAAGCAATGCAAAAAAATATTTTTTCTATAAAATGGTTTTATTGTGTAAAAGCGCCAAAACATAAAAAAATATACAGTAAGTGTAGTATCGCTGTAAACGTACTGACCCGAAGAATAACGCTGCGTGATCACTTTTACCACACGCAGAACGACATAAAAAAAACCTCAAAACAATTCCTGAATTGTTGGTTTTTGTTAATTTTACCTCCCAAAAAACGGAATAGAAAGCGATCAAAAAATGTCACGTACCCAAAAATGGTACTAATAAAAATGTCAACTCGTCCCACAAAAAACAAGCCGTCACATGACTGTCGGCCAAAATCTGGAAAAATTATAGCTCTCAAAATATGGCGATGCAAAAACTAGATTTTGCAAAAAAAAGCGTCTTTTAGTGTGTGACAGCTGTCAGTCATAAAAACCCGATATAAATCTGGTATCTCTGTAATCGCACCGACCCGAAGAATAAAGTAATCTCATCACTTATACCGCACGAGGAACGGCGTAAAAAATAAATAAAACCAATTCTTCACCTGCTACTGATTAGTTTATGATGTCTCCCAAAGATCGCAGTAAGGCGCAGAGCCTTACATTTATCCTGCGCTCTGCGCTGAGCACTTACCCCAGAGTTTCCGTGTAAATCTCTGAAATACGTGATTCAGCCGGAACCCATGACGGAAGATTACCTGTAATGAGGCAGATATAGGCACTGTGGATGCCGTCTGGCCTGGGATCCCACGGTGTCACTTGTTTTAGGCGTGCATAAAAGTGCGGTTGGCCACAGTTTTGTGCACTTCTGAAAAAAAGGACACCGCTAAACAGAGGCCAGACGGAGTCCAGAGTAACTCTGCTGCCTCATTACAGTGAATGGATCCCGCAGGGGTTTCATCTGAATTACATCACTTGGAAATTTAGATGGAAACCCCGATGTAAGTGCTCAGCATAGAGTGCCGGATAAACAATATGTAAAATATTCCCAATAAAAGCTTCAACTCAGTCCTCAAAAAAAGCTAGTCCCCACACAGGTCCGTCATCTGTTAAAAATATAAGGGACTTCCAAGTTACTGGTAGCAGAAAGGCTCTGGAAAAGCAAAATGGCCCTTGCCCCCCAAAAGAAATTCAGAAAATGTTGTGCTCCCAAATCGAAATGCCTATTCTACAATAATTTGTTCTCCAATTGTCAAATAGCACTCCGTCCCGTCCCCCAGATCTCGCCGTATGGCTGAGCGGTACGATACAGCCACATATGGGGTATTGACACTTTTAGAAGAAATTGTGAGACACATTTCGGCACCATTTTTACCCATTACCCTATGTGAAAATGTAAAATCTGAGGGTAAAACATTTTTTTGTGGTAAAAATATAATTATGCTTTTTTCACTGCCCAATGGTATAAATGTAAAAATTAAAAAATACTCACTACTTCCCTAGATGAATTCCTTGAGAGGTGTAGTTTACAAAATGGGGTCACTTGTGGGGGTTTCTGCTGTTTCGGCATGTCAGCGACTCTTCAAATGTGACATGGTGTCTGCAACCTATCCCAGCCAACATAGCGCTCCTTTCTCTTCCGAACCCTACCGTACACCAAAGCAGTGGTTTTCCCCCACATATGGGGTATCGGCGTACTCCGGTGAAATTGCACAACAAATTTCATGGTGCAATTTTTCCTATTACCCTTATGATAATGCAAAATTAAGGGATGAAAAACGTTTTTGTGGGAAAAATGTGAAAATTTTATTTTTACTGCTCGATATTATAAACTTCTGTGAAGCACCTTGGGGTTCAAGGTGCTCACCACACATCTAGATAAGTTCCCTAAGGGGTCTAGTTTCCAAAATGGTGTCACTTATGGGGCGTTTCCACTGTTTAGGAACATCAGGAGCTCTCCAAACGCAACATGGCGTCTGTTAATTATTCAGACAAATTTTACATTCAAAAAGTCTAATGGCGCTCCTTCCCTTCCGAACCCTGCAGTGCGCCCAAACAGTGGTTTTCCCTCACATATGGGGTATCAGCGCGCTCAAGAGAAATTGCACAAAAAATTTTGTGGTCCATTTTTTCCTGTTACCCCTGTGAAAATAAAAAAAATTGGGTCTAAAGTAACATTTTTGTGAAAAAAGTTACATTTTAATTTTTTCTTCCACATTCCAAAAATTCCTGTGAAGCACCTGAAGGGTTAATAAAGTTCTTGAATGTGGTTTTGAGCACCTTGAGGGGTGCAGTTTTTAGAATGGTGTCACTTTTGGGTATTTTCTGTCATAAAGACCCCTCAAAGTGACTTCAAATATGATGTGGTCCCTAAAAAATGTTTTTGTAAATTTTGTTGGAAAAATGAGAAATCGCTGGTCAACTTTTAACCCTTATAGCTCCCTAAGAAAAACACATTTTTGTTCCAAAATTGTGCTGATCTAAAGTAGACATGTGGGAAATGTTATTTATTAACTATTTTGTGTGACATATCTCTCTGATTTAAGGGCATGAAAATTCAAAGTTTGAAAATTGTAAAAATTTTCGCCAATTTTCCGATTTTTTTCACAAACGCAAGTGATATCGAATAAATTTTACCACTATCCTGAAGTACAATATGTCACGAAAAAACAATCTCAGAATCAGGGGGATCCGTTCAAGCGTTCCAGAGTAATTACCTCATAAAGTGACAGTGGTCAGAATTGAAAAAATTCAATCACGAAGGCAAAAACAGGGTCTGGTGCAAAGTGGTTAAAGGCATGGCCATAATGGTGCTGTGATGATGATTACTCTACCTGATGTGAAGGGATCTGCTCTGTGGCTGCTGAATACTCCCCTTATGAAGTTTTCATAAAATGCCGTCTTGTGTGCTTCGGGATGGAACGTGGAGGCAGGGTCTTCTGGTTTTCCTCCCACCCCCCTTCTTTCCCACCAGCCTCCTCTGCTTCTTGTGTAGGTCACTGATTCTGAATGTAGCCGAAATCTGGATTTGTGTATGTGCCTCCTTCGGCGCCATCTTATTGAAGTACTGTGCACAGGACGTGGACTCCCACTGCGCTCCCTCCACTTATATAATGATGACGGCCACGCAGAATTTTAAAAAGTAGGCAGGTTACTAAATAATCAGTGACTTGCACAAGAAGCAGAGGGGGAGGGGAGAACGAGAAGAGGACCCTGCCCCCATGTCCCACCCAGAAGCACACAAGACATAATTTTCTGAAAACTTCATAAGGTGAATATTCAGCAGCCACTGAGCGAATCCCTTTACATCAGGTATCCGCTTAATCAGCATCAGAGCACCATAATGGCCATGCCTTTTAATTTCTATAGCTAAATCATGCGGACAGGTTCTCTTTAAGGGCATAAAAATTAAAAGTTTGATAATTTCAACATTTTCACCAAAGGGTATATTCGCCAAAGGGTATAACACTTTGGCAAAGTGTTTTTTCACCCATAGAAAGCATTAAAGGGGTTGTCCACTACTATTTAAAATATGCCAAAGCATTTTTATGATGAAAAGCAGCTTCTTTGTAATTACCTCCATCTGCCTTTTCTGCCTGTGAGCGGCGCTATCACTGGCCGTTCACAGGCATCACGTGACCCCCGGCTGCAGCCACCTGTGACATCCGCTGACGTCACGACAAGTCCATGCTGCAGCCAGGGGTCGCTCTCTTCCGCGTTCCACGGTGGCTGCTGGGTTGTGGGCGGGGTTTACCCCCTGGGTCATACCCAGCATCCACTAAGCGCTCTCCCTCTCCCCATTCATTGGGAAAGCGCGCGGTGGATGCTGGGTGTGACGTGGTGGGGTAACCCTGCCCACAACTCAGCAGCCACCGCAGGGACCCAAGCGCTGAGGCACGCCTCCATAGACGGGACGTCAGCGCGGGGTCACGTGATGCCTGTGAGCGGCCAGTGATAGCGCTGCTCACAGGCAGAAAAGGCAGAGGGCGGTAATTATAAAGAAGTTGCATTTCATCATAGAAACGCTTTGGCATATTTTAAATAGTAGTGGACAACCCCTTTAAGTACTGTAAATGCAAAAAAGCAGATATCAGGTTTTGCTACTTTTGGTGCAAAAACCTAAAGAAGTTACATTATCTTTTTTGGGGGTTCACTAAACGTAATCAGTATGCACAAGAGACAATAAAAACGCAGAAAAACCTGCTTTCTGTAAGGAACGTCTCTACTGCTAAGAGCAGGTTTTGTCTGCAGCAAAAACTCGACATATGGACCTATCGGAACAGTGATCAGACTGCTGAAAGTGAAAGTCGCATAACAATTTTTTTTACTTCGGTTCTTTAACATTTCTTAACCTCTTTACCACCTTAAGATTTTGCTTTTTTGTTTTTCACTCCCCTTCTTTTCAGAGTATCTTTTTTTTTTTTTTTTTTTTTTTCCCCCCATCAATATGGCTGTGTGAGGGCTTGTTTTTTGTGGGTCGAGTTTACCATATAGAGTACTAGGAAACAGGAAAGAAACATCCCAAGTGCGATGAAAATGCAAAAAAATTGCAATTCCGCAACTGTTTTTTTTTTTTTTTTTTTTTTTTTTTTTTTTTTATATATATCATGTTCCATGTTCAAACTGACCCGCCATTATGATTTTCCATGTCATTATGAGTTAACAGATACGAAACGTGTAGTTTTTTTTTTTAATTTAAATAATGCAAAAAATCCAAAGCTTCTTAAAAAAAAAAAAAAAAAGCCATTTTCCAACATCCATCGCTTCTCTATTTTTCAGGCTCTGTGTGCTGAGTGAGGGTTTATTTTTTATGGGCCGAGCTGTCGCTTTTATTGATACCATTTTGAGGTACATACGATGTTTTGATCGCCTGTTGCGACCAAAAAAACAAGAATTCTGGCGTTCTTTAATTTTTTTCTCATTACGCAGCTTACCAATCGGATTAATTGTTTTTCTTTTAGATTTTGAGTTATCCTGAACTCGGCGAAACAAAAGGTGCATTTTTTTATTTTTATTTTGAATGAGGATAAGGTGGGGTGATTTGAACATGAGAGAGGGAGAGAGAGATCTGCTATGATATAGCTCATAGCAGATTAGCAGTTACAAGCACAGGGTCTTCTGCAGAGCCCCAGTTGTCATGCCAACCCATCGGCGCCCCGTCACATGGGCAGCGTTTAGTGACTTACTTCTGGCTCGTGTATGTTAAATGCTGCTGTCAGATTGATCAGGCTGTCTTGTGCCTAAAAAGATGAGGGCTTTGCATCGGAGCCCGTATGAAAACGAGGGAGGCGATGAATTATAGATACGTCAGTTCGTAAAGGGGTTAAAAATCACAAAATCATAAAGTGTGTGTATGTATAGATAGATATGGATGGTGATGGGGAGAAACAAGCTGCCATACAACTCCACCAGAGGAAAAATAATTTTGCATTGCTGTATTGAGTGCTATAACTAAGTATTTTGTTCTGTAGAATAGTTTTTTATTGGGTAAAGGCGACAAAACATAAAAATTATATAAATGTGGTATCGCTGTAATCGTACTGACCCAAAGAATAGGTGTCTTATCAATTTTACCACACTTGAAACAGCATAAAAAAGCAATTCCTGAATTATTCTGCCACCCAAAAATCGGAATGGAAAGCGATAGTCATGTGCCTGAAAATGCTACCGATTAAAAACGTCAACTTCTCCCGCGAAAAACAAGTTCTCGCATGACTGTCGACAGAAATATGGAAAAATTATAGATCTCAAATTATGGCAATGCAAAATCTAGTTTTATCGATCGCCCAGGACAGCACCCCAAACTGGAGAGAGGGATCCGCCGTCCCAGAACAGGAAACCCATCAAGCATTAAAAGGGGCGGTTCCTCTCCCCCTGTCAGTTGGTTCACTGTCCTGGAGATCTTCTTTTTTTTTTTTTTTTTTTTTTAAACTTTCCTTTCTCCTCTTCAAGGGGACGTGAGACTTACCGTGAGCAGGAGCTGCGGTCAGGAGCGTGGGGTAGGCCGGATTGGGCCCCGTGTTTCCCCATCTCCTAAGGATGCGACCCTCGGCGGGAGATGATTCTCCTGAACCGGCGGCGCCATGCTGCGGCTGGCGTCCATTGGGTATCCGGGTCTGCGTACGCGCCTGGTGCTGGAATGGCGGGCCAGGCGGCCGGTGCTCTGGACTTCCGGGGGCTGGCCTTTCGGGTCATGCGGAGTTCCGGAAGGAGCGGCCCCGGCATCCGGTCAGGTGACCCACCCGGGTTTCCAGGTTTGATGCCGGGGAGAATCTGGAGGATATATAAAGGGGACAGCTGAGCAGGAGTTGCCCCAGTTGCTCCAGCCAGCTTCTGCCAATTTGGCAGCACAACAGCGGCAGCATGAGTGGGACAGAGGCTCTGGTGGAACCACAGCCTCAGAAGAGGACACACCGCAGTAGCAGACATTCCTCCCACAGGAGAATTGCCTCAGGACAGAGCTCCTTCCCCGGCTCAGACTCAGAAAAAATATGGGAAATCTACTGCCAAAAAATTTTTTGGGAGACTTTGTGAGCATAGGCTTCCTGACTCTTGGCCTAAGAAATTATGTAATGCCTGTATAGAGCAGACTATTACGGAAGAATCACCAGCGTTTTCTTCCTCCCTACAATCCTTAGTTCTGTCGGAAGTGGAAGATTCCCTTAGGGTATTCTCCCAGGGAAGTCAGAGGCTACCCCATCCTCTAATATATCTTCCCTGCCTACTGAAGACTCAGATGAATCAGAAGGGGAATGTGAGTCCTCAGGGGCTTCTTCGGAATCTTCATCAGATGATGATTTCACCAGACGCCGTTGTTTTTCAGTTGAAGTGGGCTATTTGATTAAAGCCATCCGATCTACAATGGGTATTGACGAGGAGAAGGCGCAGCCATCTAGGCTAGACCTAATGTTTGTCGGATTAGGGCAGAAGAAACGTCACCCCTTTCCCCTTGATGAAAGGATTCAGGCCCTAATAACAAGAGAATGGAGTAAGCCGGATAGGAAAGGCGCCCCCACGTCTTTTTTGAAGCATAAATATCCCTTTGAGGAGGCCTCCTGCTCTTCTTGGGATAAAGCCCCAAAACTGGATGTAGCAGTGGCAAAAGCTTCAAAAAAGTATTCTCTCCCCTTTGACGATATGGGTCTGCTAAAAGATCCTTTAGTTAAAAAAAGCCGACCAGTTCCTTAGAAACACCTGGGAGTCGTCAGCAGGAGGACTGAGACCAGGAGTCGCTGCCATCTGTACAGCCAGGTCTCTAATGTTCTGGCTAGACCAACTCTCCAGGCAATTAAAAAGCAAAGCCCCTAGAGCGGAGATCAAGTAATACAGGGGGCTGCAGCGTTTTTGGTGGATACTGCTGCAGATTCCACCATTTTGACAGCAAGGGTCGCAGCATCTTCTAATGCCGCCAGGAGGGCGCTGTGGCTAAAAAGTTGGCCGGGAACCTTCAAACCAAGAACAGGCTAAATTCTCTCCCTTGTGAAGGGAAATTTTTATTTGAGGCCGCACTAGATGACATCTTAGAGAAAGTCGGGGATAAAAAGAAAAAATTTCCAGATTTTTTCCCTCAAAAAACCCTTTCGGACCAGAAAATACTCAGGGAAGTATTCCCCTAAAAGAGACCAGATGGGTTGGTCAGAGCGTAGGAAAGGAGCAAAAGGTTTTGTTTAAAGGGTCTGCCCGAACCTCCCCACCCCCCTCCCTCTCAAAAAAGACAAAACAAGTGACTCCTTCCTCCAGGTGAGAGGTCGACTTTCCCACTTCCTCCCAGCCTGGACACAAATCTCTTCAAGTAGCTGGATCCTAAGCCTCATGAGAACAAGGCTCAGACTATGGTTTCAAAGCTTTCCTCCAACCAGGTTTCTTGTCACCCCTCCTCGGTATTCACAGTACGAACAGCAGACTCTGGAGGACGAAATTCAAACTTTCTTGGACAAAGCTGTCTTGGTGCAGGTTCCGGCTCATGACTAACCCCGTTAACGTCCCAGACCTTCTTAGGTCTTATACTGGATTCAGGCAAGCAGGACTGTCATCTTCCTCAGGACAAAATAATAAGGATTCCGAGCCTAGTGTCGAAAGCCATAGTCACCAACCATGACGTTAAGGAGAGCTACAGTATGTCTCTCCTAGGATCCCTTACAGCTTGTATCCTGGGGGTGCGATGGGCTCAGGCCCATACCAGGACTCTACAATGGGACATTCTCAAGAAACAGAAAACTATCAATCAGAATCTGGTAGGAATATTGACCCTGCAGTCGGCCACACTGCAGTCTCTCCACTGGTGGCTGGACAGGTCTGTTCTGTCCACAGGGGTTCCCTGGTGGTCTCCAGTGAGAAGGGTGGTTACAACCGACGCCAGCCCTTCAGGTTGTGGGGCCCTACTAGACCATCACATACTTCAGGGGGATTGGTTGGACACTCTAAAAAAAAACCAGTTCATCAAACGTAAAGGAACTGGTAGCAGTAGAAGAGGCTGTAAAGGGGTTTCTGCCACTCTTAGGTCAGCATGTCAAAATCTTGACCGACAATCAAGTGTCAGTAGCCTATCTAAACCACGAGGGAGGAACTCTTTTTAGAACCCTGATGGGAGGTAGCAGATCGGACTCTTCAGGTGGCAGAAGCTCAGTTGGCCTCCATCTCGGCCGTACACATAAAAGGAAAAGACAACAGCAGGGCAGACTTCCCCAGTCGAGTATGCCTTCACCAGGGAGAGTGGGTCCTAAATCGGGCAATATTCCACCAGATCATGGACAGGTGTGGGGTCCCCACAGTAGACTTGTTTGCGACCAGAGCCAACTGAAAAATACTGTTTTGCTCCCTAGAACCCAGGGATTGTCCATTCGCGGTAGACTCCCTACTAGTAAAATGGAAATTCAGCCTAGCCTACGCTTTCCCTCCACTCATCTTAATTCCGACAGTCCTCCGGAAAATCAGAAGAAAGGGCTCGGGTGATCCTGATTGCCCCCTTCTGGCCGAAGAGGCCTTATTTTTTTTGGCTCCAGCAGATGTCAATATGCGATCCTTGGGCCCTTCCGGATCTTCCAGACCTCTTCTCCCAGGGGCTGGGTTCATCACCCGCAGGCAGATAAACTACATCTGACTGCCTGGAATTTGAGAGGCGGCTTCTGAGGAATAGGGGGTTCTCGGCTGAAGTGTCTTCAACACTCCTTAAATCTAGAAAGCCAGTAACTTCTCAAATTTATCACTGGACTTGGAGAAAATTCCTATCTATGTCCGGGGCAGGTCCAAGTGGGGAAGCTCCAATTAATCTAATTTTAGAGTTTCTACAAAAAGGGCTCTCAGTAAGCAGTCTCAAGGTCCAGGTATCAGCCCTTGGAGCCCTTTATAACTTTAACCTAGCAGGGGATCCCTGGGTTTCTCTGTTTATAAAAGCATGTGCCAGATCGAAACCTATCCGTTTTATTGGTTCATCCCCTTGGGATATTAACATGGTGCTCGCAGCGTTAACGGAACCTTCCTTTGAACCCTTACAGGATGTTTCTATTAAAGTCCTCTCCCTTAAAACGGTCCTCCTGGTAGCTTTAACCTCCGCTCGGCAAATAGGAGACATTCAGGCTCTCTCAGTAGACCCCCTTTTAACCTGTTTCGGATGACTGAGTAATTTTGAGACCTGAGCCAGCGTACCTCCCAAAAGTAGCTTCTACGTTTTCACCACGCTCAGGAGATGGTCCTGCCCTTTCTGCAGTAATCCCTCCATTGCTAACGGAAATTACACTCCCTAGATATTAAACGTTGTCTAGGAAAATACCTAGAATCCACCAGTTCCTGGAGAAGGGATAGGTTTTTGTTTGTCTGCTTCCAGGGTCAGATGAGGGTACGCAGGGCTTCCAAAGCCACACTAGCTCGGTGTGTTAGGGAAGCAATTAGTTTGGCCTATTCTGTTAGCGGCAAAGAAGTGGAGAAGAATCTTAAAGCCCATTCAACAAGATCCATGCCTACTACCTGGGCGTAAAGGTCAGGTGTTTCTATGGTCAGGTGTTTCTATTGATCAAATCTGCAGAGCGGCCACCTGGTCATCACCTTCACCCTTCTATAAGCACTATAGGCTTGACCTGTCCGGTACAGACATCACCTTTGGGAATAGGGTCCTGCAGGTGGTGGCCCCTCCCTAAAGTTTTTCACTTCTTTGTACAGTGCATTGTGAAAGTATTTGGTCCCCTTGAACTTTTCTACCTTTTGCCACATTTCTGGCTTCAAACATAAAGATATAAAATTCTAATTTTTGGGGGAAGAATCAACAAGTGGGACACAATCATGAAGTGGAACGAAATTTATTGGATATTTTAAACTTTTTAAAAATAGTGGAAGAGTGGCAAGATGAAAGCCATTTCTCAAAGATATCCATAAAAAGTCTCGTTTGAAGTTTGCCACAAGCCACCTGGGAGACATACCAAACATGTGGAATAAGGTGCTCTGGTCAACCAAAATTGAACTTTTTGGCCACAATGCAAAACGATATGTTTGGCGTAAAAGCAACACAGCTCATCACCCTCAAAACACCATCCTCACTGTCAAACATGGTGGTGGCAGCATCATGGTTTGGGCCTGCTTTTCTTCAGCAGGGACCGGGAAGATGGTTAAAATTGATGGGAAGATGGACGGAGCCAAATGCAGGACCATTCTGGAAGAAAACCTGTTGGAGTCTGCAGAAGACCTGTGACTGGGACGGAGATTTATCTTCCAACAAGACAATGATCCCAAACATAAAGCAAAATCTACAATGGAATGGTTCAAAAATAAACGTATCCAGGTGTTAGAATGGCCAAATCAAAGTCCAGACCTGAATCCAATCGAGAATCTGTGGAAAGAGCTGAAAACTGTTGTTGACAAACGCCCTCCATCCAACCTCAATGAGCTCGAGCTGTTTTCCAAGGAAGAATGGGCAAGAATTTCAGCCTCTTGATGTGCAAAACTGATAGAGGCATACCTCAAGCGACTTGCTGCGGTAATCACAGCAAAAGGTGACGCTACAAAGTATTAACTCAAGGGGGCCGAATAATATTGCACGCCCCACTTTTCATTTTTTATATTTTTTAAAAAGTTTAAAATAACCAATAAATTTCGTTCCACTGCACGATTGTGTCCCACTTGTTGTTGATTCTTCCCCCAAAAAATTAGAATTTATATCGTTATGTTTGAAGCCAGAAATGTGGCAAAAGGTAGAAAAGTGCAAGGGGGCCAAATACTTTCACAATGCACTGTAAATCTCAAGTTTGGGGTGCTCTCATGGACGATCGATAAACACGTAATTACTTACCGGTAATATGTTTTTTCGGAGTCTATGACAGCACCCTCATATTGCCTCCCATTGTTGAGTGTTCATATCTTCACCTTCCCCTCTTGGTGCCTTATGTGTGATACATGTGGTGTAGGGTTACGGTGGACTAACGGTGTTCTTAAATTTAGTTCTTCCAGTCTCTGTAACCAACTGACGGGGGGAGAGGAACCGCCCCTTTTAAAGCCTGATGGTTTCCTGTCCTGGGAAGGCGGATCCCCCTCTCTCTCGTTTGGGGTGCTGTCATTGACTCCGAAAAAACACATTACTGGCAAGTAATTACGTGTTTTATTTATTTATTTTTTCTTTTTAAAAAAGCATCTTCTAGTGTGATAGCAGCCAAACATGAAAAAATAATATAAATCTGGCATCGCCGTAATTACCGTATAAATCTCTGAAATATCTGATTCAGACGTAGCCCCTGGTGGAAGATTCCCTATAATGAGGCATATGGAGGGAACTGTGGACGCAGTCTGACTTGTGATTCGGCGGTGTCCATCTTTTTAGGCGTGCATAAAAGCGCGGTCCGCCATAGTTTTGTGCACCACTGAAAAGGACAACGCTTAAAAGGCCAGATGGAGTCAAGAGTCAAGGCCGGCGTCAGCATCCGGGCAACTGCCGGGGCCCTGAGCAGGTGGGGGGCCCACTCGTGGTCAGGTACCCCGCAGGGCTATGGGCGGAGGAGAGCGGTGCCAGCGCCTGCCCTTCTCCCCCGCTTGCCCAGGGTCCTGGCAGCCGGATACTTGCCTCTCCCCATGCCTCCGCAGATCATCTGTCTTCCTGCTGTGCGCTCCCTGTGACGTCTTTCCACCGTGCCAGCACAGGTAGCGCAGAGCGGGATGACTCCGGCGACGCTGGAGTCCGGACCCGAGCAAGCGGCAGCAGGTGAGGAGGAGTGAGGTGAGTATTTTGACTTTTTTTTTTTTTTTTTAATGTATGGATGCATATGGGGCATTATATGGGGGGGTGACATTCTGCATGGGGCATTATAAAGAGGGGGGTGACATCCTGCATGGGGCATTATATGGGGGGGGGGGAAGGGACATCCTGCATGGGGCATTATATGGGGGGGGGGGTGTAAGGGACATCCTGCATGGGGGCCAGTATACTGTGTGTTATATTGGAACCAGTATTCCATATGGAGCATTTTATGGGGGCCAGTATACTGTGTGGAGCGATTCGCCGGTTTCTGAGCTATTGTGGAATTTACAATAGATATCACTCATTTAATGTAAGTGAAATCTTTAATATTGTACTATATATTTCTCTGCGGTATCTGTGCATCATGAATTGTGGTATGTGTTAAAGGGGCCCACTGAGACTCTTTCGCCCGGGGCCCAGAAAAACCTGGAGCCGGCCCTGTCCAGAGTAACACTGCTGCCTCATTACAGTGAATGGATCCCTCAAGGGTTTCATCTGAATCATCATGTCATTCAGAGATCTAAATGAAAACACCCATGTAAGTATTCAGCATACAGCACAGGATACAGTGGCATGTGAAAGTTTGGGCGCCCCTGATCAAAATTACTGTCATTGTGAACAGTTAAGCAAGTTGATGATAAAGATGAAATGATCTCTAAAAGACACACATGAAAATAAGCCGAACAAAAAGTTTGTGTACCTTTTTGGAGATTTGTGTGCTCAGATAGCATTGATCAAGGTTTCAGTCCTTAATTAACCTGATAGGGTTATGTCTTGTTCACAATCATCATTAAGAAAGGCCAGGTAATGATCTAACCTTGTGCCAAAAAACAGCCATGGGTTCTGCTGTCTATCACTCTAAAAATGAAAATGGAGGCCCACATAGCAGGGGAAGGCTATAAGATAGCAAAGCATTTTCAAGTTGCCCTTTCCTCAGTCCGAAATGTAATGAAGAAATAACCGTTAACAGGAACAGTGGAGGTCAAGATAACGTGTGGGAGTCCACGCAAAATTTAAGTGCGAGCTGCTCGTAGATTTGCTAGAGAGGCAAGTCAGAATCCTCGCTTGACTGTAAAATACGTTCAGAGAGATTTAGCAGACTTTGGAGTTGTAGTACATTGTTCTACTGTTCAGAGACACTTGCACAAATATGGCTTTCATGGTAGAGTCATCAATAGAAAACCTATCCTACCTCCTCACCATAAAATTCAGCATCAGAAGTATGCAAAAGAACATCTAAATAAGCCTCATTCATTTTGGAAACAAGTCCTGTGGACCGATGAGTTTCAAATAGAACTCTCTGGCCACAATTGTCAAAGGTATGTGTGGAGAAAAAAGGGCACATCATTGTTTAAATAAAGATCATCTCGTCAACCAATAAACATGGGGGTAAATCAATCATGCTTTAAGGTTGTGTTGCATCCTATGGCACAGGGAACATTTCACCGGTAGAGGGAAGAATGGATTCAATGAAAGTTCAACAAATTCTTGATGCTAACATATCTGTAAAAAAGCTGAAGTTGAAATGAGGATGGCTTCTACAAATGTATAATGATCCTAAACACACTTCAAAATCTACAGTAGACTACCGCAGAAAGCGCAAGTTGAAAGTTTTTCAATGGCCCTCAGTCCCCCGATCTTGGATCTACTACTAGGTGCTAACCATGCAGGGTGCCCAAATTTTGCATTGGCCCATTTTTCCTTTTTGTAGTTTTTAAAATGTAAAAGGTGTATGTATATATTTTTTCCCCTAAAATACAAAGGAAGTGTGTCGCCTTTAACTTAAGGCCGTGTAGAGATCATTTCATCAACTTGCTTAACTGTTCACCATAACAGTAATTATGACCAGGGGTGCCCTTTTACATGCCACTGTAAATGTGATCTAAAATATTATGTAAAATGTTCCCAATAAAAGCTTTAACTCCATCCACAAAAAAAGCAAGTCCCCATTCAGGTCTGTCATTTGCCAATGGAAATATACGGAGTTTCCACGTTACTTGACGTGCATGGGCTTTGGAAAAGCACTATGGCTCCTCATACCACAAAAGAAATTAAACAAATTCTGCCGTCCCAAATCCAAATGCTTCTCTCCCTTCTGTGCCCCCCACAGTGTGCCTAAACCACATTTAGCATCCACATGTTTGGTATTTCTGTAGCGATGAGAGCCCACCTAATTTATTGGTCCATGTCTCCAGAAGGATGAGCTGGGCACTACTATTGCAGATTTGCAATTTTCACTCAACATCCACTTCTGCTTGTTTCTGGAAAACACCCATAGGTAAATAATCACTATGCATGTAAATAAATTCTCAAAGGGGTATAATTTTCAAAACTGGGTCACTTGAGGGTGGATTCAACTCATCTATCACTTAGGGACTCTGTATATGAAGTCTGCAAACTATTATAGGAAAATCTGTGCTCCAGGAGGCAAATAGCATTCTGTCCCTCCCGAGTCTTACTATCTATATAAGCAGTACTGTACAGCCACACATGGAGTATTTCCACGTTCAGCAGAAATTGTGGCAAATTTTGGTGCCATTTTTACCCATTTTCCTGTGTGAAATTGTAACATCTGTGGCTAAAACAAAACTTTTGGTGGTAAAAATTTTAATTATTTTTTTCTTCACTGCCCAATGGTATAAAATTTTGTGACACACCCTTGATATAAATATGATCATTGGGCCCTTACATGAATTCATTGAGAGATGTAGTTTGTAAAATGAGGTCACTTACGGGGGAATTCTACTGTTCTGGCACCTCAGGGGCTCTACCAATGGGTCATGGCACCTGCAAACCATAACCAAAATCTGCACTATAATATGGCGCTCCTTCCTTTCTGAACTTTGCATTGTGACACAAAATTAGTTCACAATTATATTTAGGGTATTGTTTTCTATTAGCCCTTATAAAAATTAAAAATTTGGGGCTAGAACCACATTTTAGCTGTAAAAATGAAAGTATTCATTCTTCACCGTCTAATGGTATACATTTCTCTGAGGCACATGTGGTGTCAACGTGTTCACTGCACCCTTAGATTAATTAATTAAAGGGAGTGTTTCTTAAAATTACGTTACTTATAGGGGGTTTCTGCTGTTCTGGCACCTCAGGGGCTCTGCCATTGTGACATAAAAAGTTAAATGGCGCTCGTTTCCTTCTGAGCCCTGCCTTGATCCCAAACATTAGTTTTCCCCACACGTGGGGTATCTGCGTAATCGTGCAATTTCTCCTAACAAATTTTGGAGTCCATTTTCTCCTGTTACCTTTGTGAAAATAAATTTGGGGCTAAAGTTAAATTTTTGAGAAAAGTAAAATTTCATTGTTTCCTTCCACATTGCATTAATTCCTGTGAAGTACCTGAAGGATTTAGGCTTAGAGCCCACGATGCAGAAATGCTGCAAATTTTTTCCGCATCTCCCTGGCAGGAAAAGCGCATGAGGATTTTACATGCGTTTTTCCTGCCAGGTAGAAGCGTTCGTCAAGTGTTCTTCACATGCATTTCTGCATGCGGGTTGACAAGCGCTTTTTCAAGCGATTTTAGCATCACTTGGAAAAGTGCTTGACAACTTGATCACACTATATAAATCCATGCAACCGCCATGGATTTATATAGTGTAACCAAGTTTAATAGTTGAAAAAAAGAATAAGGCTGTGTGCCCACTATGCGTTTAAGCATTTCCGCAGCAGCATTTTCGCTGCAGAAATGCTTAAACGCTTGGTAGAAGGTCTGCTATGTTCCCCAATGATAATCCGCATGTGCTGTGCACATGCTGCGGAAATTTCCGCTGCGGATTATCATTGCGGAAAAATCCGCAGCACTACCAGTTATTTTGCGTAAATGCGGCGTTTTCGCCACCATTGACTTGTATTGGAGCGCATGGATTCCGCATCACTGCATCTGCAGTTGCAGAATCTAAGCGTTTCAATGTGCGGATGGTACCCGGGTCTGGAGTAGAGGAGAAAAAATTATTTTTTTGCATCGCTTTATTCTGAGAGCTATAACTTTATTTTTCTGCTGATGGAGCTGTATGGCAGCTTGTTTTTTTGCGCGACAAGATGACGTTTTCAGCGGTACCATTTTTATTTACATTCGTCTTTTTGATTACGTTTTATTCCATGTTTTGTTTGGCGGTATGATGCATCGTTTTTTGCTTCGTTTTTTTTTTTTTTAATTTGTTCACTAAAGGGGTTAACTAGCAGGACAGTTTCATAGGTCAGGTCGTTACGGAGGCGGTGATACCAAATATGTGTACTTTTTATTGTTATTTTTTTGTTTTGTTTTTTCATTATTTACACAGTATTGACAGTATTTTTTTCTGGATTATGTTTTCATTTTTTTTTTTTTTTTTTAACTTTCTGAGACTTTTTTTTTTTATTTTAACTTTTATGCTTTGTCCCATTATGTGACTTTCATTTTTTTTCAGTCTGATCGCTTGCACAGCATAAGGATGAAGCATCATCCGCTATGCAGTGCAGGCTGTCAGCCTGCACACACAAGTTAAGTAGATTGTGCTCAGTGCACAATCTAGCTAACATTCTGCTGCCTTGTGACCTGGATATCGTCATGACGACATCGAGTCACCATGGCAACTATTCGAACCCGGCACAGATAGCGCAGGTCACTGGATAGGAGGTAAGAGGGGGCGTTCTTTCCTTTGCTTGCCCTGGAAATGCTGCGATCGATTTTGATTGCAGCATTTCGGGGGTTAATGTGCGGCACCGCTCCTTACACATTGTCACAGCTGACACCCGGCAGCAGGCGCGATCGCCAAAGCGTATTAATACGTATCTGGTCCAGTAGGCCCAGGGGGCAGATATGTATTAATACGCCCCATATCTCCCATCCAGCTTTTCTGGCATGTGGCTGTTGAGGGTGTGCTGCTTGATCGCCATCACTTAAAACAGGGGTCTCAAACACGCGGGCCGCATGCGGCCCCTGAGGTTGCTTTATGCGGCCCGCAGGCACAGACCCCTTGATGATCCTGACCAGGTCCAGGAGGAGCCGCCGACAGCAGCGCTGAATTGCCACACAGAGACAGTCTCCCAGCACAGCATTTCCAATGCCAGCCGCTGGCCAATCAGAGGCCAGCAGCTGATATCTGCGTGTCGGCGCAGCGAGTATGACGTCATTGCCATACGCAAATATCAGCTGCTGGCCTCTGATTGGCCGGCGGCTGGCATTGGAAATACTGTGCTGGGAGACAGTCTCTGTGTGGCAATTCAGCGCTGCTGTCGGCGGCTCCTCCTGGACCAGGTCGGGATCGTCAAGGGGTCGGACTCTGTGGTGCCTGCGGGCCGCATCTGCAGGAACGACGCCGAGGGAACGGAGGACAGGTGAGAATCATCTTTTTTTTTCTATTTTGTGTGTGAAGAACAGCACAGGGGGCACATAGCCACAAGAGGGGACCTGGATGGGGCACATAGCTACAAGATGGGGACCTGGATGGGGCACATAGCCACAAGATGTGGACCTGGATGGGGCACATAGCCACAAGATGGGGACCTGGATGGGGCGCATAGCCACAAGATGGGGACCTGGATGGGGCACATAGCCTCAAGATGGGGACCTGGATGGGGCACATAGCCTCAAGATGGGGACCTGGATGGGGCACATAGCCACAAGATGGGGACCTGGATGGGGCACATAGCCACAAGATGGGGACCTGGATGGGGCACATAGCCACAAGATGGGGACCTGGATGGGGAACATTACTACAAGATGTTTTCCATTATTACTATATGATGCTAATTGTAAGACAATATTACTGTATGTGGCCAATTGGGGGAAATAAAATTGTAAAAAAAATAAAAAATAAAGCATGAAAAAATATTGGGCACTAAAAATGCTGTTTTATATGTAAACTAAAGTAAACACAAAAAAGTGCACGTTTATTATCGCCACATCCATAACGACCCAAGCCATAAAAAAATAAACACGGCAAAAATGTTCAAAAGGTGTATTCAAAAAAAATGGTATCACTAAAAATGTCACATTGAACAAAGAATGCGGCCCCCCAAATTCAAATTTTTTCCATGTGCGGCCCATATACCCAGCCGAGTTTGAGACCCCTGACTTAAACAGACATGGCCACGCATAGTGCACTGTGCGGCTTTGTCTGCTAGTAATGATGTGGGCGGGTCGACACTGTACCTTTTAATTTGGCCCGACTTCATTACTAGCAAACACAGTCACTTAAACCTAGTGCACACCACTAGGTTTAAGTGACAGCTCAAGCAGTACTGAAGAAACAGGTGGCCCTGCACAGCTGCTGGGGGAGATTCCCAAGCTCCCTAATGTCCCGACCACGAGTGCCCCCCCACACCTCCCATTTGTCCAGGGCCCCAGCACTTGCTTGGTTGCTGACGCCGGACCTGTCTGTGGGACATCCTCAAACAGAAGGTGGAGGAGCGCAAGGTATCTAACAAACATCAGCTCCTTAATGTCATCGTGGAGGAGTAGACTAGGATTCCAATGGCAACCTGTAAAGCCATTGGCAGCCGGTCCCGCACCACTCCCTGCACATTAACCCCCGAAATGCTGCGATCTAAATCGATTTCAGGATTCTGGTGGCAAGGGGAGGTAAGCGCGATACTTGCCTCCTCTCCAGCTGAGTCTGGTCCTGGATGTTGTCATAGTGACCCGATGTCATCATGACAACATCCGGGTCACCAAGAGGCAGGAAGTTACTTTGGTCATGCGCAGTGCATGACCAAAGTAACTTCTCCCTGTGCAGTGCTGACAGGCTGCATAGCATAGGGAGCTACTGCTCTCTATGCTATACAGCTGATCAGGCTGCAAAAAGTGAAAGTTCCATAGTGGGACAAAGCGAAGTGTAAAAGTAAGAAAAGTGTGAGAAAGTGGGGGAAAAAAATGTAAAAAAATAAAAATATATTTGGTATCGCTGCGTCCGGAACGACCTGACTTATAAAACTGTCCCATTAGTTAACCCCTTTAGTGAACACTGCAACAAAAAAAAGAAAAAGCAAAAAACTATGCTTTATCGTGCTGCCAAACAAAAAATGGAATAAAACTCGATCAAAAGGCTAATGTAAATAAAAATGGTACAGCTGAAAACGTCATCTTGTCCCGCAAAAAACAAACCGCCATACAGCTCCAGCGGCCGAAAAATAAAGTTATAGCTCTCAGAATAAAGCGATGCAAAAACAACTTTTTTTTTCTATAAGTTTTTATTGTGTAAAAGCACCAAAACATAAAAAATATATAAATGTGGTACCACTGTAAACTTACTGACCCGAAGAATAAAGCTGCCTTATCAATTTTGCCACACTCAAAACGGCATAAAAAAAAAGCTATTTCGCATTTGTTGGTGTTTGTTTATTCTGCCTCCCAAAAATCGGAATAGAAAGCGATCAAAAAATGTCACGTGCCCGAAAATGGTACCAATAAAAACGTCAACTTGATCCGCAAAAAACAAGCAGTCACATGACTGTCGGCCGAAATATGGAAAAATTATAGCTCTCAAAATATGGCGATGCAAAAATTAGTCTTTGCAAAAAAAAGGGTTTAGTGTGTGACAGCTGTCAGTCATAGCAACCCGATATGAATCTGGTATCGCTGTAATTGCACCGACTCGAAGAATAAAGTCGTCTAAACACTTATACCGCACGAGGAACGGCGTAAAAAAATAAACGCTAGGGTTGGGGTTGTATTAGTTAAAATTGGGGTTAGGGTTGGGTTGGGATTTTTTCAGAAGTAAAGAAAAAAAAATGACGTCAATATGGCGACTAGTGTTGAGCGCAAGTGCTCGCTGCTTGAGTTTGCATCGGGTGCTCGGGTATGCACCGAGTATAGCGGGTGCTCGAGTGACATGCTCGAGTCTCCGCCCCATATGTTTTGCAGCTGTTATACAGCCAAAAAAGCTGCGGGATTGCCTGTCATGCATGAGCGATCCACACATGTTTCACGGTTGTTAGACACCCAAAAAACATGTGGGGCAGGGACTCGAGCATCCGCGATACCTGGTACATACCCTATGCAAACTCAAGTAGCGAGCACTTGCTCTCAAGAGTGAAGACAACTTATTCAATATGATGACCTAATGTTATCAAATTGTGTAGTACCTCTGAGTTCAAAATGTTCACTATACCCCTTGATAAAGTCATTGAGGCGTGTAGTTTCCAAAATGGGGTTACTTGTGGGGGGTTTCCACTGTTTAGGCACATCAGTGGCTCTCCAAACGCAACATGGCATCCGCTAATTATTCAAGCAAAGTTTACATTCAAAAAGTCAAATGGCGCTACTTCCCTTCTGAACCCTGCCGTGCGCCCAAACAGTGGTTTTCTCCCACATACGGCATATCTTCTTACTCAGGAGAATTTACACAACAAATTGCATGGTGCAATTTCTCCTGTTACCCTTATGAAAATGCAAAATTGGAGGCTGAAAAACATTTTCGTTGGAAAAATGTGAAAATTTTATTTTTACGGCTCAATGTTATAAACTTCTGTGAAGCGCTTGGGGGTTCAAGGTGCACACCACACGTCTAGATAAGTTCACTGAGGGGTCTAGTTTCCAATATAGGGTCCACTGTTTAGGCACATCAGGGGCTCTCCAAACGCAACATGGCGTCCACTAATTATTCAAGCAAAGTTTACATTCAAAAAGTCAAATGGCGCTCCTTCCCTTCCGAACCCTGCCGTGTGCCCAAACAGAGGTTTTCCCCCATATATGGGGTATCAGCGTGCTCAGGAGGAATTGATTTTGGGTTTCAATTTTTAATGATACCCTTGCGAAAATAAAAAATTGGGGTCTAAAGTAACTTTTGTGACAAGTTGAATGTTCATGGTTTTCTTCCACATTCCAAAAATTCCTGTGAAGCACCTGAAGGGTTAATAAAGTATACAGACATTTCAGCCGGTGATTGCTGCTGATTCTTTCTTTGAAGTAAAACATTGTTTATAATCAGGTAAGGAAATGTTTTACCTCACAAAAAGAATCCGCTTTGATCCCATACTGTAATGTCTGTATATTCTCTTTTACTTCCTCCCCTGCCCAGGAGCTGTGGTATAATCAGACCATGTTCTGTACACGGTCAGATACAAACATTACACGGGAACATTTATACGATTATCTCAGCACAGAACCATTTTATTTAAACACATCCAATTGTGGAAGTTATTATTCCAAAATGTACTTTCTTTCATCGGAGAACCCCTTAAACTTATGCCTAGGGCTCAATAGTGATATCGTTTTACAGCAACTCCTAGTTTTTGTTTTTCTTGCTTAGCTACATAGAAAAAAAAGTAATATCTGTTTAAATCTTTTCATGTGATTGCATGATACATTTTTCACATGTTATAATTTTCTGTGATTTTTAACCTCTTGTCCACTGTGTATTTACACCATTGCTACAAAAGGGTTATCACAATCTGATGTACTTTTATGGTACAGTGATGTTGCGGCCTCAGGACATGTTGCGGCAGTGGTTATCAGCTGTATATTATGAAATCTCTTCTGAAACTGGTAAGAGATGACTTCCAGTTGTGTAACCCCCTTAGATGCTGTGAATCAACACATACTATATATACCACAATACTCCAGTGCTGACCTGGATAATCCGATTTCCTGGTCATTTTTACCACCCAACGAACAATGTTAGAATTGCGTGGGCGAGTGGAGGTGTTGTCTTTTTTGGGGATTCATTTTTTCACTGCACTCGATTTTTTTTTCCCCACTGTCATTGCATTGTAATTCAAAACTACAACTAATCCTGCAAAAATTAAGTCCATATGTTTAGGTCAACAAACGAATAAAAGTTATGGCACTTGAAAGAAGTAATAGCACGAGCAGGAATTTGCCCGAATTGATTGTACAGGTTGAGACTTCATTCCTGCTTGCATATTTTGGCCATTTAGTTTACAGAATTCATAAATTAATGCCAGGCAGAGAAAAACTAGAGAGAGAAAATAAATAATAAAAATTCTGAAAATACTGACTAAATATGCAGTTTCTGAAGTGGTCAATCACCCGATATGCAAAACACAGAAACCAGAAATGCCGTCTTCATTATATTGAATACTTTTATTAAGCTGCACTAGACAGGTTTAAACACTGTGTGGATTAATCTATAAAATGAAAAGTCTTTTAAAAATGTAGGTCAAATATATAATGCACATATATAATTTTATATATCCTCCAAATATAGCGGACATAGCACAAAGATATCGGATAAGCAAGTATCCCACTCTAAAACTGTTTAGAAATGGAATGATGATGAAGAGAGAGTACAGAGGTCAACGCTCAGTGACTGCAATTGCAGACTACATTCGACAACAAAAAAGTGATCCAATACGAGTAGTTGGCGATTTGGAGGAACTGAAAACCATTGATGTGAGTATTTTACTAAAGCTTTTAATATTCTGCCTTTGGCTTCCATAGTGCACATGATAAAGATCTTGTTTTTGATTCGGCACCATTACACTGACTGTAATTGTATTAGTTTTATTGTGTAAAAATTCTGGTTGGCACCAGTTGAATTTGTTGTCCCATATTAAAATTCACACACCCAAAAGAATACATACACAAAAAAAAAAAGATGGGGTGTATAACATGTGCTAGGACGACATTGGATGACACACCATAGGATTTTTTTTCTTTATTAAAGACACAATCTAGAACAAAGAGGTTAAAAATAGTGCACACTCCATTCATGGGAGTACAGACTCTGATAAGTTGATACTTCCTTGACAAAGCACTCCCATAAAAGTTTTTTACCTTCGTAATATATTGCAACCACCATATTATATAGCATGGTGTACATACAATTGCTCATTTTGCCCTTCTGCCCAGTAAATCTTTTCTTTTCTCTACCCTTTTTAGAAACAAGAAGTCTTTTTTTTTTTTTTATATCCCTGCATTTATCATTCCCCTCTTCAGCTCCTGACCCAGGTGCTCAGCTTCTCCCCCCATCCCTGACAGGGACTTTTGTAGTGACTCATACAGGGAAAAATAGCTGAATCTTTCTAAACTCTACGTAGAAAGTCTAGTCAGTTTTTACTCACATGATGTCATAATTCTTATGTTTTCCATTAGCTCTATCTGGGCAGAAAGGCAAAATGAGCAATTGTAAGTACACCGTGCCATATAATATGACTGCAATATATTAAGAGGATAAAAACTTTGATGGGAGTGCTTCTTTAAGCTGTGGAAAAACAATTGGTAATGAAATAAACCAAGAACAGGGATTCATATGCACAATCTACTTTTTATATAAAAATGTGCTTCTTATAAAAGATATTAGGCCATGTTCACATGTTGAGTATTTGAGTGGTGTTTAAATCTGTATTTGTAAGCCAAAACCATGGATGGGTAAAAAATGCAGAAGTAACGTGGGTTGAATAAAGACCTAGGTCCTTAAAGTTCAACCTTCCTCCCCCAATTGTACATTTTGTCTAATTTACTTTTCCTTTGTTCCACTCCTGATTTTGGCTTACAAATACTAAGGTAAAATACTGACATGTACTCAACATGTGAATGTGGCATTAGAAATGTAACAGCTAATAAATGTACAAGAACCTTATCACCTATAGCATTGTTTTAGGGTTGGAGGCAGGTTCTGTAACTTCCTCAGACGTGTTTTCTTCATTCCTGATTGCATCGTGTAATATACAGATATAATGTCCTGAAGATGAGGACATTTCTGCACTAGGGCCAAGCTTTGTATCAGCTATATAGTGCGCATGTCGTTAAAGGACAGCTGATTTGCAGTTATTTAATGGCCTGCCACAATTCTATGTAAAAACTAAGGAACACTCATTTCCAATTATAGGCTCATATAAATTCTGGTTTGGGTTGGTGAGCGTTCTCACCTCCCAATTACACTTGTACGAGTATAAAGTTGTACAATGAATGACATATCACAACCACTTAGAATCCTTAGTGTAGCGATAAAGGTCCCCTCAGATAATCCAAACCTGCCCCAACTTTTATATTTTTGTTGAGTAGTTTATACAGTGGAGTTGGAGGTATGCACAATTGATTGAATATTCTCGCTCTACACCTTGCATGTGCAGTATAATCCTGTATATGTGCACCCGCTATATTACAAATGTTGGATTCGCAAAAATAACGGTCCTCTCTTCACACTACAGATCACTAAAGTGTGGAATACTATAAAAGAGCATAATCGCCAATGAAACAAATGCTGAATTATTAAGCTAGTGCTTAATATAAAGTACAGTTAGTCAGTGCCAAGAAACTAATGGCAAATGGTACATTTAAAGAGGTTGTCCAGTACTTTATACTAACTCCTCCAATGTATTCCCCCCTCCCCCTCCAACCCCCCCCCCCCCCCGGACTCCTAAGGATTTTTGTAATTAGCTTACGTTGCGGATAGCGCCGCTCACAGGAAGTATCACTGGCCGCTCACAGGCATCACATGACCCCCAGCTGCAGCCGGCTCTGACATCTGCTGACATCATGACAAGTGTTGGCAGCTGCCGGGGGTCTCTGCGTTCCACAGTGGATGCCAGGTTGTGGGCGGGATTACCCCCCCCCCCTCCCCGCGTCACACCTGGCATGCTGGGTGTGACGCGGGGGTAACCCCTCCCACAACCCAGCAGCCACCGCGGGGACCCCAACGCTGAGTCACGCCTCACTTGTCGTGATGTCAGCGCGGGGTCACGTGATGCCTGTGAGCATCCAAGGATCCACCTGCAAAGGCTTACTACGCATTTAAAAAGGCCCCTTAGTCTGTTTCAGTAGGCTCCACAATCATGGGGAAGACTGTTGACTTGACAGATGTCCAGAAGGCAGTCATTAACACACTCCACAAGGAGGGAAAGCCAAAAACCAAAAAAAAATGGTGCTCCATCCCTATGCTATACAGGCGATCAGAGTAAAAAAAAGTGAAAGTCCCATAGTGGGACAAAATAAAAGTAAAAAGTGTTAAATGAAAAAAATAAATAAATAAAACAAAATTTGTAAAAATATTTTAAAAAAAAAAATAATCCACTAAAAATAAAAATGGAATGTACCCATCAATAAATATTATGAAAAAAAAATAATAATAAAAGTACACATTTGTTATCTGACCTATAAAACTGTCCCGCTAGTTAACCCCTTTAGTGAACACGGTAAAAAAAAAACAAAGCAAAAAACAATGCTTTATCATCATACTGCCAAACAAAAAATGGAATAACACGTGATCAAAAAGATGAATCTAAATAAAAATGGTACCGCTGAAAACATGATCTTATCCCGCAAAAAACAAACCGCCATACAGCTCCGTCAGCCAAAAAATAAAAAAGTTATAGCTCTCAGAATAAGGCGATGCAAAAAAATATTTTTTTCTATAAAATAGCTTTTATTGTGTAAAAGCACCAAAACATAGAAAAACGATATAAATGTGGTACCGCTGTAAACGTACTGACCCGAAGAATGAAACTACCTTATCAATTTTACCACACGCGGAACAGAATAAAAAAAAAAAAAAAAAAACAATTCCTGAATTGTTGGTTTATGTTTGTTCTGCCTCCCAAAAATCGAAATAGAAAGCGATTAAAAAAGTCACGTGCCTGAAAATGGCACCAATAAAAACGTCAACTCATCCCGCAAAAAACAAGCTGTCACATGACTGTCGGCCAAAATATGGCAATTCAAAAACTAGATTTTACAAAAAAAAAAAAAAGCGTCTTTTAGTGTGTGACAGCTGTCAGTCATAAAAACCCGATATGATTCTGGTATCGCTGTAATCGCACCGACCCGAAGAATAAAGTCGTCTAATCACTTATACCGTACAAGTAACAGTGTAAAAAATAAACGTTAGGGTTGTCATTTTTTTTTTTACTTTTGAAAAAAAAATCACAAATGTCGAAATGGCGATTAGTGTTGAGTGCAAGTGCTCGCTACTTGAGTTTTCATCAGGTGCTCGGGTATGCACTGAGTATCGCGGGTGCTCGAGTGACATGCTCGAGTCTCTGCCCCATATGCTTCGCGGCCAAAAAAACCTTGCAGGGATTGCCTGCCATGCACGCGCAATCCCTGCATGTTTTTTTTTCCGGGTGTCTAATAACCGTGAAACGTGCCGGCGGAGACTCGAGCATGTCACTCGAGCACCCGTGATATATGGTGCATACCTGAGTACCCGATGCAAACTCAAGTAGCGAGCACTTGCGCTCAAGACTAATGACCACTTATTCAATATGATGACCTAATGTTATCAAATTCTGTGTCGTACCTCTGGGTTCAAAATGTTCACTATACACCTTGTTAAAATCCTTGAGGGGTGTAGTTTCCAAAATAGGGTCACTTGTGGGTGGTTTCCACTATTTAGGCACATCAGGGGCTCTCCAAACGCGACACGGCGTCCGCTCTCAATTCCAGCCAATTTTGCATACAAAAAGTCACACAGTGCTCCTTCACTTCTGAACTCTGCCGTGCGCCGAAACACTGTATTTTCCTCACATATGGGGTATTGGTTTACTCAGGATAAACTGCACAAAAGTTTTTGGGGTCCACTTTGTCCTCTAACCCTTGTGAAAATAAAAAAATTGGGGCGAAAACATAATTTTTGTGGAAAAAGTTAATTTTTTTTATTTTCACTGCTCCATGTTATAAACTTCTGTAAAGCACTTGGGGGTTCAGGGTGCTCACCACACATCTAGATAAGTTCCCTGGGGGGTCTAGTTTCCAAAATGGGGTCACTTGTGGGGTTTTTCCACTGTTTAGGCACATCAGGGTCTCTCCAAACGCAACATGGCGTCCACTAATTATTCAAGCAAATTTTAAATCAAAAAGTCAAATGGCGCTCCTTCCCTTCCAAACCCTGCCGTGCGCCCAAACAGTGGTTTTCCCCACATATGGGGTATCTGCGTGCTCAAAGGAAATTGCACAACAGATTTTGGGGTCCATTTTTTCCTGTTACCCCTTCGAAAATAAAAAAAAAATTCGGTCGAAAGCAACATTTTTGTGAAAAGTTAAATATTCATTGTTTTCTTCAAGATTCCAAAATTTCCTGTGAAGTACCTGAAGGGTTAATAAAGTTCTTGAATGTGGTTTTGAGCCCATTGAGGGGTGCAGCTTATAGTGGTGTCACTTTTGGGTATTTTCTGTCATAAAGACGCCTCAAAGTGACTTCAAATGTGATGTGATGTCCCTAAAAAAGAAAAAAAAGAAAATTTTGTAAATTCTGTTGCAAAAATAAGAAATCGCCGGTCAACTTTTAATCCTTATAGCTCCCTAATAAAAAAAAAAAAAAAAAAAATGTTGATTCCAAAATTGTGCTGATGTAAAGTAGACATGTAGGAAATGTTATTTATTAACTATTTTGTGTGACAAATCGCTCTGATTTAAGGGCATAAAAATTCTAATTTTGAAAATTGCCAAAATTTTCAAAATTTTTGCCAAGTTAACCATTTTTTTCACAAATAAACGCAAGTGATATCGAAGAAATTTTACCACAATCATGAAGTCATTAACGTGCAAACCACCTTCGGTTGTAAAGGGGTTAAAAAAATAAGTTTAAATCACCCCCTTTTCGCCCCATTCAAAATAACACAATAAAAAAAAAAACCACATACACCTATTTGGAATCGCCCAATCTATCAATATAAAAAAAGAATTAATCCGATAGGTAAACGGCGTAACAAGAAAAAATTCTAAATGCCAGAATTACGGTTTTTTGGTCGCCACAACATTGCAATAAAATGCAATAACGGGCGATCAAAACATCAGATCTACCCCAAAATGGTATGAGTTTCAGTTAATGTTGTTAAAAAAAAAAACAAAAAAAAAAAACTGTGATATTACACTTTAATTGCAATTTCACTGCACTTGGATTTTTTTCCCGTGTTCTAGTACACGATATGGTAAAACCAGTGATGTTGTTCAAAAGTACAACTTGTCCGGGAAAAAATAAGCCCTCACATGGCCATATTGACTGAAGAATAAAAGTTATGGCTCTGGTAACAAGGGGAGCAAAAAAATTAAAAAAAAACGGAAAATGCTCCGGTCATGAAGGGGTTAAAATCCAAGTCCTCTGCCCCGTCTTCTGATACTCTCCTTCCAGCGTTTTTGCCTCCGGTCTATCTTCTGCAGTCTTTGACCTGCCGGCTGCTCCAGTGTTTCATGGAGTGAGCTGGAGGTCACTAAGCAATGTAATGTAAGTCTTGAACAGACTCGTTCTGGCTGTCATAGACTTGCATTGAGAGCCGGTGACATAGCTTCTGAGTTCCGGAAAGTCAGAAGCTGCACTCACAAGATGGCACCGCGGAACCGGAGCAAGGCCGAAAAACTAAGATGCCGGGTGGTGAGTATATGACTGGGGGCAGAGGACTTGTGCTGAAAGCACCACTCCAGTGGTGGAAAAAAAAGCTGAAGTGGTGCTTTAAATGGAGTAATAGGAATAGTTAATGTAACAGCAACAATGTAACGGTATCACATCTACTCCCAAGATGTATAAGATTAATTCTAAATATGCCATTGGGACAAATTCACCTTGTGAAAGATTAACTTTGGTTTTGTTATAAATCTGACAACATATTGTGATCTTTAATGCTCTTTTTTTTTTCTTAAGGATATCTGCACACATTAAATATTTGGTGCACCATTTCTGCATCTCTTGGCAGGAAAAACTTGGCTAAAATATGCTGTTTTTTACGCCATTTTTAAATTTGTTTTTGTTGCAGATTTTTTTTCCCTATTCCTTTAGTATGAGCGAAATCCACAATAAAAATGCTGATAGAATTGACATGGTGCAGATTTAAATCTGCATCAAATATGCAAGTCAAAAATTAGCAACATGTGCATGAGGCTTAAAGAATCTCATTCACTTTGCTTGCATCCTGCAACCCTTCAGGTTTTGTTACAACTGCTCAGAAAACGCAACATGTGCACACATCCATAGTTTTTTTTATTTTACAAATAAGTAAATTGTTCTAATGGTGCCATACACTGAGGCACTTTAAATGGGGTAGACTTTGGGGTGAATTATTTTTGTAATTCAGGTCTCCCATATCTGTTACTATATACTTGAATAAAAATGGTATATATCAGGGTTTCCCAAACTCCAGTCCTTCATGGCCTCCCAACTCATAATTTTTTCAGGATTTCCTTAGAATTGCATAGATGATGGAATTATTATCAAGGCATCAGAAACTGCCACATGTTCTCTCACCTGTGCATTACTAAGGAAATCCTGAAAACATGATGTGTTGGGGGACCGTGAAGATGGGGTTTCGGAAACTCATGTATAGATTAATGGTGCTTTCCCATTTTTGAAAATCCTTGACCCTCAGAAAACGTTGCTATACTCTCCCTCCATCCATGAGTTTAGTTCTAAGTCTTCACCGCTGCTCCTGGTGTCTTGAATTATCTGTAGAGCTTTGCTCTATTATTGGCTGCATCACTCTCAGTGACGTCAGCTCTGCAGGCAATAATACATGGGGAGCAGCAGCGCAGACCCTGTGCTGGACTTGGGGAGGGCAAGTATAGAAAGTGTGGGGTGTGGGTTTTTTTTTTAACTCCAGTGTCAGACTGGTTTGGAGCATGCTTATCAGATTAGAACTGGCAAAATCAGCTTTGTAGAGACTGAAGTAATAACTGTGCAGTTGCCATGTCAGTCTAGTAGCCGGCACATTGTTGAGTTACCCTAATCTGATAAAGATGCAAGTGTAGTCGAAACACCCAAGTACAGTATATAATGCTGAGGCAGCGTAGTTAAAATGTAAATGGCATATTTGTACTTTTTTAAATATTAACAAAAATCATACTCGTGTTACAAAGAAAAAATGTCTTTCACTTTTTTTTCTAATTTGTTTTAAGGTAATTTATTTCTTGACCAAAGAAATACCTGCAAAGCAGATTAAAAATAATTTGTCAATAGGATCAACCCTCCTAATCTGTATATATGAGCATGCAGGTAGTGTTGAGCGAGTATGATCTGTCCGAGTATGCTCGGGCCGAGCTCCGAGTATTTACAGCTGCTCGGTGATGTGTTTGAATTGCTCCCGTGTGCATGATTTGCAACTGTTTGACAGCTTTATTACATGTGAGGAATGTGTAAGAAATAGACATTCCTCATATGTAATAAAGCTGTCAAACAGTCGCAAATCATGTTCATGGGAGCGATTTAACCTAATCACCGAGCAGCTGTAAATACTCGGAGCTCGGCCCGAGCATACTCGGCGAAAGGGTTAATAGAACATATTCGCTCAACACTACATGCAGGTCATGGGAAGCTGAATAACATAACTTCGTATCTGCGATCCGATGTCTTATTTCATAACAATCCAAGTTTTTCTTGTATGTCAAAGAGTTGTCGGGCTATGTTCACATGTTGCGTTTTTGCTGCGGTTTTTTTTCCGCAGACAAAACCTGTTCTTTTGGCAGTAAAGAAGCTACTTACAAAAAGCAGGTTTTGCTGCTGTTTTTTGCTGCCTTTTGTTTTGTTTTTTTTGCCAATACATTTGCAACTTGTGCATGCTGATAGTTTTTTTTTATGCAATAAACTTTAATTCAACGTCCTCAGGTTTTTGCATCAAAACACAGCAAAACCTGATGTCTGCGTTTTTGCTGCGTTTTTGCACTTAATCATCGCTTTCTATGGGTAAAAAATGCTGAAAGTGACATGCTTTATTTTGCAAAAATACAGCAGTTTGACAAATCAGTCAGGAAAAAACCAAATGCGTGTGCATGAGACTTCTGAGATCTCAAACTTTGCTGGTACTGTAAAACATAGCTTAAAAGTTGCTTAAAAAAAACGCAATGTGTGAATATACCCTTAGACTATGGGACAGACACTGATCTGCATGAGAATCTGCCTCCAGCGTGTATTTTAAATAGAAGGGTGAGTTACCAGTGTGAGACATGTAACTAACACAAAACAGTAGAATTTTACGTTGTCTAATAACAAAAACGTTAGCAGCTACAACTCTCTGTTCTGCTGTATTGCAACACTGGCTGTCTGAGATGGAAGCTGAAGCACTGAGAGGAACCTGCAGATTGTGTTCCTTATCACACAGCTCTGCAGTGAGAGCTGCCATTACATAACACACTAGAAACGCCCTCTTTACCAATTTACACTTCCCTTACCAAAATAAGCTCTGGAGGTTCTCATGCAGATCAGTGTCCGGCCCATGACCTAGAACAACTCCTTTCCATATAAAGAAATTAATGGATTTCTTCAGAATAAGACATCAGATCACATGTAACCAGGTATCATTTTATATAGCTTCCTATGACCTACATGCCCATATAGTTGATTAAGGAGGGATGGTCCTACGTATAGTACAGTGACTGAACAGGTGTCTGCAGTTGTCTGTTTTCTACTTAGACAACGGTCACATTTTACATAAGTTGTGACTGTTAAGTGAGTAGTTAACAAATTGTGAATCCTTCATAGTACATGTTGCTTCCACACAAATGCACTACCAGGACACAAAGCTCAGATCCTCCAGTTTCCTCCTTCTATTGGAGAATAGATTGCTGCATAGTTAAGGCCAAAAAAATCTGTTCAATAAATCTAAAAGTGTATTTTTAGGACTATTACTCTTATAATCCCATATGTATTTATTACAATCTTGTGTTTTATTACAGCGCAGTAAAAGAACTATAATTGGTTTCTTTGAAACCAAGGAATCTGACAACTATCAAACATTTGTAAAAGTATCAAACATTTTGCATGATGATTGTGTATTTATTAGTGCTTTGGGGTAAGTGATATAAGGTACAGAACTGTTTTTTGTTTTGTTTTTTTGTGGCGTGAATTGTCTTTGTCAGTGGAACCATTTTGTCCATACAACTGCGTGTTAACTCTGTTGTGTAGGTTAGTATGATTTAGGCTAAGTGCTTGATGCACAAATGCTGCAGATTTTTTCCATTTCTCCCTGGCAGAAAAATGCATGCAGATTTTACATGCGTTTTTCCTGCCAGGTAGAAGCGTTTGTCAAGCGTTTTTGCATGTATTTCTGCATGCGGGTTATCAAGCGCTTTTCCAAGCGATTTTAGCATGACTTGGAAAGTGCTTGACAACTTGGTCACACTATATAAATCCATGCAACCGGCATGGATTTATATACTGTGACCAAGTAATTGTTTAAAAAAAAAAAAAGGTAAAAAATAGATTATACTTACCTTCCGATGTCCCCTTGTGTTTTCTCCGCTGCGTCCTTTTTTTTGTACGGTTCGCGGTGGTCTAAAAGGACCTGCGGTGGTGTAATTTAGTCATGTGACAGGTCACGCGACTAAATGACGACACCGCAGGTCCTTTTAGATCACTGCAAGCCGTACAAAAGACCGGACGCACCGGAGAAAACACTGGGGGACATCGGAAGGTGAATATATGTTTATTTTTTATTTTAATTTCTTTTTTTTTTTTTACAGGTACTATTGTACCTGGGTCTGGAGGAGAGTCTCCTCGTCTCCAGACCCGGGTACCATCTGCACATTGAATCGCTTAATATCCGCATGTGCTCATGTAGTCATGCGGATATTAAGCGATTCAGTGCAAATCAATGGCAGCAATTACGCTGCATGTCCGCAAAATTAATGGACATGCTGCGTATTTTTCCGCAAAGATAATCCGCAGTGGAAATTTCCGCAGCATGTGCACTGCACATGCGGATTATCATTGGGGACCATGGGGCATGTATTACCAAGCATTTTTTAAGTGTTTTCGCTGTGGAAATTCTGCGGCAAAAAGGCTTGAAAAACTCGTAGTGGGCATGCAGCTTTATGGCGTTATCAAACTTTTTTTTTTACTTTTATTAGTGTTTAAAAATCATTTACTTCTACATATTCGGAGACCATTAAAGGAGTTGTACAAGGGCTTATTTATTTATGACAAGAGATAGATTCTATTGGTCACACTTTGTTACATATGACTTTTTTTTATTGCCTCTTATACTTTTTCAGAGGTGGCATGCACAAAGGAAACAGTTAATGTGAACTTGTTTATTGTATGAACAGTGTTCATTATTCAGTTTAAGCTAGTGAATATAAGGCTGTGTGCCCACGTTACGTATTACAAGCGTATATGCTGCGGAATTTCCGCAGCGTAAACGCTTGTAAAACGCATGTATATCCGCACCCCATGGTCCCCAATGGCATTCCGCAATGTCAATGCCCATGCTGCGGATTTTTCCGCAGCGTATATGCTGCGGTCAAAAATCCGCAGCATGTTCATTAATTTTGCGGAAGCGCAGCGGAATCAATGTGCGGATGGTACCCAAGTCTGGATGAGAGGAGACTCTCATCCAGACCTGGATACCAAAGAACCTGTAAAAAAAAGAATAAAATAAAGTTTATACTCATCTTCTAATGTTTTCCCTCCGTCGCGCTGTTGTGTGAAGGACCTGCCACGTCATTGAGTCATGTGACCCATCACATGACTCAATGACTTCACCGCAGGTCCTGCACACAACAGCGTGAGCCGCTCAAGACTCCGGACGGGGCAGAGAATGCATCGGAAGGTGAGTATAAACTTTTTTAATTTTATTTTTTACCATTCTGATTCTTTTTTTTTTAACTATTACTTGGTCACACTATATAAATCAATGCCGGTTGCATGGATTTATATAGTGTGAACAAGTTGTCAAGCACTTTTCCAAGTGATGCTAAAATCACTTGGAGAAGTGCTTGATAACCCGCATGCGGAAATGAATGCAAAGACGCCTCACAAACGCTTCTACCTGGCGGGAAAACCGCATGTAAAATCTGCATGCGATTTTCCCGCGAGGGAGAAGCGTAAAAAATATGCTTCAGTTCCGCAACGTGGGCACTTAGCCTCACAGTACTTCATTTTATATGTTTTTGTTTTTTTTGTGGGTTTTTTTACATTTGGCATGTGGGGTGGTGAAGGGGCGATGTGTTGGCCATATTCCAAGATCTATAACTTTTTTATATTTTTCCATAGACAAAGCTGTATGGTGTTTGTTTTTTGTGTGCCATTTTTGGGTATATATGACTACTTGATCACTTCCTATGTCATTTGTTTGTGTGTTAGTTTAGGTATATAGAATTAGTGATAGCCAATTTAAATATATAGTTTATTACATTTTGCTACTTTTGGCACAAGAAAAATATGAACTGCAGATTTAATTGGTAAGCTTTGTGGATACATATGAATCTGATCATCTTTATTTCACTTTTTGTGTGGTGGGTAAACAAATGAACTTCTGACTTTTTCCTTAAAAAAAATAAATAAATAAAGTTTACAGTGTGGAGTAAATAGGCAATTTTGTGTTATAGCTGTGGCAATGCGATGTGATGTTTTTAAAGGAGATGTATTATTTACAAATTTGAAAATGTGTGTATGTATGTTTATATATATATATATATATATATATATATATATATATATATATATATATATATATATATATATATATATATATATATAATATGTGTGTGTGTTATTTTTATTTATTTATTTTTTTTGAAAACTAGGAACTTGGAGAGGGTGTTTTTTACTTTACTTTTTAAAATTTAAAAAAATGTTCTCAAGAGGGTACTTCACCATGAGATCTTATCGCGTTGGTAATTGACTAAACTACTAACATACTGCAGGGCATTACCTAGCCTGCCGGTGTTTGATATTCCCTCTGTCATTCAAGCTCCCGATATTCTCCTGTAACTGTTGACTTCCGCATATGAGTGGTTAAACTGCTGCAATTGGTGAGAATGCTAATCCTAATAGTTATTGCAGGAACCTGGCTGTGTATCTGTTAGGCTCGTACAGCTGATCGCACCAGTGCCAAAACTATACTGAGCCATCAGAATTGCATGCATAGCCGTCCAAAACTATAAGTGACATACTCATGACAAATTTGTTTATCATATAGTGTTACGGTGTTAAAGGGGCTGTCCAGAGATCAGCTGCACTCTCGCTTCCTCTTTATGCTCAGTCCGTACGTAGGCGGGGACACTGATGCCAGCGCTGATTGGGCGCTGGCGTCACGTGTCACAACAACAGCCCAGGAGCCCAAGGGAGACAGTACCGACACTGTGGGAACGACACATTCACAGGAGGGGAGTATAGGCTTTATTACACAGGTCTGCAAAAAATTCAATTTCAAGAGCTGTTTGATTATTCCATTCAATCGTTGTTTTGGTGCGCTGAATCTGAAAATGCCCTCCGTTTTGTCATAGGACATCACGTTTCCTGACAATTTAAGTAACTACCGTATTTTTCAGACTAGAAGACGCACCGGACCATAAGACGCACCTAGGTTTTAGAGGAGGAAAATAAGAAAATATTTAAGCAAAAAAATGTGATCATGATGCGATGTAATGGGGGAGGGGGTCTGCTTCTGACACTGGTATTGGGGTAATGTCCCCCAATTCTGTTAATATCCTCCATTCTGGTATATATGGCCATATATACCAGGAAGGAGGGACCATATATACCAGAATGGAGGATATTAACAGGATTGGGGGACATTACCCCAATACCAGTGTCTGCAGCAGACCCCCTCCCCCATTACATCGCATCATGATAACATTTTTTGCTTAAATTTTTTTCCTATTTTCCTCCTCTAAAACCTAGGTGCGTCTTATGGTCCGTTGCGTCTTCTAGTCTGAAAAATACGGTAGTTACCTAAATTGTCAGGAAACGTGATGTCCTATGACAAAACGGAGGGCATTTTCAGATTCAGCGCACCAAAACAACGATTGCATGGAATAATCAAACAGCTCTTGAAATTAAATTTTTTGCAGACCTGTGTAATAAAGCCTATACTCCCCTCCTGTGAATGTGTCGTTCCCACAGTGTCGGTACTGTCTCCCTGGGGCTCCTGGGCTGTTGTTGTGACACGTGACGCCAGTGCCCAATCAGCGCTGGCATCAGTGTCCCCGCCTACGTACGGACTGAGCATAAAGAGGAAGCGAGAGTGCAGCTGATCTCTGGACAGCCCCTTTAACACCTTAACACTATATGAAAAACAAATTTGTCATGAGTATGTCACTTATAGTTTTGGACGGCTATGCATGCAATTCTGATGGCTCAGTATAGCTTTGGCACTGGTGCGATCAGCTGTACGAGCCTAACAGATACACAGCCAGGTTCCTGCAATAACTATTAGGATTAGCATTCTCACCAATTGTAGCAGTTTAACCACTCATATGCGGAAGTCAACAGTTACAGGAGAATATCGGGAGCTTGAATGACAGAGGGAATATCAAACACCGGCAGGCTAGAACCAAAGTCCCGGTTCTTTTCTGGAACTTCGGTCTTTTACGGTTTTTGTACCCACACTGGTGCTATTTCTCTGGTTCTACTCCTAGTGTGCAGTCCAAAGGGATGTACTGGAAAGGGGGAAGTAGATCTACCAGTAATTTGTTCTCCAGGTAGTACCTCAGGACAGCACCCTTATTTCCCCTCCCTTATGTTTATCTTTAGGTTTGCACAAGATTGATCTTCTTACAAGATCGTTCATTCATCAAGCCACCATACCTCAGGTTTGAGCTGGGGTCATTAACATATTTATCTTACATAGAACTTTCTAATGGCTTGTATAGACATTTTCCATCCATTCTTCTGTGGTAGAATGAAAAACTGTGGAGGTGGGATGGGCCTTTTAACTTCTCTGATCCTGTCCTGTCATAAGTCAAGGAAGGACTAACTTCTGGTGTGCTGTCCTGAGGGGGATTACTGGAAACCGAATTACCAGTAGGTCTAATTCGCCTTTTTACATTTATAAGTATCTCATCAGTAGCAACTGTCATCTGCTGTGCAAAGTGGAGGGAGGAGGATGGGAGAGCTAGAGGCAGAGCTCCTCCACCTTCACATTGACATAATGGTAATTGCTACTTATAATTTTCTGTCTCAGTAATGTAACAAGCAGTGTCTACTTAATACAGATTTTACCCTTGAAGCTAGAGTTTTACAGTGAAAGATCAGTCCAGGAAGAGAGAAGCAGATTTATCTGATGGAATATGACAGTTTCTTATTTTCATGTGCAATATTGATTTATGAAATAAAAAAATTTAAATGTTTACTCTTTAAGCCCAACAGGTCTCTTGTTGATGCATAACCCCCCAAAAAGTATCCCTTTGGTAACATAAAAATGAATAAATAACCATAAAAATGGCAATTCTTTGTTGGCCAAAAGAACAATCATTAACCGCATGAATCACATAAAAAAAAACCATAAATGACAGTGGAACTGTAAATGCAATGTGAGGCAGTACCAAAAAGTGTGTACAGTGCCTACAAGTAGTATTCAACCCCCTGCAGATTTAGCTGGTTGACACATGCGGAATTAACTTGGCATTGTGACATTTGTACTGTAGATCAGCCTGGAAGTGGGAAATGCACTGCAGCAAATATTGTTTTTGTTTTTGTTTTTTTTTAAAACGTTAAAAGTTAATTCAGAGTGTCATTTATTATTCAACCCCTCAAACCACAAGAATTCTGTTTGGTCCCCCTAAAGTATTAAGAAGTAGTTCAGGCACCAAGAATAATGAGCTTCACATGTGTGGATTAAAGATCTCTTTTGCCAGCCTTTTCTGACTATTTAAGACACTCCCCAAACTTGTGAACAGCACTCAGACATGGTCAACATGGGAAAGACAAAGGAGCATTCCAAGGCCATCCAGAGACAAGATCGTGGAGGGTCACAAGGCTGGCAAGGGGTACAAAACCCTTTCCAAGGAGTTGGGCCTACCTGTCTCCACTGTTGGGCGCATCATCCGTAAGTGGAAGGCTTATGGAACTACTGTTAGCCTTCCACGGCCTGGACAGCCTTTGAAAGTGTCCTCCCGTGCCGAGGCCAGGCTTGTCCGAAGAGTCAAGGCTAACCCAAGGACAACAAGGAAGGAGCTCCGGGAAGATCTCATGGCAGTGGGGACATTGGTTTCAGTCAATACCATAAGTAACGTACTCCACCGCAATGGTCTCCGTTCCAGACGAGCCCGTGAGGTACCTTTACTTTCAAAGCGTCATGTCAAGGCTCGTCTACAGTTTGCTCATGATCACTGGTTCAAGGTTCTATGGTCTGATGAGACCAAGATCGAGATCTTTGGTGCCTACCACACACGTGACGTTTGGAGACTGGATGGCACTGCATACGACCCCAAGAATACCTCCCTACAGTCAAGCATGGTGGTGGCAGCGTCATGCTGTGGGGCTGTTTCTCAGCCAAGGGGCCTGGCCATCTGGTCCGCATCCATGGGAAGATGGATAGCACGGCCTATCTGGAGATTTTGGCCAAGAACCTCCGCTCCTCCATCAAGGATCTTAAGATGGGTCGTAATTTCATCTTCCAACAAGACAACGACCCGAATTTATTAAAATTCAACTGAGCAACATAACTTTTTGGTTTGTAAGATTTATGCTTCTGTTCATAAATCCTACTCTCGTTTGCAGTTTGAAGGCTCTAACTTATTTGCATCTTATCAAACCAGCTAAATCTGCAGGGGGTTGAATACTACTTGTAGGCACTGTATGTAATGAGTGAGATCACAAATGAGCAATAAATATATGCAATTGATATACTAATAAATATATTAAGAAAAATGATCCATGATTCCGTAAAGGGAGCCAATATATTTGTGAATAAATAACAGACTGAAAAGCAGATGTATAATGGATCAAAAAGTGACAGTGCATAGCAATTAAATACACTGCTCAAAAAAATAAAGGGAACACTCCAATAACACATCCTAGATCTGAGTGAATGAAATATTCTCATCGAATACTTTGTTCTGTACAAAGTTGAATGTGCTGACAACAAAATCACACAAAAATCATCAATGGAAATCAAATTTATTAACCAATGGAGGCCTGGATTTGGAGTCACCCCCAAAATTAAAGAGGAAAAACACACTACAGGCTGATCCAACTTTGATGTAATGTCCTTAAAACAAGTCAAAATGAGGCTCAGTATTGTGTGTGGCCTCCACGTGCCTGTATGACCTCCCTACAATGCCTGGGCATGCTCCTGATGAGGTTGCGGATGGTCTCCTGTGGGATCTCCTCCCAGACCTGGACTAAAGCATCTGCCAACTCCTGGACAGTCTGTGGTGCAACGTGACGTTGGTGGATGGAGCGAGACATGATGTCCCAGATGTGCTCAATCGGATTCAGGTCTGGGGAACGGGCGGGCTAGTCCATAGCTTCAAAGCCTTCATCTTGCAGGAACTGGTGACACACTCCAGCCACATGAGGTCTGGCATTGTCCTGCATTAGGAGGAACAAGGGGCCAAATGCACCAGCATATGGTCTCACAAGGGGTCTAAGGATCTCATCTTGGTACCTAATGGCAGTCAGGCTACCTCTGGCGAGCACATGGAGGGCTGTGCGCCCCTCCAAAGAAATGCAACCCAACACCATTACTGACCCACTGCCAGACCGGTCATGCTGAAGGATGTTGCAGGCAGCAGATCGCTCTCCACGGCGTCTCCAGACTCTTGTCACGTCTGTCACATGTGCTCAGTGTGAACCTGCTTTCATCTGTGAAGAGCACAGGGCGCCAGTGGCAACTTTGCCAATTCTGGTGTTCTGTGGCAAATGGCAAGCGTCCTGCACGGTGTTGGGCTATGAGCACAACCCCCATCTGTGGACGTCAGGCCCTCATACCACCCTCATGAAGTCAGTTTCTAACCGTTTCTGCAGACACATGCACATTTGTGGCCTGCTGGATGTCATTTTGCAGGGCTCTGGCAGTGTTCCTCCTTGCACAAAGGCGGACGTTGAGGTCCTGCTGCTGGGTTGTTGCCCTCCTACGGCCCCCTCCACGTCTACTGGTGTACTGGCCTGTCTACTTTTTAGCGCCTCCTGCCTCTGGACACTACGCTGACAGACACAGCAAACCTTCTTCCCACAGCTCGCATTGATGTGCCATCCTGGATGAGCTGCACTACCTGAGCAACTTCTGTGGGTTGTAGAGTCCGTCTCATGCTACCACGAGTGTGAAAGCACAACCAACATTCAAAAGTGACCAAAACATCAGCCAGAAAGCATTGGTACTGAGATGTAGTCTGTGGTCCCCACCTGCAGAACCACTCCTTTATTGAATGTGTCTTGATAATTGCCGATAATTTCCATCTATTGTCTATTCCATTTGCACAACAGCATGTGAAATTGATTGTCAATCAGTGTTGCTTCCTAAGTGGACAGTTTGATTTCACAGAAGTTTGATTTACTTGGAGTTATATTCTGTTAAGTGTTCCCTTCATTTTTTTGAGCAGTGTATTTAATTGCTAATCAGTCTGAGCATACACTGAAATTGTAAAAATGTCTAATTGTGTGTGTATTAATAGTTTATAATTAAAATCCATTGATTAAAAATAATGTAGCAGTGCACAAACTGTATAAACATGGTTATATATTACCAGCACAATCTACAGGTGCTTCTTAAAAAATTAGAATATCATCAAAAAGTTGATTTTAGTTCTTCAATACAAAAAGTGAAACTCTATATAATATGAGTCAGTGTGATCTGTTTCAAGTGTTTATTTCTGTTAATGTTGATTATGGCTTACAGCCAATGAAAACACCAGTCAATATCTCAGTAAATTAGTATAATTAACAAAAAACACCTGCAAAGGCTTCCTACGCGTTTAAAAAGGTCCCTTAGTCTGTTTCAGTAGGCTCCACAATCATGGGAAAGACTGCTGACTTGACAGATGTCCAGAAGGAAGTCATTGACACACTCCACAAGGAGGGTAAACCACAAAAGGTCATTACTAAAGAAGCTGGCTGTTCAGTGTGCTGTATCCAAGCATATTAATGGGAAGTTGAGTTGAAGGAAAAAGTGTGGTAGAAAAAGGTGCACAAGCAACCGGGATAACCACAGCCTTTAAAGGATTAATAAAAGGCCATTCAAAAATTTGGGGGCGATTCACAAGGAGTGGACTGTTGCTGGAGTCATTGCTTCAAGAGCCACCACGCACAGACTTATCCAGGACATGGGCTACAAGTGTCACATTCCTTGTGTCAAGCCACTCATGACCAATAGACAACACCAGATGCTTATTACCTGGGCCAAGGAGAAAAAGACCTGGACTGTTGTTCAGTGGCTCAAGATGTTGTTTTCAGATGAAAGTAAATTTTGCGCTTCATTTGGAAATCAAGGTCCCAGAGTCTGGAGGAAGAGTGGAGAGACACACAATCCACGCTGCTTGAGGTCTAGTGTGAAGTTTCCACAATCAGTGATGGTTTGGGGAGCCATGTCATCTGCTGGTGTAGGTCCACTGTGTCTTATCAAGACCAAAGTCAGCACAGCCGTCTACCAGGAAATTTTAGAGCACTCCATGCTTCCCTCTGTCGACCAGCTTTTTGGAGATGGAAATTTCATTCTCCAACAGGTCTTGGCACCTGTCCACACTGCCAAAAGTACCAATACCTGGTTTAAAATAAAACCGTATCACTGTGCTTGATTTGCCAGCAAACTCGCCTGACCTTAACCCCATAGAGAATCTATGGGGTATTGTCAAGAGGAAGATGAGACACCAGACCCTACAATGCAGATGAGCTGAAGGCTGCCATCAAAGCAACCTGGGCTACCATAACCTCAGCAGTGCCACAGGCTGATCGCCTCCATGCCACACTGCATTGATGCAGTAATTGATGCAAAAGGAGCCCCGACCAAGTATTGAGTGCATTTACTGAACATGCATTTCAGTAGGCCAACATTTCGGCTTTTAAAATCGTTTCTCAAGCTGGTGTTAAAGTATTCTAATTTACTGAGATAATAACTTTTGTGTTTTCATTGGCTGTAAGCCATAGTCATCAACATTAACAGAAATAAACACTTGAAATAGATCACTCTGTTTGTAATGACTCTATATAATATTAGTTTCACTTTTTGTATTAAAGAACTGAAATAAATGTAACTTTTTGATATTCTAATTTTTGTGAGAAGCACCTGTATGCATCACAAATGCATATGAAATCTCAGATGCTCATATCCAAGAGCTATGTTACAAACCTGATTGGATAAGGAAATTGGCCTCTGCTACACACTCCAATGTGCGTTTTACGTTGGCTTCCTAAGGGAGTGTGAAGACGAGAGAAGGAAAGGTCCATAAATACCACAAAAACTTGCTGTGTGTAATTATCTGAAAAAGGTGTCTTCTTACTGAGCGCCACTATGCACACACCATGAATACCGCCCAGCGGGTCCAGGTCACTGAAGTGTGCAGTTAATGACGTGACAGCACACCGGCCTTGTCATGTAGGGAACAGTGGACATGCACAGAATGGCACACACTGTCACCTGCAGCCTTATAGATAACTGGAAAGTTACAATAACAGAGATACAAGGGATATGAAACCACCCACCTCAAAAAAATTGTGCACTTCTGCAACTTTCTGTACAAAATTGTATGCACAATTGCAACATAATGCTAAAATTCCGTGCATATCTTGGGTTTCCTACCTGACATGGTTGGCTTGGTTCTCTTTTGCCTTCTGTCTTGCTGGCATTTGTCACTTAAGCATTGTCTTTTTTTCACATATTTACACATTTCCTTTCCCACACTCCGCTTTACCTTTTTCACATAGACAATAATTTTCTTCTTTACAATCATGGGCATTAAATTAATTTTTAGGACAAAATATATATACATTTACTAATGTAATGTGCGATCTCCGAATCATTGTGTAAAAGCACTCTAAATTCAAGCTCACATAAGGGACACTGATATCAAAATTTGTGATGTGTGTTGAAGGCCAGAATAGGCTGCATTCTTAAGGTCTCTTGTTCCAGAATCAATGCTAAGTTTGATTTATGCTTTTTTTTTTCTTATTTACACCTTTTTAGAGAGGTGTCAAAGCCGGAAAGGTTTAGTGGAGACAATGTCATCTACAGGCCCATAGGAGTGAGTATGATTTTAGCTTCTCTCACCAAGAACCATTTATATGTGATTAGACATATGCTTTGCCTATAATTTATTATTTGCTTATTAGTTTGAGTAAATGATAATGTATATTTTGAAGAATTGTATTCATTCTTAACATTCAGTTGTTTTAGTTCCTATCTGCTGTTCAGCCCCTGTACATAATTTTACTGTATTTCCAAATGAGATAATTAGTGCTGTCTGGTACGACACATTGCATGTAGTGAAGATTTTTAATTTATTTATTTTTGTTAATGAGTTCAGGTGAATTCAAACTTGTATGTGAGAATCTAACTTGCAAATATTTGATTGTGATATACTGTATATTTATAGTACACCTCTTTGGTCTCACTGTTATGAAATTGAAATCTAAACTATCTTTGTTTTTTGTAAAGGAAAATGCTCCTGATATGGTGTATTTGGGTTCACTCACAAATTTTGATTTGGCTTTTGCTTGGACACAAGATAAGTGTGTGCCACTTGTACGGGAAATCACGTTTGAGAATGGAGAGGTAAAAAATTACTTTGTCCACTACTGTTCATCTATTGTACGCCTTTTATCAAATGAATTTTAATTACTTCCTGAATGTTTTGATTGACAAGACTTGATTTGAGCTGTTGGCTTAATGTTGAGCAGAATCCTATTTTTCCAAACCGGTTTTTAAATTTGAAATATTAAAATGTAAAAATGGTCAAAAATAACCAAATTATTAATTTAACATAATGTGTCTGACTTTATAACCTTTTTTTTTTTTTTTTTTTTACACTACTGCCCAACCGAAGATTATTTGACTTTTACGCTTTTGTGTGACTGTCGTTTATTACTTTCCAATGTGGTGAATTAGCAAATTGCTCACTCCTTTTTTGTAAATTGGATATTCTTTGTCTTTCTCCCAGGTAAAATAGTTACCCATAATGGTCTGTGGTGATGTTCACGTTTTATACAGACAAAGGTGTCTGAGGAAAAATATTAAACACCTGTCTGTTTTTGCTGAAACTCTGGCAGCACACTGATTTGATCTTGATTGCATCCTAGTGCTGTCAGATTTTCACAAACTGCTTGCTAGGATAAGCTTGAGAAATCGACATCTGTACCTAGATCCAAAATAGTGATGAAAAGCTGATGGTAGAAAACAATACTCAGACCAAACATTGAGGGGAATGTCAGTTTGTGGTTTGTTTTTTTTCTTTCACGTTTGAGAAAAAAATGCTTGCCAGAATGAGGTTTATTGTATATGCAACATTAAATGATCTCTCCTTACCCAGCACTGAGAATATGGCTGACAAGGTATTTTGAGATATTTGCTTATATACAATTTAGTTCTTAACCCCTGAACGATCGCCAATACACCTTTTAACATCGGCAGTTAAGAGGCCTTATTCCTCAGCGCAAAGAAATAAGTAAATGGTGCCCCCCAGCGTCAGAAAACATCCGTGGTTTCAGCTACCATGGCCTCAAACCCTGGAGAACATGATCAGGATTTTTTTTTTTTAGTACCCTGATCGCCGTTATTAAACGAATAACTGCAATCATACATATTTTTTTTTTTTTTTGAACTTTGAAGTCCCACTTAAAAATCATTTCTCTCTCTCAGACGTGATCTAACATGTTAGAGGAGAGGGAAATGATGTCCCCAGGCCCCCCACAGGGAGAATAAGTTATTTTTCTACAAATCCTTTATCCGCCTCCTCTGATTCAAACATAACATCTAGTACAAAAGAGGAAGGGTTACCTAGGTCAGAGCACAATGGCAGGTTTAAACTATTTAAAAAAAGGAGCCCCCTTCAACATCCTGCAGGGGGCGCTGCTTGGCAATGAAATCTGTGTTTCGTGTCCCCCGTCTGGCTATTATTTCTTCGTCTAGATATACTACTACTCCTATCATGACATTTTCTCTTGAATTCACACAGCACAGACACCAAGGATGAAGGATCAGAACTAGTTCACAATAAATCAATCCACAATACTCAGTCCACACTGCACAGTTGCTTGCACAGTGCCATTATTGGTCACTCAACTCATTCAGCACAACATACAAGGATCCTCATAGTTTACAACAATATCATTCCAGACTAGAAGTCATATAGACAACATATAGTAATCCTTTGACTCCTGAAATATACTTGTCACGTCATCCAATTTCATTCAACAATTGTAAGTTTTATCTCTAAAAACACATTGAAACATATAATAAACCACACATCATCTTATCTATTCAATCATACATACAATGCAAACAATGGCAGAGGTTTGATATGAATGGTCTTGTAGGACCACTACATACCAGTCTTGGACCACCAGAAAGCACTGAAACTTTTGTAACACAAAGGGCTACTCGCTGTGGAATTATTCAGTGATTTATGGAAAGGTCCGTGTAGTTGGGTCACAGAGAGGTCCAGTTAACCATCCCGGTTTTTGGTGTCATGTCATGGTAGCCCTTTCCAAGAAAAGCTAATTTGGGTTGAGATGCAAATTATCTCCAGATCTGACATTATTTGTTCAAATTAATAAATTTAAAATAAATACGATGCATCAGAGAAAAGAGAATAACACGCAGCCAGTGTCTGAGTGTACAATTCTTGTCTGCCTTCAGAACGCGAGCAGCAAGTATTTTATTACACCCCCAGAAGAAAGGGGAATGGCTAATATTACCTAAGAGAGAATTTTATTTGGAAATAAGTCGTAAATTATGTATTCTCCAGGAGTACTTGAAAGCTGGCTCTGTCAAATTAACTATACTTTTAAAAACAAGAGAATGCTTAACACGAAGACAGCTCATACAACGCCCTGTTATTGCTTTTATGAATGACTCTTATAAAGCTAATATTAAATTATCAAAGATGTATGAATTGTCTAAATCAAAGCAAAGTATTTTTATTTTTAAACTTTTTTTTTTTTGCATGCTTTAATACTCTCCCATGGGAGACTAGAAGCTCCAATTGTCTGATCACCTCTGATACACAGGCGATGATCAGATCGTGTGTAGCAGAAATGCTCACTTGCTATGAGCACCGACCGCTGGGCAATGACAACTGCAGGGGTCTCCTTCAGAACCTGTGTTGTCATGCCAACCCATCAGTGACCCACGATCATGTGACAGGGTCGTCGATGGGCAGTGTTCATGACATGCTTCCGGTAAGTGCGAGTTAAATGCTGCAGTCAGATTAACAGTGACATTTAACTAGTTAACAGCCACGGGTGGATCCCGATTCCACCCGCGGCTGTTAGGGGCACATGACAGCTGTACAGATCAACTGTCATGTTACCAGAAAGGTGTGGGCTCAGCGCTGGAGCCCGCACTAAAGGGAGCGACCCTATGTATGCCGCACTATTACGACACACATCGGAAAGGGGTTAAGGGCATAACAATTAAGCTTGAAAATTGCAAAATTTTCACTAAAATTCTGATATTTTCAACAATAAACACAAAAAATAGCGACCTAAATTTAGCACTAACGTGAAGAACAATCTCCGAATCACTTGGAGCGTTTCAGAGTTATTACGGCTTAAAGTGACGTTGGTCAGAATTGAAAAAATTGGTCAGGAAGGTGAAAACAGGCTCTGGCGTAAAAGGATTCAACACAGGCAGTGAAATGTTTTACTTCAAAAAAGAATCAGCTTTGATCTCATGCTGTAATATCTGTATCTTTTTGGATTCCTCCCCGCTGCCCAGGAGATGTGGTATGATCAGACCGTGTTCTTGTACTGTCGGACACAGCCATTACACAGTACACAACAGCGGCCCATTTATAAGATTATCTCCGCACAGGAACATTTTTTATCACATCCAATTGTGAAACTTTTTATTCTAAGATCTATTGATTAAAATGAACTTTATTCATGGAAAAACCTATTGACTAAAAGAAAATTTCTACTAATGTTTCATCTTAATGTATCATTTAGCTTTCATTGTATTTATAGCTGGATTTCTTATTGTTCCTTTTTTGTGAAAGTTAATGTTAAAGCTAGATGAAATCAGTTGTGTTATCAGTTTACCTTCAATATGCAATGATGCGTTTTAGGAGCTGACGGAGGAGGGTCTTCCTTTCCTTATACTTTTCCATATGAAAGAGGACATGGAGAGTTTAGAAAAGTTCCAGCAAGAAGTTGCTCGTCAGTTAATTGGTGAAAAAGGTATGTTTTAACTTCCATATGTAATTACGATATTCCAGTTATTCCAGTCGTGACCAAAATTTTGTGAGACTGGTGCAAATTTTGTTTTTCACAAAGTTTGCAGTTTGTGTTTTTATATATATATATATTTTAGTCACATGTTTCTATGGTTACTGAAATAGAATAATTTTTAAGTTTTTAAACTTATTGACAAATATGTCAAGTTTATGCAGAGACTCAATAGTTAGTGTCAACTCTCTTATTTTTCAAGATTTCTGTAATTTGGACTGGAAGCTTCTGACCCAAACCTGACTGATGCCAACCCATTCTTGATTAGTCTAGTTTGGATGGAGTTTCACAATTTTATTTTTTTTCCCAATTTATTTTTTTTGTTGTTTTGGATCCACTGCCTTTTTGAGGATTGACAGTGTTCTTAATTGGATTGAGACATGGTTCTAGGTTATAGACCCAAAATTTCAATGTTTTGTTAACCGAGCCATTTGGTTATCATTTTTGTCTTGTGACATGACCTCCATCTTGCTATAAAAAGCATTGTTCATCACCAAATTGCTCCTGGAGAGGTTATTCTTGGAGGATGTTTAAAAATCCTTTTTTATTCATGGCCGTGTACTTGGGCAAAATTGTGAATGAACAAACTCCACTGGATGAAAAGCAACCTCACACATTAATGGTCTCAAAATGGCTAACTGATGGCATGACACAGGACTCGTGGTCGCTCTCACCATTTCGTCTCCAGAAAAATATTTTTTCCCATGTGTCCCAAACAGTCTGAAGGGAGCTTCATCAGAGAAAATAACTTTACTGCAGTCCAATCCCTGTATTTTTTGTGGAATATCTGTCTTTTTTTTTTTCTTTTCCTTAGAGATAAGTGGCTGCTTTGCTGCCTTTCTTAACAGCCTTTAAAAGCTGCTTCACAATGCAAGCAGATGCATGGACACCTGCATGCTGTGATTCCTGAGCAAAGCTGTGCACTAGTGTTGAACCAATCTCTTAACTGAATCTTCTTTTAGAGATGGTACTGGCACTTGCTGGACTCATGAGCACCCTGAAGCTTTCTTCACATTATTTGAACCCATCTGTGAAGGATATTCTAGAATAATCACATGTTCCCTGGTTGTCAGGTCTCCCAAGCACAGCGTAACCCGACTCCCAGCTGTAGGGGAGATGAGAGGGGGGCTTCAGTGTGAGTGTCCCTCTGCAGCGTGAGGTGAACTGACAGGCAAGCCCCCTGCTGAGATCCTCTTTGTTCTCAACATGTGCTATGCAGTGTAAGGTACTATACTTCAATAACGAGCTGTGGAAGAACTATATATCCCAGCTGTTCACAAAATGGATTTTCTAGCTCAGGGTAAGATAGCGAACGCCAGACTGCATCCTAGCCCACTCTACCGTGTAGGGACGAGGAGATACACATCCCAGCCTTTTGGAACCTCCCACAGCTGCTGTGTTTGGTACCCACACGTAGCAGGGGCCCGGCCGGGTCCGTTGACACCAGAACTGGTTCCCTGTGACCATCCAGTAAGGAAGTATGGGCCACGTTTGTTCTGGGAGTCTTTTAGCCAGGAAGGAACAATGGGTGGAGACTTGGGCTGAACAGGGGGCAGGTAGTGGGAGTTCCCAGAGAGTTGGAAGGTCTGTGCAGCAAAAGCCTGTTGTCTTTTCCCCGTGAGTGACTAGTCCAGCTACCAAGCAGGGCACACATTCTTCCCGATGTGGTCGCCCCAACCCCCGAGCCATGCTTTCCATCTAACCTGTAATTGACTTTAAGCTCTGTTATGCTTGATATACTATCCTTTTGTATTTGTAATTCTGACCACTGTATATATGTAACCCTGATGTATATAGTAGTTTGTTTAGTGAGCCCTTATTTCGATTAAATATATAATTTAATCTTGGGCTGGTCTTTTATCTCGAATCACGAACCCCACATCTGTTGTTCGGTCTAACAACGCGCTACCAGGCTGGTTTCTAGCCTGATATAAGTCTGTTATATCAAATAGAAACTGGTGGCAGCTCTATCCATGCCGACAAGGCTCTGCTTCACTGGAGTAGTGAAAGAGCCTCCCAACCTTTCAGGAGTGTGGGAGAGTGTGGGGCCACATCAGGATCTGAGTGGACCACCTTGTCCCACTCCCTGTTTGCCTCTCTGTACCCATGTGGACAGGAGGTGACGGTGTAGAACTGTGCTGATCTGACCTTACGCGTCTTTGAGGGAGTGCGGAACGTCACAGCGCAAGGGGTAGATCCATATCACATGCTCAGTCTGGGCGTAGTGTGGCGGGGTGTGGATCCACCAGAAGAAGCGGCGACAGCGGGATTCTGCGGGGGTCCCTCTGGTGCCGTTCCTTCACATTGGTGGTAACGGTGGGATTCTGCAGGGTCTCTCTGCTGCCATTTCTTCACACCATCTATTTGAAGTTCTTGATGATTTGATAAATGCTTGATTTAGGAGCAATTTTACCACAATTGTCCTTGCCTGTAAAAGCTATTTTGATGCAAAGCAATGATGGTTAAAATTTTCCTTAGAGGCAGCCATTGTTAAAGGGAATCGGTTAGCAGGTTTTTGCTATGTAAATTGAGAGCACGATGGTGTAGGGAAAGACAACCCAGTAAGTGACACATCACTGAAATCTGGCTGTTTTAAAGTGCACCTGTCAGCTCACTGGGTCTTCACTGACCTGCCTCATATTTTATCTAGCCATGCATTATGTAAAATAGGAGGCAGGTCAGTGAAGGCACAGTGAGCTGTCATAAAAGCATACAGATGAATATGTAAGCAGAGCACCAGATAGCCCCCCCCCCCCCCCCCACAGTCCTGCTCCAAAGCAGATTACACAAGAACCACTGGACGGATTTCATCAACTAAGGTATTATATTAACCAGTGTAATGTCGCCTACCTGACAATGTATGTAGCTTAATTCCCCGTCACACTAAGCGACGCTACAGCGATCCCGACAACGATACGACCTGTCAGGGATCGTTGCTGCGTCGCTATGTGGTCGCTGGTGAGATGTCAAACAGTCAGATTTTCCCAATGACGCAGCAACGATGCGGCGACTCGTAACGATCTGTATAACGATGCACGCCTATGTGTTTCTGTGTCTGAGTCGTCAACAAGGTTGTTGGTAAGGTGTCAAACACATCGATGCATGCTACCCAGCGGGACCTCAACGATCAAAGAAATGTCCAGACCATTCCGACACGACCAGCGATCTCACAGCAGGGGCCTGGTCGCTGCTAAGTGTCAAACGTAGCGAGATCGCTACTGAGGTCGCTGTTGCGTCACAAAACTTGTGACTCAGCAGCGATCTCGCTTAGTGTGACGGGGGCTTTACAAAGCACAATCCTGCTCACAGGTGTGCTTTAAATACAATGTGTTTTATCAGCATATTATCACTACAGGATAGTTCAACCAGCTCCCAACACTGATTAGCAGCTCTGTCATTATATAATGCAAACAGAAAGCTACTAATCAGTTATGTGGGCGTGGTTACACAAAGCTCAACATGCTAAGCTCTGCTAAAGGCCCCGTCACACTTAGCGACGCTGCAACGATCCCGACAACGATACGACCTGTCAGGGATCGTTGCTGCGTCGCTATGTGGTCGCTGGTGAGCTGTCAAACAGGCAGGCTCACCAACGATCAGGGGAGCAGCGACATCGTGGAAAGAATCTTTCCACGATATCCTGCTCCTGGTTATGAGCCTGCTGAAGCAGGAGCAGGCTGGTAACTATGGTAAACATCGGGTTACTAGGGGCACACGCACACCTAGTAACCCGTTGTTTATCATGGTTACCACTCTGCTACAGTGAGCGGGAGGTTACCGCTCACTTTAGCAGGCTCGTAACCATGATAAACAGCGGGTTACTAAGTGCGCGTGTGCCCCTAGTAACCCGATGTTTACCATAGTTACCAGCCTAATCGCTGCTCCCGCTGGTCACACACAGCGATGTGTGCTGACCAGCGGGAGAGCAACGACCAAAAAATGGTCCAGGACACTTTGCAGCGATCAGCGACCTCACAGCAGGGGCCTGATCGCTGCAAAGTGTCACACATAGCGACATCGCTGGTGAGGTCGCTGTTGCGTCACCAAAACCGTGACACAGCAGCGATCTCGCTATGTGAGACGGGGTCTTAAGTCTTCAGTAGAGGAAACAGTGATTCTATTGTAACTATTGTACCTACCTACAACAAAGTAATACATCGCTGGGATTATGGTCTCTGTCCCTACTTTATGCAGCTGTTAGATTATATAGCAGAAACTTGCTGATGGATTCCCGTTAGTAGATTTTGAACACTAACCCCCTTTTAACCCTTTTACAGCTTTTTGACTTGCTTGTACATTAAGTAGTGTGCTGTCAGAATTACTGTTGTCCTTCTACAGTTTGACCACTAGTGTCTGCTATTGTTCACCTTAATTTTGCTGCAATTCCACTCCTTACCACTGTTGTGTTCTGCAATTGCCCTTTACTAATATGGCAGATTCTGAAGCTGTGGAATCCATCTTGTTTCCTGTTTGGGCCTACTTAAAGCCACATGGATCTCACTCATTGCTTGAGTATTGTGTCCAACTGTTAGCCTAGTTTGTCTCCAGCTCCTGAACATTCTTACTCAGGCTGTTCTCATTCATCTACAGATTGTTTCCTACAACTCCTTTGCTTTATCCAAGAACATCTACTACTGTTTGCTGTCCCTGCTTGTGCTTCTTCGGCCACTAGTTTCCAGCAGTGCTGCGCCAGTATCGTAACATGTCCCTGCCTTTGATGCGGGCTTGCATTTTTTCGAGTACATGGCGGCTGATTTCATCAGCCATCATATGCCTATAACAGCCGCGGATAGAGTGGAGCTCCACGCTCATGGGTTTCCATGACAGTCGGGGGTCTGCTGAAGACCCACATGCCTGTCCTTACGATTCTCCTGTGAAATCTGATCAGTAAAACAGCGTACCGAGAAAAAAAAAAAAATGTCAGAATTGTTTTTTTGGCTGCCAAAACATTGCGATAAATTGCAATAAGAGGCGATGAAAATCTTATCTACCCCAAAATGGCAACAGTAAAAACATCTGCTCAGGGCACAAAAAATAAGCACCATATCCCAAAAAATGTAAATGTTACAGATCTCGATAAATGGCGACACAAGCGGAATTCTTTTTCTTACAAATTTCTGGTTTTTTTTTTTCACAATTAAAATATTTTTTTAAAAAAACAACAAACGAATACATGTTCGGTATCTGCCTAGTCGTAGAGACCTAGAGAAGCATATTGTCAGTTTAGTTTTACTGTATAGTAAACATGGTAAATAAAAAAAATAAAAACTATTGTGTGGAATTAAGCTTTTTTTTGCAATTTTTTCCTGCTTTCCAGTTTATCAAACAATAAAATTTAATGATGTAATTTAAATGTACAACTCATCCTGCAAAAAAAAAGCCCTCATGCAGGTATGTGGACTGAAAAATAAATAGTTATTGCTCTTGGAAGAAGGGGAAGAAAAAATTGCAAGGTTATGAAAAGGGTTAAAGTAACCAGTCTCCTCTTATCACTCGATCTAACATGACAACATATCAGCTAATTTGTCCTTAAAACTTTCTTTAGAGCGAACAAGGTCATCACTGAAATAATGTGCACAGGTCATTTTTGTGGCATTCACTGGAAATGGGATTTGTGTGATTAAGTAAATTTTCATGTCAAGGAATTATTTTGTAATTCATCTGATCATTTTTCCTAACAATCAAGAGTTAATGCAAATTGCCACTGTAAAAATTGAACCAGCAAACTTTGTGAAAACTAAAATGTGTCTCAAAACTTTTAGCCATGTATATTATCTTTTTATGTTTTTTTTCTTACATTAAAATGTAATGGTTGGAATTTTCAAGATGAAATGAATTCACACACAATTTACTGCACAATTTTCTTTTTTTTTTTTTTAAGGCTTAGTAATGTGTATATTAACTTTTTTTCTTTTTTTTTTTTTTTTCCCCCAGGATCAATAAACTTTCTTCATGCGGACTGTGATAAGTTTAGACATCCTCTTTTGCACATTCAGAAAACTCCTGCAGATTGCCCAGTAATAGCAATTGATAGTTTTAGGCACATGTATGTGTTTTCAGATTTTAAGGATTTATCGTAAGTATCTTTCATACAAATTATTTCATCTTCAATATTTGTGCACTCCATACTTAAGTTTAGGCATTACTTTGTATATGAATTTATACTTTTACAGACTTTTAGTTTTGTTCATTAAATTTATATACTATTATTCTAGTATCAAACAAATTACTACTGTGTCTTTGCATATGTAAAAAAAATTTGAATAAATTTTAGTTAAATTTTCTGCTCTTCAAGTTTCTTAAAGGGAACCTGTCACCAGAAAAAAAAAACGTTATTAACCAGCAGATATGGGCTTAATCTGCAGGTTTAGGCTATGTGCCCACGATGCAGAAATGCTCTAGATTTTTTCCTGAGCGTTTCTGCATCTCCCTGGCATAAAAAACGCATGTGGATTGTACATGTGGATTGTACATGCGTTTTTCCTGCCAGGGACAAGCGGATGTGAAGCGTTCTTCACATGCATTTCCGCATGCAGGTTGACAAGCGCTTTCCAAGCGATTTTAGCATCACTTGGAAAGTGCTTGACAACTTGGTCACACTATATAAATCCATGCAAACGGCATGTATTTATAGTGTGACCCCCAAAGAATGTCAAAAAATAAAAAAAATCTATACTTGCCTTCCGATGGCCCCCGCAGTCTTGATTCGCTCCGTCCTGGCTGCCTGCAGATCGCGGTGCACTGTAGTGAAGGACCTGCCGTCACATGACTATGACGTCAGCGCAGGTCCTACAGTTCACCGCAAGTTGCCGGCAAAGGATGACGAGCGCAGCGCGGGCCGCCAGAAGGCAAGTATCATATTTATTTTTTTATTTTATTCTTTTTTTTAACAGGTTCTATGGTGCCCGGGTGTGGAGGAGAGCCTCCTCTCCTCCACACCCGGGTACCATCCGCACATTGGAACGCATGGAATGCTCATCTACAGATCCAGTGATGCTTTATCCATGCGTTCCAATGCAAGTCAATGGTGGTGAAAACGCAGCGCTTCCGCAAAATAATTGGTAGTGCTACGGATTTTTCCGCAATGATCATCCGCAGCAGAAATTTCCGCAGCATGTGCACAGCACATGCGGATGATCATTGGGGAACATGTCAGGCCTTCTACCAAGAGTTTTTTAAGCGTTGCTGCAGCGTGTTTGCCGCTGTGGAAACGCTTAAAAAATGCATCGTGGGCACACAGCCTAATACTGTTTCTAACCTGCCTGGCACCCGCATTTAGCCGAATGCTCCTAGGAGAAAATTACCTTTATTATCCCCCAGCAGGGTTTGGGTTTCAGTCAAGGGGATGGCACCGGTTCAGTCATTGCTCTGAGAATACAAAAAGGCATCTGTAATCGCACCTCTGGCCCTGACTGCCAGCCGACCCTAACGCAGAGCTAGTGTCAGTCAGTTTCGCATACAAATTCAGGGATTTATTTTTCTTTATATAGGTTTGCTAAAGGCACACAACTGATGATCTCTATTTACATGGTCCCCACAAAGGAGATCCAGAATGACCTCGTCACGCTTTCATTATGTTCTTACTCTATAAATGCACTTTACTGTTTAAATGTATGTAAATATTTGTTTATTAGGTTCAGTTTTTTATTCCTGAAGTGATAAAAATGCCCTGCACTCTTTTCTGCATCAATGGATATTAAATGATCATCTATCAACCCCTTACTGACATTGTCAGTAATAGTACATCCCAGTGCCCTGGGCCTTATGGACTAGGTACGTACAATTAATCACAATGCGATCGAGCACGCACAGAAGCTGTGCGGGGCAATCGCCGCCGGGTGTCAATTGATTCTCACAGCTGACACCCGGCACTATGTGCCAGGAGTGGTCCCGCACTGTTCCCGGCACATTAACCCCTGAAACGCTGCGATCAAAGTTGATTGCAGCATTCTGGGAGCAAGGAGAGGTAAGAGAGCCTCTTACCTTGAATTGGGACCCCGCACTGTGTGTGCGCGGGGTCCCGATCATTGCTAGGGTTACCCAATGTCGTCATGACATCCAGGTCACCAGGCACCAGGAAGTTATTTTGATCATGTGCACTGCATGATCAAAGTAACTTGTGCCAGTGCATAGCTGAAAGCCTACATAGCACGTGGATGCTACTGCATCCCTATGCTTTGCAAGCGATCAGCCTGCAAAAAATGAAAGTCCTATTGTGGGACAAAGTATAAAAGTGAAAAAATGTCAAGGTGGAGAAAAAAAAAAATTGTGAAAAAAAAAAGTATACTGCACCCACAAATATGAAAAAAAAAACGCAATAAAAGTGCACATATTTGGTATCACCGCATCCAGAACGACCTAACCTATAAAAAAAAAAGGTGCTTTATCATACCGCCAAACAAAAAATGGAATAAAACGTGATCAAAAAGACGAATGTAAATAAAAATGGGACAGCTGAAAACGTCATCTTGTCCCTCTAAAAACAAGCTGCCATACAGCTCCATCAGCCGAAAAATAAGTTATAGCTATCAGAATAAAATATAAAATAGTTTGTGTAAAAGCACCAAAACATTAAAAAAAAGATCTAAATGTAGTATCGCTGTAATAGTACTTATCCAGAAGAATAAAGCTGCCTCATGCGGAACGACATAAAAAAAAACAACTGAATTGTTGGTTTGTTTATTCTGCCTCCCAAAAATCGGAATAGAAAGCGATCAAAAAATGTAATTTGCCCAAAAATGGTACCAAGAAAAACCTCAACTCGTCACACAGAAAACAAGCCCTTAAACGACTGTCGGCTGAAATATGGAAAAATAATTGCAAAAACTAGTCTTTGCAAAAAAAAAAAAAAAAAGCGTCTTTTAGTGTGTGACAGCTGCCAAACATAAAAACCCAATATGAATCTGGTATCGCTGTAATTGCACCGACCCGAATAATAGTCTCCTAATCACTTATACCACACGAGGAACGGCATAAAAATTAAACTCTGGGATTGTGCCAGGGTTGGGGTTGTGATTTTTTCAAAAGTAAAGAAAAAAAGCCGACGATATGGTGACTATTGCTGAGCGCGAGTGCTCGCTACTTGAGTTTGCATCAGCTCGGGTATGCACCGAGTATCCCGGGTGCTCGAGTGACATGCTCGAGTCTCCGCCCTATATGTTTTGCAGCTGTTAACCTGACTGGGATTGCCTGCCATGCACGAGCGATCCCCGCATGTGGTTTTTTTTTTTGGTGTCTAACAACCATGAAACCTGCTGGACGGGGACTTGAGAATGTCACTCGAGCACCTGCAATACATGATGCATATCCGAGTACCCGATGCAAACTCAAGTAGCGAGCACTTGCGCTCAAGACTAATGACAACTTATTCAATATGATGACCTAATGTTATCAAATTCTGTGTCGTACCTCTGGGTTCAAAATGTTCACTATACCCCTAGATAAAATCCTTGAGGGGTCTAGTTTCCAAAATGGGGTCACTTGTGGCGTTTCCACTGTTTTAGAAAAGAGAGTGGAGGGCACCACCTAAAATGATATACTATGATGCTCAACCCGTCACATACAGAAACCCATGATCAAAATATATAAGCCGAAAAAGCAGTATGTATAAACGAGGATCACCAAACCATATAAATTCAGAATACATTTTATTAAACACTGAACTAGACAAACATGAGTTAAAAACATTTAAAAAGTATAATGCTCAAACCAAATAACCAGCCACAACTTGGATTTGTACTGGCTGAACCTCAAGAAATGTCACCACCAAGAGAAAAAATACAAAATGGCTTAAACACTCAAAGATACAGCATGGTATATCTTATCCATGTCAAACATTAAGGCTATGTGCCCATGATGCAGAAATGCTTCGGATTTTTCCTGAGCGCTTCTGCATCTCCCTGACAGAAAAAACGCATGCGGATTTTACATGCATTTTTCCTGCCAGGGACAAGTGTAAGTGAAGCGTTTTGCACATACGATTTCGCATGTGGGTTGTCAAGCGCTTTCCAAGCGATTTTAGCATCACTTGGAAAGTGCTTGACAACTTTGTCACACTATATATAAATTGGCAGTCGCGTGACCCGTCACATGACTAAATAACGTCATGGCAGGTCCTTTTAGACTATCGCGAGCTTCTGGCAAGCCAGGACGCATCGGATAAGGACACCGGAGGCCATCAGAAGGTAAGTATAATATTTATTTTTTATTTTATTCTTTTTTTACAGGAACTATGGTACCCGGGTCTGAGGAGAGTCTCCTCTTCTCCAAACCTTGGTACCATCCGCACATTGAACCGCATGATATCCGCATGTGCATATCTAGTGATGCGGATGTCATGCGGTCCAATGCAAGTCAATGGCGGCGACAATGGCCGCAATTACGCAAAATAATTGGTAGTGCTGCGGATTTTTCCACAATGATAATCCGCAGCGGAAATTTCCGCAGCATGTGCACAGCACATGAGGATTATCATTGGGGAACATGGCAGGCCTACTACCATGCGTTTTTTAAGCATTTCTGCAGCGGAATTGCCGCTGCGGAAATGCTTAAAAAACGCATAGTGGGCACACAGCCTAACAGTGCAAGACAGAATCATACACCATTGATCCCACTAGTATATATGCTCTGTCCACTAGAAAGTGACCTGTGGTAATATCCGTCAGAGGAATACATCAGAAAACAAGTTATTGCACTTATATCCCCATAGAAATAACAGGGTAAGCCATAGATGACCGTGTGCAAATACACACCAGAGGCATGTAAGACCCCCCAACCCCACGCGTATCGCCACTACCACGGTGGCTGTGAGAGGGAGCTGACTCCTATCCCGGTAACCACGATGTCCATGCATGAAAGCAGAAAGTGAGAGCAGAATGTAAGATATGTGACCCGGAATTAGAATACGAATGGTTTCAGGTACATCTGAAAGCCCTGTATGGCTCACACTATTGTTTTTGCATGCGCGCTGTGCACAGCATGCCGTTCATCACCATGGAGACCAGGTACTGTGACCGACATTGGATAAGAGCAACTTGCTGCTGCCCATGAGTGAGTCGCGCTGCTATGTGCGCGTGCGCATTCCAATCAGTGTCCCGGTCCTATCCATGGGTACCAGGCGCTGTGGCTTATGACAACATATGTAAATGTCACCCATGTATATAGACAAGGGACAGGAAGGACAAAGGAGGGCACTGTGGCTTGAAACAACATATGTCGCGATCACCTATGTATATAAACATGGGAAAGGGGAGGGGGAAGCTCTAAATCACATCTGAGGTCATATAGATGCATATATTCTGGTCATGATGATTAAGGTCTATGTATTAAAATACATTGTGTCCTAAAAAAGAGGAAGACAACATAAACAATGTTGGCATAATATATGAAGCCCAACCTTTAGTAGGACAAATCTATGGGGGAAATTCATGGAGTATAGCTAGATAGGGATATACATGCTTAAATGGTGTACCCAAACTGTTTCATAGGATATGGAATTAGTTTGTTCTTAAAGGGCATGTATCCTCATTCAGTAGAAAGGATATAAATCTTATTATTTTATTAAAAAAAAAAAATAAGATTTATATTCTTTCCACCAAAGAAGTCGTCAGTAAGGAGAGGGCCCCCAGAGTCCCAAACGCACAATTCGCGTGTTCACAGGTTACGCTTCACCGTTGGGGAAAATAAGTATTATGAGTTTGATTACCATTTTTGTTATGGGACTGGGGTATCTGATCTATTGCGTGACACTTTGGTACCAGACACTTGTCAGTTTTTCTCTTATTTTTTATTCTGTTATGAATCTTTCAATATTGTGTATTAATAAAATGTTTTATACCTTTGAAACATTTAAAGATTCCAAATTTTCTCTTTTTTTCTATACATGGTCTAATATGGAATTACTTCCTAGGCCAGGTGGAGCAAAACGCGTTTTGCCCACATATGGCCATAATTCTATGATTACTTTGAACATTGTGCAGTTTGATATGGGAATATCAAATGTATCAAATATTATTTGGTATGGGAACAAGCCTGGTGCTTTATTAGCAAAGATATTATGAACACAAACTGCTAAATTACATTTGCCTTTTCTTTTAGACACCTCCAAAAGGATTGGTGTATAAAGAGTAGTAAAGAAATTGCATGTTATTATGCATCTTATAACTTAAACCTAAATTATTTGCTTACCCAGCCTGAAAAGACTTATATTACAAATTTCCTTATGAAGATGAACATCAATCAACTTAACTCTACCCACTATAGATCGCTACTCCTTTTTCCTTTCCAAAACATTAATGTCCATGCACTGTAAAACCTAACATCACTAGGAATATTACTAAAATACTTACACAACTCCAACACCCGATTTAGTCAAATGTTTTAATAACTCTGTAAATACTGGCCAATATTCCCCTGAGAGGATTAATTCTTTTATCGTGTCACTACCTAAACTAGGAGAAACTCAATGTCTCTCCCAAATTTAGGCTAATTTCTCTGCCAGTGGGGGCGATTCATCAAGACCGGTGATTCTCTCACTGGTCTGGTTGAGGAGGCGTTTTGGAGCAGACGCTCCTGATTCAGTTAGAGGCTCATGCCTTGTGTGCGCCTCGCCACAAAGGAGCAAATGCCACTGCTCGTCATGAATTTGACATGCGTGGACTTCCACACCCAGCCCCAGATCTGCCCACTTGGTTGGAGCTGGGGCAAGAATGGCATGAACGCTCCAAAAGCTACGCTTTTTTTTTTTTTTGCTCAATTGTGTGGGTTTTCTTTGGGTAACCTGGCTTCCTCCCACAGTCCAGAGACATACTGATAGGGATTGTGAGCCTCAATGGGGACAGTGCCAATAATGTCTGTAAAGCGCTGTCGAATTAATATTAATAGCGCTATATAGTGAGTATAATAAATAAACCATACCTTCACTGTGTTAATCATCAAGTCTTCTCTGCTCATAGCCTCAGATGTAGAGAAAATGTTTGACCGTGTAAACTTGGGGGTACTTAAAGGGGCACTTCGAGAAGATAAAAAAGTATCTCAATGGATATGACTTCGTAAACTATAAAGCTAACATCCAGAGTGGTGGTTGTAGTTCTAACAATACCTGTAATTCAATGTGATGACGGATCTGCTACTCAGTGCTTCCCATCCCTTCAGGGACAGTACAACAAATTAGGGGCGTGGCCGATTACTGGCTGCTAGTAAGAGCCAGCCCCGTGAAACCAATATCCTGATTAGGCCGAATAGCCGCAAATAAAATTTACTCCTTAAAATCATTTACTATTTTTCACAACATTGCTATTCTAGTGCCTAACCTAATCACTTGGATTAACTAAATAACAACTAAATAATCATTGGCTTTATATGGAATAAACAAAGGGTCTGAATGGCCAAAATATTAGATGTGTTGATGTTTCAAAGTGATCTAGGCTGCCCAAATATCCAAGAATATTATCACACTATCATTATGGACCAATTGAGGTCTTGGTTAAATTACACTAGAGGGTGGAAATAGAAGCAAGTATAGTCAGGCACCAGAATCTCTGAAAGTTGTTGGAGAGTTTAGCCAATTTAAAGGCCGCAATAAATCAATCTCATGCCAGGAGTGCCTTTATGGGCGGAAGACACTCCTATGTAAATAATTTTAAATCTCATTCCTGAAACATATTCATAAGTGGACAGCTAATGTTATTTCATAGTTGGGGAACATAATAAAAATACCAATCTTCCACAATATTATTTGTCAAAAGTACCATATTAGAACAACTGATTTCTTTAAGTATCCTTAATTGGCACTCATCTAAAGCATCATTACCGGCTACTTATTCATACAAAATATTATTCTTTAAATCATAATCTGTCAATTAAAAGATATATCGAAGTCTTACACATTGAGTCAGGTTTCCTCACAACCCACACTGCTTTGTAGAGAAAGATGGCAAGCTGAACTCAAATGCATCTTCAGTGTCGTACAATGGTTGGAGGCCTAACAAAATGGAAAGTGAGTGAACAAAAGATAAATATAAATCAAATCAATATTTGGTTTGACCACTCTTCAATTCTTCTAGGTACATTTTATACAGTATTTGAGGCAGTTTGTCTGGGAGATTGTTCCAAACATCTTGCAGAGCTAACCACAGATATTCTGTGGATGTAGGCTTGGCCAAATCCTTCTGTCTTTTCATGCAATCTCAGAAGGACTTGGTTATTTTGAGATCGGGCTCTGCGGGGACCATATATTCACTTCTAGGACTACTTGTTCGTCTTTACTCTTGTTAGTTCTTAATGACATTGGCTTTAAGTTTATTCTGCAGCAGAATAACCCCAAATATACAAATGCCTCCGTGATGGTATTACATGATGGTTAAGTGTGTGCCTGTATTAAGAACAGTAGGCACAGTAGTTGGCAAAGGAAATGTAGTGTAGCAGATGGAAAATATGGAAAGATGTCCAATAGTGCCATGAGCTCATAACTGGCAGCAACCAGTCTAACCCAGCTACACCCATCTATTGTTCAGAGAAGTCTGGCCAGAAATCTGTATGGAATAAGTCTGGCGAAAAAACACAGGAACCGGGGTGTACAAAAAAATTCAGCAGATGCTCTGGACTGAGTAGTCAAAAATTAATATATTTTGCTGTAAAATACGTTTTTGTTTTTTTGGGGGTGTTTTTGGTTTTTTAGCTGTCAGGCTGAAGAGCAGTAAATGAATGCCTGCAGTCAACAGGATGGTGAGGTTTCCATGTAAGTTTTGAGGCTGCATTTCAGCAAATGTAGTTTTTAATTTGTTCAGATAAATGTTGTCCTCAAAGCTGAGAAATACCAGCAGATACCTATAAATCATGCAATACCATCAATGAGGCAACTGACTGGTTCCAAATTTATTCTGTAACAGGACGAATGACCCCAAATATGCAGCCAATGATATTAAGAACTATTGTTAAAATAAAGAACAAGGAGTCCTAGAAATTGTCCCCTAACAAAGCCTTGATCTCAACATTGAGTATGTGCTAAATTGCATAAGATGTTCCAGCCCAAAACGCCATGTTGTGGCCACAACATTTGTCTGCCCAAAAGTTAGAGGTAACGGTCACAAGCTCTCAAGTAAGTCAATGAGAACCTCATTTTGGCTCCCGCTCACCCAGCATACATCGGTGCGGTCTGGCGCCAATAACTGATCAAGACTGGGCTGGTGAGTACATTACTAGCGGCAGAGAACTTGTATTAGTGATGCCACTCCAGCAGAAAAAAAAAATTGGAGTGGTGCTTTAAAAAATAGGTTAACTGGAAGGAATGACAAGCCCTTTCACCAGAATATAGTTGCTATACTGTTGGACTACAGGGCACACATATGTTTTAAACAATAAAAAAGGAACACAAATATTTCATACTAATAAAACTTGATCTTTGGTACAGGAGGGGCTAATGCCCCTAATGCTAATGCTTCCTGTACCACTATTTGGTTTACAGCAGAGCCTTGTTTCTTGGTTTTTATATTTATAAAAAATTGTGCAGTTGAGCCAATATGAGGTTTCTCAAGGAGATTCCTGATTCACCCTTCAACCCCACCCCTCCTCCCCCAGTAGGCCCACATACTCAATAAATTGTTGGACTCTCCTGCAGAAATTAAGTTAGGCTTACTTTTCTGTAGTGAAGGCGTTAAAGTGGTTGTCCGATACTGAAGTTTTTTTTTTTTTTTCTTTTAAGACCCAGGTGGTTTTAAAACAAGCAGACATTGTCACCTCCCAATACCCCCATAAATCCAGTGTAGGCAGCTCTTGAGGTATGTGCTTGCTACAGAAGCCATGTCTGCTACAGAAGTCAACAGGACTACTGTAGCGATCAGGTGATTAAAAAAAGATTGCGTCATCGAATGTTTCTCTGACTCATTCCTCTTGACTTAAGAACGGAGCAGACATTGCATCCATGCTCTCCTCAGACCTCCGCTGCGGCCTGCGCTGGACGCACTGGGGGTGCTGGAAGGTGACCCTGCTTTTGCTTGTTTCAAAATCATCCATGCCTTTAAAAAATAAAAATAAAGGGATTGTCAAACAGATTTTTTTTTTTTTTTAACATAAGGTATTAGAACAGAAAAAAAAATTGTAACGTTTAGCTAATAAAATCCTGTCCCTAACCTGCATAGGTGCTAATTTTTTCTAAAATGCCATGCAATTTTATAAGCATATTTGGTAAAATTAGGCTCTATGCTTTCAAAATAAGCTCCCCCAGGATAATTTTTTTTGTGTGGTGAAGACTACAAATATCCTGCATGTCATTTATTCTGCTTACCGGTTTCACTGGTGTGTGAACTGTACTGTGACTAATGTTTAATATCTATCTGTGTAATTATTTTTATATGGTTATCACTAAATAGTAATGCGTTAAATCTGAAAAATAGGCAGTCAGGCCAAAACTAGCTGCACCAGAAAAGGGTTAAATTGCTTACTGTTGATGCCACTTAAGCTGCTATTTATGTAATCTCTAATGTGGTGGGGGTTTCTTTTGTTTTTGTGTTTTTTAGGATTCCTGGTAAACTAAAACAATTTGTTTTAGATTTACATTCTGGAAAACTACATAGAGAATTTCACCATGGACCTGATCCAACTGATGTTGCTCCAGGACAGGTATATAGAATATTTACATTAAGTCATCATAATTAAATATGCAGCATAAGTGGATTTTGAGGAAAATATGAAATAGATTGGACACAAAATATTTAATGAATGGTTGAAATAGGTATAAGATTTCAGGAATTTACTTTGTATTTTTCCAATTGTTCCCAGTTATAGCCTCTGTAGCACAATATATTGTCATAGGTGGATGACTCACTAAAAGGGTTGTTCTGGGTATTTCAAACATGGACTAAAGCGACAAAATGCCACAATAATAAAAATGTCATGCCTACAAAATAATCACTGACATGTACAGTTATGTGCAAAATAATAGCGGTCTAACCTCACTAATGTGTTTACTGTTTATGGCAGAAAAGATTATATAAATCATGGGGAAAAAATTCATGACTAAGTGTAGGCGACTAATGGGCAACCAACAGAATCAGCAGTCAAGAAATGCATACTGCTAATTGGGTGTTAATTATGGTCCTCACTTAAAGGGGTTTTACTGCAAAAAAACGTTCATTTTAATCAATATATCTTAGAATAATAATAACTTAATAAACTATGTTCCTGTGCTGAGATAATCTTATAAATGTGCCACTGCTGTGTAATGGCTGTGTCTGACCATGCAGAGATATGTTCTGATCATACCATTGCTCCTGGGCAGGGGGAGAAAGAGTATACAGACATTACAGTACGGGATCACAGCTGATTCTTTTTGTGAGGTAAAACATTTCACTGCCTGTTTTTAACCCCTTTACGTCCAATGACTGACATAGCCTGTCATGGTGTGGGAAGTGACACCCGCTCATGACGGGCTATGTCCGTCACAACTTTGAACGGACACTGCATAAACACGCAGTGACAGTTCAGTGCCGATAGCGGTCAGTGACAGCTGAGTGGCATCGGAAAAGATGTGAGGACCCATGCCGTCGGACCCCGCACCCAGATTGCTGTGATTGGTCAGTCGACTGATCACAGCATGATCACGCAGGAGATACTGAAATATCAGCACCTCCTGCCCGATCAGAGCAGGAGCTCAGCGCTGCCACTGGCTGAGCTCCCACATTAACAGCTAAGGACAGTGCCAGCACCTCCCCTGGCTGTTAAGTTCCTAAATACTGCATTCAGGAGGCAGGCAGAGGGGTGGGAGCTCCATCTGCCTTTAGATCGGCGCCATTGCCGGGGTCCGATCGTTGCCATATTGACTCAGGGTCGTCCTGGTCACCCCCGGGTCACCAAGCTTTCACTATTGACATAATGCACTGCAATGCCTGTACCTGTGAATAAAGTGAAAGTCACAAAGAGGGACTAAGTAAAAAAGTTAAAAGTAAAAAAAAAATAATAATAATAAAAAATATTTACATTATTATGTAAAAAATGCACCAAAAAAAGTACACATTTCGTATCGTCACGTCCGGAACAGAGTGATCTGTAAGTGTCATACTGGTAAATCCAGTCTGTGAACGCTGAAAGAAAAAAAAATTAGCAAACTATATTCTTTATCATTTAACTGGGAAAAAGTGGACTAAAACGCGATTAAAAAAACGAATATAAATAAAAATGGTACTAGTGAAAACGTCTTCTTTTCCCGCAAAAAACAAGACTCCATACAGCTCAGTCAGCAGAAAAATAAAAAAGTTCTCAGAATAAAGCGATGCAAACAATTCTTTTTTCTGTTTTTGTGTAAAAATGGCAAAACATAAAAAAATATAAATGTGGTATCGCTGTAATTGTCCTTACTTGAAGAATAAATCCGCCTTATCAATTTTACTACATGCGAAACAGCATAAAAAAAAACGAAATTGCTGGATTGTTTATTTTGACTCCCCAAAAATCTGAATAGAAAGCGATCAAAAAATGCTATTTGCCCGTAAATTGTACCAATAAAAACGTCAACTCGTCCCGCAATAAAAAAAAAAAAGCAGTCACATGACACTCGGCAGAAATATTGAAAAATTATAGCTATCAAAATATGGCGACTCAAAATCACAATTATAATGAAAGTGTATAGTATTTAAACAATTTCACCGAAAAAATACACCTAAAACTTATCTTTCTTAGTATCATTAAAAATTCAATTGTAACTGACCCTCAAAAACAACAAACAAAAAACACCAAAAATTGTTAAGACTATAAAGTATTCTCAGCCTAAAAAGAGATTATCATAAAGGGGGGGGAGGGCAATGCCCTAAGCTGACCCATAATCTGTCCCTACCTCATAGCGGAGGTTGGCACCCTCTTGAACGCAAATGGCGCCCCCGCTCCTCGTTAGCTCACCCTGAAGGACCCTATAAGTCCCTGATTAGGTGAGAGTGGTGGGAGTCGATTATCAGTGTAGGGGGACGCAAGAGGTAATCGCCATTCAATCCCCAAGATAAATGGGCCACCACCACTGTACCTGCAAAGTACAGGTGTGGTAAATCAAAAAATAGGAAATGAGTATCCATTAATTTCTTAAGTCAGTTATCTTAATGGCCCAGATACTCAAGAGGATATCAATCATCAATCAATAATACTGTATATAAATCTCAATCTGGCTGTAAATACAGAACAAGTATATGTGTATTAGTAACAAAAATGATTGCAGGGAATATTCCTGCATCCCTCACCATACCAGAAATTAGATGTCACTTTATACCAATATACACAATAGACCAATCTTCAAGTACAATAAGCATAAAAAGATTCACTAGTCAGCCAGAAGATCAAGAGATATAGTATGGAGGTGTCCTTGGACCCTCCTATTCATAGGGACAAGATCAGAAATGCAAATAGACCGACCCCACAGCAACACCGCTAAGTTCAAATACAGATGCAGGTATGTATTGCCCGATGCAGGTGCGTTTCTCCTGCTAATCGGCTCATCAGGAGCCACATACCCTATAAATTCAGATAATATAATATGAATGCTTAATAAGGGAGACTTGGCTTAGATGAATCATGTTGGTATTCTCAGTAAGGTGCCTTGTGCAAACTGCTCCGCAGACATGGCAGTGGAGATGGTGATAGTGTTCAGTGCAAACAGAGGGGATAATGCCACATTCCTATCAGGTTTGTGCCAAATGGCAACCACTTGCAATGACCCCACCCGCACATATATCCAAAATATGGCAAAGCAAAAAGCATCCTCTAATTTAAACTGCACAAGGAACGGCGTAAAAAATAAATAAAACCAATTCTTCACCTACTGTTATTTTTATTAATTCTGCCTCCCAAAGATCACACTAAGGGTATGTGCACACACGTTGTGTTTTACTGTGTATTTTCCTGCAAATTTTTATGTAAATTTTCAGCTGCTTCTGGCAGTATCAGCAAAGTCTGAGAAACCAGAATTCACTGTTCCCACATTTTGCTTTTTGTTTGCTGCGTATTTTCAGTGATTAGAAAAACGCTGAAAGAAGGGACATGTTACTTCTTTCAGCATTTTTTCAGCGTTTTTTCACCCATAGGAAGTAATGGGGGGATGAAAAAATGCGTATTTTGCTGTGTATTTGCAGCGTTTTTGATGGCAAAATAGAATGGGAGTCTTTTTTTTCACAGAACTTTATTTGCATTACTAAATAGAGACAGAAGGACAGTGAAAAAAAATGCAAAAACACAACAAAAAATGCAGCTAAACTTGCGTTTTTGATGGAGCCAATCTCCTTCCAGAGAAAAGTTATCAGCAGATTTCATGCCGATTTTGGTGCAGAAAAAACACACGTGTGTGCACATACCCTAAGGATCGACTCACATTTATCCCGCGCTCTTCACTAAGTGTGTACATCGCTGCCTCATCATACTGAATGGATCAGTTGGGGGTTTAACATCTATCATGTTACACAGAGATTTAAATGGAAACCCACCAATTTTTAAGTGCTAGAACGTAGAGCGCAGGATAAATGTGATCCAAAATGTTACGTAAAATATTCCTAATAAAAGCTTCAAGTCAATCCACAAAAAAAAAAGCAAGTCCCCACTCAGGTCTGTCACTGTCACAAAGGCTCTGGAAAAAGCGCTCCCCTCCCTTCTGAGCCTCAGTTGGCGTTCTGTAGCTATGAGAGCCCAACTAATTTATTGGTGTGTGTCTCCAGAAACATGAACTGGTCACTACAGCGGCAGTTTGCAATTTTCATTCGGCAACATCCGCTGCTGCTTGTTTCTGTAAAACCCCCATGGAGTCCATATCATCACTACACCTGTAGATAATTTCCAAAGGGGTATAGTTTCCAAAATGGGATCACTTGAGGTGGGATTCTGCTCTTCTAGCACTTAGGCGCCCTGTATATGGAGTCTGCAAACTACTCTAGAAAAATCTGTGCTTCAGTAGTCCCTCCCGGATCTTGCCATGGGGCTAAGCAATACTGTACAGCCACATATGGGGTATTTTTACATTTGACAGAAATTGTGGAAAAATGTTGGTGTCATTTTTACCCATTTCCCAATGTAAAAATGTAAAATCTGCGGCTAAAACAAAATTTTAATTTTTTTCTTCACTGCCCAATGGTATAATATTCTGTGACCCAGCTGTGGTGTCAATATGATCACTGCACCCCTAGATGAATTCATTGACAGGTGTAGTTTGAAAAATGGGTCTCTTTATGGGGGGGGTTCTGCTGTTCTGCCACCTCAGGGGTTCTGCCAACATGACATGACACCCTCAAACCAGTCCAGCAAAATCTGAACTCTCAATACGGCGCTCAGGCTGTAAGTATTTGGCTCTGTGAGACAGGTCTCTTCACCTTTACTTACTGTAGCTATGGTCGCAGATAGCTTAACTCAGCTGCAAGCAGGTACTTTGTGAAGAATTCAGAAGAGGCTTTGTTTTCATTAAGAATTCTTGTTGAATGTATACATGCGCAGCAGGTAAAAACAACTTTTCTTGATACAGCACATGAGCTTGTAATGGAGGACGACATGAAGAATGAGGAAGGATGGGGGACAAGAAAAGAGGGGTTTGCCACATAACAGACAGATGAGAGGGAGACAGGGAGAGAGAGAAGAGACAATCTTAAGGAGAGGTAAACACAGCAGCAATGAAATAAAACAGCAGTTCATAACAACTATAAGAAAGTCCATAAATGTCCCATTCATGCAACAGAATACTCCCTGTCTGAAATCTTTAGATTTCAATAATTACTTCATGTGATGTCTTTTGGGGATGACGGAGTAGACATGAAAGACAAGAGAGCGGAAAATACAGGTATATAACTATAACAACAACAGTTGTGGTCAATTCTCCATAGGAGGTCTCAAGTCCTCAATAGCCGGGTGGTCCGAGTCTAAATGGAAACCCATCTTCGGATTGGGGAAACCGCAACGTGTAAGCACTTCCACCAACCCAACAATCCACTGGAGAAAGTTCAAAGTCTTAACACAGCTGGAGGAATATGGCGGTAGGCTCCCTGCCGTAAGCTGTGTCCCGAAGCAATGTCCATCATGTGATGCCTTCTCCCATGAAGCACTTGGTGTATGTGAGGTGAATACCAGCCTGCACAACCAGGTTTTATCACCAAAGCTGGGTACAGCCATGAGTCCTGTTTCTGGGTGAGTTGGATGCAAGTCAGTGGAAATGTGGTGCCTTTGTTCAGGGGCAACTTCTGCGACCTCCACCACTAGTGCAGCTGCACAAAGACCAAGTCTTGGTGCAGTGTGAGCAGGCTTTGAGGCTAGTTTGGCCCTGTCCAGGACAAATCCACAATGTACCTTGTTGACGGACTCTGAGGTCTTCCGGTAGGCTACTGCAGCTATGACCCTTGTAGGTGCGTCAGAGAAAATGTGGACTTCTCTTCTAGTGGCGGCTGAAAGGGACCTTAAGGCAGAACCAGATAGGAACGAGAAGGGATGTTCTAAGATCTTCTGAGACATCTTCCATGTCTCCCACCTTTGTGGTTTCTTGGACGGTAGTGGAGTGTTCCAATCCATGTTCTCAGTGGTCAACTGTCTTAACAGAATCTTGCCTTGAATGGTGATGGGTGCTATAAACCCTAGAGGATCATAGATGTCGTTCACGACAGGTAAGAATCCTCGTTTGGTGAAGCGTTTAATGCAGACTAAACAGGACACGTTCTCATTCCAGGTGTCAATGTCCGAGAGCAGACAAAGGCTGCTTTGCATAGAAGGAACGTCAGAACCTAGATCAAGATCCTTTAAGCTCGTTGTACTGTCCTCCGATGGAAATGCCTTCATTACCTACTGGCTGATGGAGAGCATCTTGTGAGGTCTGAGGTTTGCTGCCAACAACATTTCCCATGTTCTAGAGAGCAGATCAATTGTCTCTTCACTTGTGGGCAGAGATTTAAGCACATCTTCTACATAGAAGTTCTTCTCCATGGATAGACGAGCATCAGGTCCATACTCTCACCTTCCTGGGCTGTCCGTCTCGGTCCACAGATTGCTGCAGCAGGTGAGAGGCTGTTCCCAAAGACATGTACCTTCATCCGGTAGTCTATGACCTTGTTGTGGACGTCATTGTCCTTGTGCCATAGGAACCTGAGGTAGTCTCCACTGTCATCTTTTGCAGGTACCAACTGGTTGTCTTGTAGAATTGTAGTCTATGACCTTGTTGTGGACGTCATTGTCCTTGTGCCATAGGAACCTGAGGTAGTCTCCACTGTCATCTTTTGCAGGTACCAACTGGTTGTCTTGTAGAATTGAACACTGTTGACTCGAGGTTGTCATCACAGGACAGGAACATGTTTGTTGTTAGAGGTTTCTTGTTGCCACTTACTGTTACTCTGCTTCTTTCACCCAGTAATGATGCCGGCATGGTAGAGGGTGAATATTGCAACCATTTGGTTAGTCATGAGTCTTAAATGAGAAGATCCTTGCAGGTCTCTTCGTCCTTTCCATGGAGATATCACCTATGATGACCCAGCCTAGATCAAAGCGTTGAGCAAATGGAGCATCATGTGGCCCGTTGATTTGCCGACGTACCTTGTGTGGCCGCAGAATGTCTCTGCCAAGCAGAATCAGGATGTGCATGCTGTAGTCAAGAGTTGGAATCTTGTTGGCTATACTCTTTAGATGGGGGTGACGAAGAGCAGCCTCTGGGGTAGGGATCTCCTCTCTGTTGGATGGTATCTGGTTGCACTCGACCAAAGTGGGTAGGGGTATGTTCACATTGTCCTCGAGAAAAGATAATATCCATTAGTTCTTCTCCCTGAGACCTCTGTAACACCACTACAGGTGCCTAGAGTGTTGTGGTGAGCGTTTCCCTTTAAGTCAAATAGATCAAAGAGTTCTGACCTTGCAAGGGATCGGTTGCTCTGATCGTCCAGAACAGCGTGCATCTTTACGGTTTTCTCTGGATGGTCCTTAGGATGCACGTTCACCAGGCATATCTTGGCACAGGACTTCACACTGGTTTTCTGCGCAGACTTCTGTTCATGAAGAAGATATTGTGGTAGGACTTGCTGGTTGCTCTCCATTCTCTCCGCCATGCCTTGTGGTGGGGGAAGGCGCAAGCGGTGCAGAGTCAGGTTGGGAAGGATGGAGCGCTTGTACGTGGTCCTCACTGTCACACTCAAAACACTTAATAGAGATTTTACAGTCTTTGGCAATGTGTTCAGTAGACGCACAACATCTGTAACATACCCCAAACTTCTTTAGAAGCTCCTTGCACTCCTGGAGGGGTTTCTTTCTGAAGCAGATACTTCTGATTTTCTATCTTTTCACATACCTCGCTTTTGTCTGGAGATGGTGAAGGTGTGGGAAGAACATCAGTCTTCTTTGCGGACACTGGACTGCTGCGGTTTCTGTTGTTTGAACAAGGACTTTCATACTTGGGAGGGAATGAACCAGGGCCGCTGGGTTCTCTGTGGAAGAAGCTTGGGTCAGTCTTACACTCTGCAATGTTTTCGATAAAGTGACAGAAGTAGGAAAATGGAGGAAAGGAAACTTGATTTTCCCAGTTGTATTTTGTGTCAAGCATGGCCCACCTATCTTGGATATAGGATGGTAGCTTAGAAGTTATTGGGATTAACCCGCGAGCAGCGTCCAGGTAACTGAGGCCAGGCAGGTGTGGGTCTGCTTTGGCCAGCTGAAGCTCTAACAGGAGGTCACGGAGTTCTTGGAATTTTGCACTGTCCTTACCGGATAGTTAAGGAAAATCATCTAGACGCTTGAACAGGGTATTTTCTATGGCCTCAGGACTACCATAGCTTTGTTCTAGCCTCTCCCATGCAGCGGGGAGACCAGCCATTGGATTACTGATGTGGACAGATTTAAATCTCTTGACCCTTTCTGTGGATTGTGGCCCAAGCCACCTGATCAGCAGGTTTAGCTCTTCAGCGGCGGTGATGCCGAGGTCACTGATTGCGGTTTTAAAGGTACATTTCCAACCACTGTAGTTTTCAGGTTGATCATTAAACTTTGTAAGACCAGTCTTAGTTAGATCACGGCGAATCATGTACCTCGGAAAGACGTTCATGTCCGTATTCTCTGCTTTTGGATAGACAGCTGCTGTCTGGCTAGCATTGTTCATACAGTCTGTGGTGTTTTGACCTAGGAAAGCAGGAAAATATGGAGCAGCGTAGGCATTCAGTCCAGTAACTGGCTTAATGTGCTTAGTTTCTGTCACACATGGGACTGGAACTGTGTGACTGACCGGAATGTGATGACTTGTTTGCATACTGGCCTGCACGTGTGCTTCAGTGTATAGGGTTTTGTGAGGTGCAGGGTCCAGGTACATTCCGGTGCACAGAGGAGGATCAGGATGCAGGGTTGGCAGCGTATTGTACTGACCTTGAATGCAGGATGCTGATAAAAACTGTGTCCTGATGCCTTAGAGGAACGTCTGTGGCATCGGGAAAGATTGCTGGAGCCGGGGGTGCACTATTCTGACATTGTACGTAGTCTCTGGTACATTTAAGAGGGTCTTCGGAATCAAAATCACTTAAACTGATGCTGTCTCTTTGGCTCCCACTGATGGCTTGTTCCAGGACCTTTAACCTTGCCATGGCTGTGGCGTGTTCACATTCCTTTTCTAGGGCCTCTATTTCTGCCCTTTTGCCTGCTGCTTTGGCTGCTTCCACTTCCATTTCTGCCTTTTGGCGTGTTGCGCTGGCTTCCATTTCTATCTTTTGGCATGTTGCGCTGGCTTCCATTTCTGCCTTTTGGCGTGTTGCGCTGGCTTCCATTTCTGCCTTTTGGCGTGTTGCGCTGGCTTCCATTTCTGCCTTTTGGCGTGTTGCGCTGGCTTCCATTTCTGCCTTTTGGCGTGTTGTGCTGGCTTCCATTTCTGCCTTTTGGCGTGTTGTGCTGGCTTCCATTTCTGCCTTTTGGCGTGTTGCGCTGGCTTCCATTTCTGCCTTTTGGCGTGTTGCGCTGGCTTCCATTTCTGCCTTTTGGCGTGTTGCGCTGGCTTCCATTTCTGCCTTTTGGCGTGTTGCGCTGGCTTCCATTTCTGCCTTTTGGCGTGCTGTGCTGGCTTCCATTTCTGCCTTTTGGCGTGCTGCGCTGGCTTCCATTTCTGCCTTTTGGCGTGCTGCGCTGGCTTCCATTTCTGCCTTTCTGCTCACTGCTTCGGCTGCCTCTACTTCCATCTCCGTTTTCTTTTGAGCACAGGCAGCTTGTACCTTATTAGCTTTGGCATGTGCTTTTTTAAGCTGTTTGCTGAGGGTTGCAGATTTTGAAGAGCATGACTTAGATGATCGCTTTGACTGCCTGGCTGAGCCAGAAATGCAAGAGGACATCTCGGCCATTAGTGCAATTCTTGAATCTGTCTTGGCTTTAATATCATGTACCATGCCTTCTCTCTGAGTTAAGTTGTTGGAAAGCTTGCAGCTCTTTGCAGGGAACCGTAGGGTTTTAATTTTTTGTAAAATGGTGGCGTATTCATCTGTTCAAATTATCAACTGTATGTAAAAACACAGTTGTGCAAGGGCTCCCTCTTGGTGGTAGTTTGAGAGAAGCCGGCTGAGACAGGCTGTCTATGTGACTCAGCAGTTGTTGCCATAACTGTGCTATAACACGGGACAGTTCATGTTTAAGGACTTCAAGGTTATCCCTGACTTTCCATGTGGGCATTGTGGGGCGTCTAGGCTTCTCACTCGACAGTGGATCAAGTTCTATGCATTCTTCCTCTAACAATGGGTCTGGAAGAGACCGTGTAGTCATTCCCTCAGCCATCTCAATTCACAGGGAGAAGGGAATCTGTATAGTCTTATATGATGAGAGCAGATGCTCTGCTGAATGTCCTGTAGCTTATAGAAGCTGTGGCTGATTTTACAGATGAATCAGGGAAGTTGTTTTTACTATTCTGTCACCATGGCTGAGGCTGTAAGTATTTGGCTCTGTGATACGGGTTTCTTCACCTTTACTTACTGTGGCTATGGTTGCAGATAGCTTAACTCTGCTGCAAGCAGGCACATTGTGAAGAATTCAGAAGAGGCTTTGTTTTCATTAAGAATTCTTGTTGAATGCATACATGAGCAGCAGGTAAAAACAACTTTTCCTGATACAGGCTCAAGCACATGAGCTTGTAATAGAAGACGACATAAAGAAATAGGAAGGAGGTGGGACAAGAAAGGAGGGGTTTGCCACATAACAGACAGATGACATGGAGACAGGGAGCGAGAAGGGTCAAACTTAAGGAGAGGTAAACACCGCAGCAATGAAATATAACAGAAGTGCATAACAACTATAAGAAAGTCCACAATAGTCCATAAATGTCCCATTAATGGGACAGAACAGCGCTTCTTCCTTTCTGAGCTTTAAACTGTGCCTCAAAAGTGGTTTTCGACCACATATGAGGTATCTGCGTAGTACACTACAAATTTGGGGGTCTATTTTCTCCTTTTACCCTTCTGAAAGTCAAAAAAAATATTTAGGTCTAAGGCTGTGTGCCCACGATGCGTTTTTAATGCGTTTTTGCAGCTGCGGAAACGCTTTGGAAACTCATTAAAAATGCATGGTAGAAGGGCAGCAATGTTCCCCAATGATAATCCGCATGTGCTGTGCACATGCTGCGGAAATTTCCGCTGCGGATTATCATTGCGGAAAAAAAACGCAGCACTACCAATTATTTTGCAGAAATGCTGCGTTTTCGCCGCCATTGACTTGCATTAGAACGCGCCAATTCCGCAAGACTGCATCTGTACTTGTGTAATTGGCGCGTTCTAATGTGCGGATGGTACCTGGGTGTAGAGGAAACGAGAGTCTCATCCACACCCAGGTACCATTAAAAAATCTGTAAAAAAAGAATAAAATAAAAAATAAATGTATATTTACCTGCGCTGCGCTCCTACTTGCTTCCCGGCACTTTGCAGTGGATTGAAGGACCTGCGCTGACGACAGTCATGTGAGGGGTCACGCGACGCTGACGTCGGCAGGTCTTTCAATCCACCGCTGCCGGCACCGAGCGAAGCAAGCCAGCGCGGGCCATCGGAGGGTAAGTATATATTTATTTTTTTAATTTTAACCACTCTCTCGGGTCACACTATATAAATCCATGCAGTGTGCGTGGATTTATATAGTGTGACCTAGTTGTCACAAGCACTTTCCAAGTGATGCTAATCGCATGCGGAAATGTCAGTGAATAACGCTCCATTTCCGCATGTCCCCGGCAGGAAAACGCATGTACAATCCGCATGCGTTTTTTCTGCCAGGGAGATGCAGAAACGCTCAGGAAAAAAATCCTGAGAATTTCTGTATCGTGGGCACATAGCCTAAAGTAACATTTTTGTGAAAAAAGTTAAATGTTTATTTTTTCCTTCCACATATCATTAATTCCTCTGAAGCACCTGAAGGGTTAATAACCTTCTTGAATGTGTTTGAGCACCTTGAGGGGTGCAGTTTTTAGAATGGTGTCACTTCTGGGTGTTTTTTGTCATTAGGCCCCCCAAAGTCACATCAAATGTGATGTGGTCCCTAAAAAAATGATTTGGGAAACTTGTTGGAAAAATGAGAAATCTCTGATCAACTTTTAACCCTTCTAACTTCCTAACAAAAAAAATTGTTTCAAAAATTGTGCTGATGTAAAGTAGACATGTGGGAAATGTTATTTATAAACTATTTTGTGTGACTTATCTCTAATTTAAGGGCATGAAAATTCAAAGTTTGAAAATTGCTAAATTTTCGCCAAATTTCTGTTGTTTTTTTAACAAATAAATGCAAGTCATGTCGAATAAATTTTACCACTACCAAGCAGTACATACAATGTCACAAAAAACTATCTCAGAACCTGTGGGATCCATTCAAGCGTTCCAGAGATATTTGCCTCATAAAGTGACTTGTCAGAATTGTGAAATTTGTCCTTGTCCTGAAGGCGCAAACAGCCTTGTGGGGCGAAGTGATTAACCTCTTAACGCCCAATGACTGACAATGCACGTCATGAGCGGGCGTCAGTTCCCACTCCTTGCCGTGCAGTGTCCGTCATGAATTTAAACTGTCTGTGACAGCTAAGAGGCACGAGGAGGGGTTCAGGGACCCATGCCCGCGGTCTCCGCACCCAGATCGCTGTGATCGGTCAGTCAATCTGACTGACCGATCTCGGCATGATCGCGCAGGAGCTGCTGTAATATCAGCGTCTCCTGCCCGATCACAGCAGGAGCTCAGCGCTGCTGGTGGCTGAGCTCCTGCACGAACAGCCAGGAGCAGTGTCCTCATCGCACCTGGCTGTTAACCCCCTGAATGATGCAATCGAGCGCGATCGCAGCACTCAGGAGGCAGGCAGAGAGACGGGAGCTCCCTCTGCCTTCAGATCGGCGTCCCCACGACGTCATCGCGGAGGCCCAACCATTGCATGGTGTCTTGGGGTCGTCATGACGACCCCCAGGTCATCAAGCTACGGAAAGCTGCTGAGACCATGCTCACAGCATGGTCCCAGAAGCGTTAACCATAGGTATAATGTACTGCAAAGCTAATGCATTGCAATGCATTATACCTGTGATCAAAGGTAAAAAAGTGAAAGTCCCATAAAGGGACTAAGTGAAAAAGTTTAAAACATTGTACATTTTTTTTAAAAAAAAAATATGTAAAAAAATGCAAAATAATAAAAATATTACACTAATAAAGACCTTTTTATGTAAAAAAAAGGAATTTAAGTACACATTTGGTATTGCTGCGTCCGGAACGACCCGACCTATAAAAGTGTCACACTAGTTAACCCCTTCAGTGAACGTCGTAAAAAAACGAGGCAAACGATGCTTTATCTTCATACCGCTGGAAAAAAGTGGAATAAAACGTGATAAAAAAAACAAATATAAATAAAATTGGTAAAAGTAAAAAAGTTATAGCTCTCAGAATAAAGCGATGCAAAAAAAAAATCTTTTTTCTATAAAAGTTTTTGTGTAAAAGCGGCAAAACACAAAAAAAAGCTATAAATGTGGTACCGCTGTAATCGCACCGAACTGAAGAATATCAATTCTGCCATATCAATTTTACCACACGCGGAACGGCATAAAAAAAATTAAAAAAAACTTCCTGAAATGCTTGTTTTTGTTCTTTCTCCCTCCCCAAAAATTGGAATAGAAAGCGATCAAAAAATGTCATGCGCCCGAAAATGGTACCAATAAAAATGACAACTTGTCTCTCAAAAAAACAAGCCCTTACATGACTGTCCCAGAGGAAGATTCTCTATAATGAGGCAGATGGAGGCACTGTGGACACTGTGATCCGGCAGTGTCCGTCTTTTTATGCGTGCATAAAAGCACGGTCGGCTGCAGTTTTGTGCACCTCTGAAAAGAAGGACATCACTGAACAGAGGCCAGACTGAGCCCAGAGTAACTCTGCTGCCTCATTATAGTGAATGGATCCCCTGTGGGGGGTGTCACCTGAATCACGTCACTCAGAGATTTACATGGAAGCCCCAATGCAATTGCTCATTGTAGAGCGCCGTATAAATGTGATCCCAAATGTTATGTAAAATGTTCCCAATAAAAGCTTCAACTCAATCCACAAAAAAAAACACTCAGGTCCATCATCTGTCAGTGGAAATATAGGGGGCTTCCACGTTACTGGTAGTACAAAGGCTCTGGAAAAGTGAAATGGCTCCTCGCCCCCTAAAAGAAATTCAGCAAATTCTGCGCTCCGAAATACTAATGCCCCGCCCTTATGAGCCCCACATTGTGCATCCACATGTTTGGCAGGGGTATAATTTCCAAAATGGGGTCACTTGTTGGGGGATTTTGCTCTTCTAGCACGTAGGGGCGCTGTGTATGGAGTCTGCAAACTATTCTAGGAAAATCTGCGCTCCAGGAGGCAAATAGTGCTCTGTCCCTCCCGAGTTTCGCCGTGTGGCTAAGCAGTACTGTACAGCCACATATGAGGTATTACCGCATTCAGCTGAAATTGTGGGACACATTTTTGTGTCAGCTTTATCTATTATCCCCATTTGAAAATGTAAAATCTGGGGCTAAAACAAAATTTTTGGGGTAAAAAATTAATTATTTTTTCTTCACTGCCCAATGGTATGAAATTCTGTGACCTGTAGTGTCAATATGATCACTGTACCCCTAGATGAGTTTGAGAGGTGTAGTCTGTAAAATGGGGTCACTTATGATGGGTTCTGCTGTTATGGCACCTCAGGGGATCTCCTAGTGGTCATGGCACCCATAAACCATAACCGTAATATCTGCACTATAATATGGTGCCCCTTCCCTTCTGACCTTTGCACTGTGCTTCAAAAGTAGTTCCCAATTACATGTAGGGTATTGGCATACTCGGAAGAAATTGCACAACAAAATGAGAGGTAAATTTTTTTCCTGTTACCCTTGTGAAAATAAAAAAAAATGGGGCTAAAAGCAATTTTTTGTGGAAAAAAAAAAAATATATATATATATATTTTTTCATGTCTCTACGTTATAAACTTCTGTGAAGCACCTGGTGGTTCACAATGCTTACCACACATCTAGATAAGTTCCTTGAGGGGTCTAGTCTCCAAAATGGGTTCACTTGTGGGGGTTTCCGCTGTTTAGGCACATCAGGGGCCCTCCAAATGCGACATGGCGTCCACTCTCAATTCCAGCCAATTTTGTGTTCAAAAAGTCAAACAGTGCTCCTTCCATTCCGAGCCTTGTCGCGCACTCAAACAGTGTTTTTCCCCCACCTATGGGGTATCCGTGTACTCTGGAGAAATTGCACAACAACTTTTGGGGTCCATTATCTCGATCTATTATGTTACCCTTGTGAAAATAAAAATAATTGGGCTAAAAGTTCATTTTTGTTGAAAAAATGTGTTTTTTTTTATTTTCACGGCTCTACATTATAAACTTCTGTGAAGCACCTGGTGGTTCAAAGTGCTCACCACACATCTAGATAAATTTATTGAGGGGTCTAGTTTCCAAAATGGTGTCAATTGTGGGTGTTTCCACTGTTTAGGCACATCAGAGGCTCCCCAAACGCGACATGGCATCCACTAATTATTCCAGCAAATTTTGAAGTCAAAAAGTCAAATGGTGCTCCTTTCCTTCCGAGCCATCCCATATTTCACCCACATATGGGGTATCTGCATGCGCAGGAGAAATTGCACAATACATTTTGGTGTCCATTTTTCTGTGTTACCCTTGTGAAAATAAAAAAAAATTGGGTCTAAATAAATTTTTTTGTGAAAAAAAGTTAAATGTGATTTTTTTTTTTCTACATTGCTTCAGTTCCTGTGAAGCACCTGAAGGGTTAATACACTTCTTGAATGTGGTTTTGAGCGACTTGAAGGGTGCAGTTTTTAGAATTGTCACTTTTGGGTATTTTCTGTCATAAAGGCCCCTCAAAATTACTTCAAATGTGATGTCCCTTTAAAAAAAAAAAAAAAGTTTTGTAAATTTTGTTGGAGAAATGAGAAATCGCCGGTCAACTTTTAACCCTTAGGCTGCGTGCCCACTATGCATTTTTCAAGCGTTTTTGCCGCGGAATTTCCGCTGCGAAAACGCTTGGTAATACATGCCCCATGGTTCCCAATGATAATCCGCACATGCTGTGGAAATTTCCGCTGCGGATTATTGCGGAAAAATATGCAGCATGTCCATTAATTTTGCGGACACGCAGCGTAATTGCCGCCATTATTTTGCGTTGAATCGCTTAATATCCGCATGACTACATGTGCACATGCGGATATTAAGCGATTCAATGTGCGGATGGTACCCGAGTTTGGAGAAGAGGAGACTCTCCTCCAGACCCAGGTACCATAGTACCTGTTAAAAAAAAGAATTTAAAATAAAAAATAAAGATTATACTTGCCTTCCGATGGCCCCCGGTCTCCTCAGCGATGCGTCCGGTCTCTTGTACGGCTCGTGATGGTCTAAAAGGACCTTCCATGACGTCATTTAGTCATGTGACAGGTCACGCAACCGCTGACGTCTGCAGTCACGTGACCTGTCACATGACTAAATGACGTCATAGAAGGTCCTTTCACACCACCGCGAGCCGTACATGAGACCGGACGCAGCGGAGAAAATACCGGGGGCCATCAGAACGTAAGTATAATCTTTATTTTTTACCATTTTTATTCTTTCTTTTTTTTTTTTAAACTATTAACTTGGTCACACTATATAAATCCATGCCGGTTGCATGGATTTATATAGAGTGACCAAGTTGTCAAGCACTTTTCCAAGTGATGCTAAAATCGCTTGGAAAAGCACTTGATAACCCGCATGCAAAAACGCTTGACAAACGCTTCTGCCTGGCAGGAAAAACGCATGTAAAATCCGCATGCGTTTTTCTGCCAAGGAGATGGGGAAAAAATCTGCAGCATTTCTGCATCGTGGGCACTTAGCCTTATAACTTCCTAACAAAAAAAAAATTGTTTCCAAAATTGTGCTGATGTAAAGTAAACATGTGGTAAATGTTAACTATTTTGTGTGACATCTCTCTGATTTAAGGGCATAACAATTCTAAGTTTGAAAATGGCAAAATTTTCGCCAAATTTCTGGGAGTTTTTGTTTTTGTTTTTACAAATAAACACAAGTCATATCGAAGAAATTTTACCACTGTCATGAAGTACTATATGTCGCGGAAAAACAGTCTCAGAATCAGTGGGATCCGTTGACGCGTTCCAGAGTTATTACCTCATAAAGTGACAGAATTATAAAAATTGGCCTGGTCATTAACCTACAAAGTGGCTCTGTCCTTAAGGTGTTAAATACACTACGTTATTTTGCACAAAACTGTGCACACCCAGTAGCTGGCTATAGTACATGCCATCATAGCTGCAGGACTGACGGCATCACAGGAGTAATGATCTGGAGTGGCAGAGAATTACCACAAAAATAAAAGTAGCAAACAAAAACTATATAACACTGGTACCACTTACCCAATCGTAATGACCTCAAGAATTAAATTGTCCTGCGACTTGTACTGCACAGTGACCATGCTTCCAAAAAAATCAGAATAAAAAGACCCCAAATAGTACCAATAACCACTTCAAATTATCCTCTACAAAATAATAAGCAGCAACCAGCAATCAAAGGTGAAAAAATGTCTCTCGGAATATAACACACCAAAAATAACAAAAAAAATTTAGTGTTTTCTCGTGCTGAGATAGAAAATGCAAATATATATTTAGATTTTACTATCAAAGGTATATACCGAAAAATGATACAAATGAGATGTCTCCAAAAAAAGAGATTACTTTCTGGGTCTGTAAACATGAAAAAAAATGGACTCTCTCAACGTAAATTTTTGTGTAAAACAAAGTATCAATTTGATATTGGCATAGGAAATTAGTCAGCATGATTAAGGCAATTACATAATGAATGCTAAGAAAACAAAACTTTGAAAAATTGTTAGGGTTGCTATTATTTTTCAATTTATTGGGGTTTTTCTTTGTAATTCCTTACACAAAATTAATTCACAAAAATGTTGCCAAATGGCCAAAACAGTGGGGTACAATACTCATACAACTCCTAATTTATCAAAGTTTTTGGCAAATTTCCTATTTTCCTAAATAAATGCAGAACTTATCGACCTTCGTTTACATAACGTACAATGTATCCCGAAAAAAAGTCTTGCTTGGATGAATTGGCATTTTAGACCTGAAAAATGGGGCTCTGTTACGAAAGTCAAAACTGACTGGAGAAGGTTAACCCCTTAATGACCGCCAATACGACTTAAAACTGACCTGAGATATAAGAGACCAGCATCCTCTGATGGGTGACAATTCAGCAGCTTTCAGCTGTACACTATAGCTGGCAACTTGCTGCATCAGCCAGATCATTGACCATGGCTGTTTAACCCCTTAAATACTGCTGGCAATAGTGACTACAGCATCTAGATGGTTAAGAGTGTGAGGGTTCCCTCTTTACTCTCAGTGGCATGCTGAGATCTTGATTGTGTGGTCCTGATGTTTGCCATGGCAATTCATTGCCAAATAACAACCTTAACCCCTTAATGACCAGAGCATTTTCTGTTTTTGCATTTTCGTTTTTTGCTCCCCTTCTTCCCAGAGCCAGAACTTTTTTATTTTTCATTCAATATGGCCATGTGAGGGCTTATTTTTTGCGGGACGAGTTGTACTTTTAAACCCCATCACTGGTTTTACCATATCGTGTACTGGAAAACGGGGAAAAAAATTCCAAATGCGGTGAAATTGCCAACAGATGCAATTCCAAAGTTTGGTTTTTTTACCACGTTAACTGAATGTTAAAACTGACCTGCCATTATTATTCTCCAGGTCATTACGAGTTTGTAGACACCAAACATGTATAGGTCCTTTTTTATTTAAGCGGTGAAAAAATAATCCAAAGTTTGCTTTTTTTAAAAAAAAAAAAAAAAAACACGACATTTTCCGAGACCCGTAGCGTCTACATGTTTTGTAATATGGGGTCGGGTGAGGGCTCATTTTTTTGCGCGCCGAGCTGACGTTTTTATTGATACCATTTTAGGATAAATCTGATGTTTTGATCGCCCTTTATTGCATTTTACTGCAATGTTGCGGCGACCAAAAAAAACGTAATTCTGGCACTTAAAATTTATTCTCGTTACGTCGTTTACCGATCGGATTAATTATTTTTTTGTATTGATCGGGCGATTCTGAATGCGGCGGTACCAGATGTGTATGTGGGGGGGGGGGGTTGTTTTATTTTGAATGGTGTAAAAGGGGGTGAGTTAAACTTTTATATATTTTTTTTTTTTTTTAATATATTTTTACAAACCTTTTTTTTTTACACGTTCTGCATGCCTCAATAGTCTCCATAGGAGACTAGAAGCAGCAGTTTTCTGATTGCTTCTACTGCATACAGGCGATGAGCAGATCACCTGTATGCAGTAGAAATGCTCCTGTGCTATGAGCGCCGACTACCAGGTGGCGCTCATAGCAAGCTTTACATGACAACCACAGGGGTCTACTGAAGACTCCGGGTTGCCATGCCCACCCATCGGTGACCCGCGATCATGTGACGGGGTCACCGATGGGCGGGGTGACGCGCTTCTGGCACAGCGCTGTTAAATGCCGCTGCCAAAGATTGACAGCGGCATTTAAGTGGTTAACAGCCGCGGGTGGATCACTATTCCACCCGCGGCTGTTGTGGGCACATGGCAGCTGTATAAATCAGCTGACATGTGCCTGATTCTGCGTGGGCTCAGCGCCGGAGCCCCAGCTGAACCGGCCTTTCCGACATGGTGTGGTTACTGACCAAGTCGGAAAGGGGTTAAAGTCTTCCAGCTATAGCGGCCTGTTTAGAAGATAGAAACATTTAGGTGGTAAAAATTAACTTTTTAATTCCTGTCTTGTCACTTTGCATTACTTCCTGATAAGCTCCTGGAGGGTTAATAAACTACCTGAAAGCCATTTTGAATACGTTGAGGGGTGCAATTTTTAAAATTGTATTACTTTTGGTGATTTCCAATATAGCACCACCAAAGTCATTTGAAAACTGAATAGGTCACTAATAAGTTTTCTTAATTTCCTTGAAAAAAAATGAAATCATTAAACCTTCTAAAATGTTAACAAAAGAAAACATTTTGCAAATGGTGCGGATGTAAAGCAGACATAAAGGAAATGGTATTTATTATTATTGTTTTTGTGTGGTATGACTAGCTTGACTAAAGAGATAATCATTCAAAGTTTGAAAATTGCAGATTTTTTTGAAATTTGTCACATTTCTGATATGTTGTGTGTTTATAAGAATTTATAAAAATAGCAACCTAAATTAACCATTATCATAAAGTATAATGTGTCACGAAAAAACAATCTCAAAATCAATGGGATATGTTGAAGCATTCAAGAGTTATTACTATATAAAGTGATTACATGTCAGATTTAAAAAATTTGGACTGGTCATTAAGGGGCTAAATGGTTTATTCTTACTGCCACATCTTTAATTTAAACCCCCATACTTTGAAGAACCACTATATTGCTGGAATGAATGTTTACAATTCTGAAGACCTCCGTTTAGAAATAATTCAATTACGTATGTAAAACTCAAGTGGAAAATTCTGGGTTCATGTGAACTCGTATGTATGTTTTGTTTGTGCATCCAATATGTGGCAAATTGATAGGCATAACTTCTTATTTTAGATTTCTTTAAATACCTGACAAAGTGCTAGAAGAAGTTTAAATTTAATAACTAGTCAAAAAGTGCTTGGTATCCCTTCGTCTCACTCCCTTTTATGCTGGCTCCAGCGCTGAGCCTGCATCTTTCTCTGCACATAACAGCTGATCTGATCAGCTTACATGTGCACCTAACAGCCACCGGTGGAATTGAGATCCATTCGCGGCTGTTAACATGTTAAATGCTGCTGTCAAGCTCAGCAGCATTTAACATGGCCGCGCAAGAAGCGCATCTTAAGACTCGCCCATCGCCGCTGGCTGCCGATGGGTTGGCATGATAACCCGGGGTCTGCAGAAGACCCTTGTGGTTGTCATAGCGAATCCACTATGAGCTGCACCCAGCGGTCGGCGTTCATAGCAGACGAGCACTTTTGTTACAAATAGCAGAGCTTCATGTGTAACACAAGCGATCAAATGATCGCATCTTCTAGTCTCCAGTGGAGACTATTGAAGTAAGTAAAGAGTGAATAAAGTTTTTAAAAATATAAATGTTCAAATCGCCCCCCTTTTTGCCCTATTTAAAATATAACAATTTAAAAAAAATAAACATATTTGGTATCGCCACATTCAGACTCGACCGATCTATCAATGTATAAAAAGGATTAATCTGATCGGTAAACGGCATAACAAGAAAAAAAATCTAAACACCTGGATGTTTTTTTTTGGTCGCCGCAACATTGCAATATATATAAACTTTAGATTTGGTTCACCACTTACAAAATATGTATAGGTTCTTTTTTATCTGCGAATTCGTAATTACCTGGAGAATCATAATGGCAGGTCAGTTTAATGCATTTAGTGAACATGGTAAAAAAAAAATGTGGAATTGCACTTTTTTTTGCAGTTTCACCCCACTTGGATTTTTGTTTTCCCACACATGATATGGTAAAACCAAAGGTGTCTTTCAAAAATACAACTCGTCCTACACAAAACAAGCCCTCATATGGCCATATTGACTGAAAAATAAAAGTTATGGCTCTGGGAGAAGGGGAGCAAAAAAACGAAAACTCAATGGAAAAACCCAAGGTGGTAAACATTATGACACACCCAGCTTTTGGACAACAAAAAAGAGGGAGAACATATTTCATGCTAATAAAGCTTGATCCAATGAAGAACTGGTAATGGGACTAATTTGTGTAAGGTAGATCCTTGTTTCTAAGGTAGAAGAGGCTAATACTGTTTTACATTATATATGGTTCTGTTGAGCCAAAATACTCTAAGATAATCTAAGAGCAACTTCCTTTTCCAAAAATTTTATAAACATTTTATAACGAGAAATTAAGGGAAGAAAGGGATATGGAATGGCTAAAGGTATGAAGGGAATGGGAGGAATGATTTATTAGCATATTATAACAAATTAAGGGGAGGGGGAATGGGTAAGGGAATTTTGGGGAAGGGGAAAGGAGTAAAGGAAAGGAGAACTCAAAATGAAATAGAGAATCATAGATAATTGGAATATAGCAACAAATAAATTAAGATAATAGACAAATTTATAGTTAGACAGTTTATAGTTACATCAATCTCAACTGATGTCCACTAAAAAAGTATGATTAAATAGATAAGTAGAATTGAAAAGAAATCCAGAATATTCTTCAGGCTAATGAACCCATTTTTAAGGTATTTGTTCAAGTTGTGTTCAAATAGTTTGTTGAGACAATTTTTCTTCAATGTCTGAATAATTAGGTACATTAGATTTTTTCCAGAAAGCTGCAATGGCGTTTTTAACTACTAAAGTAGTGTGGATAATGATGGATCTTACAGGGGGTGGAGTGTCTTCCAGGCCAATTGAAAGTAGGGCTATTTGAGGAGTGAGTGAAATTTTGTCATTCGTTAATTTTTTTATGAACTCAGACGTATGGTCCCAAAGGGCCTGAATTTTAGGACAACTCCAGAAGATGTGTATAAGATTTCCATGGATTCCACAGTTCCTCCAACAAAGTGGAGAATGGTTTGGGTTTGTGTAAGAGTCTAGAAGGGGTAAAGTACCATTTAGAGATTAATTTGAAGCAAGGGTCATGGCGCGACATAGAAATGTTGGAGTTGTATGTATACGTAAGTGCATTTTTCCATATTTCTGGGTTAAAAGTTACTTTTAAGTCGGATTCCCATTTAGACATACTAGTATTTTTTATTAGAGAAATATTATTAAACCAGTTGTAGATACAACTCCAAAAGATATTATGGTTGATATTACATAAAAGTTTCGCTGTTGCTTCTGATATAAGGGGTTTGTTAGATAAGAGGTTTTGAAAATTGTTTTGAAAAATAATATAATGAATAAAGTAATTTGTTGAAAGGTTAAATTTATTCTTTAAACCCTTACTGGCCTGGGGCGTATTAGCACTGCACTTGGCACTGAACCAGGCACATGTCAGCTGATTCTTACAGCTGACATGTGCCCTCAACAGCCACGGGTGGAATCGCGATCCATCCGCCTCTGTTAACCAGTTAAATGCCGCTGTCAATCTCTGACAGCGGCATTTAACAGCGCCGCACCAGAAGCACGTCACTTACCCCGCCCGTCGATGATCGCTGGTCACTGATGGATGAGCATGGCAACCCGGGGTCTGCAGCAGACCCCAGTGGTTGTCATGTAAAGATTACTATGAGCGCCACCTAGTGGTCGGCGCTCATAGTACAGGAGCAATTCTGCTACATACAGGTGATCTGCTCATCGCCTCTATGTAGCTGAGGCGATCAGACAGTTGCTGCTTCTAGTCTCCTATAGAGACTACAGAAACAAGCAAAAAGTGTAGAAAAAAAAAAAAAGTTTTTAAAAATATGAAAAAAATATAAAAGTTTAAATCACCCCCCTTTTGCCCCATTCAAAATAAAATAAAAAATAAACCCCACATACACATATTTGGTATCACCGCGTTCAGAATCACCCAATCTATCAAGATAAAAAAAGAATTAATCCGATCGGTAAACGGCGTAACGAGAAAAAAATTCCAAACGCCAGTATTACGTTTTTTTGGTCGCAGCAACATTGCAATAAAATGCAATAACGGACAATCCAATATCATTATCATCCAATATCAATAACATTGGATCTACCCCAAAATGGTATCAATAAAAACGTCAGCCTGGCGCGCAAAAAATAAGCCCTCATCCAGCCCCAGATCCTGAAAAAAAGGAGACGTTATGGGTCTAGGAAAATTGCTTCATTTTTTTCATTTTTTAGCAAACCTTGGATTTTTTTTCACCACTTAAATAAAAAAGAACCTATTCATGTTTGGTGTCTATGAACTCGTAATGACCTGGAGAATAATAATGACAGGTCAGTTTTAGCATTCAGTGAATGTGGAAAGAAACAAAAAAACTGTGGAATTGCATTTTTTTTGCTATTTCACCACACTTGGAATTTTTTTCCTGTTTTCCCGTACACGATATGGTAAAACTAGTAATGGCGTTTAAAAGTACAACTCGTGCCGCAAAAAATAAGCTCTCACATGGCCATATTGACCGAAAAATAAAAACGCTATGGCTCTGGGAAGGAGAGCAAAAAACGAAAATGCAAAAACGGAAAATCCCAAGGTCGTTAAGGGGTTAAAATTGTAAATGGGTAGATGTTTTTTCCATCAGAGATATCTTTTAATTTATTTAAACCACAAGCTGACCATGAGAGAGGAATTGGATTGTTGTATAAAGGGGAGTTGGAGGTTTTTTTAAGATATTGCTAAGAGCAACTTCCATCCCACATTGTGAGACTGTGTGATTAGCCCCTATACTCCCAACAGTAGCTTGTATGACCGAATGCTAGGCAGAACACATCTACTGAGGCTAAACCCTTCATTCTTGCAGTATTGCAATTAATGCTCTTGAGCAGACTGACAAGAGAAGTGCCGATGCTTATGTGATCTTGCAATACTGAACTCCCTCAGAAGCTTTGACGTTTCATGGACTATGTATTGTCAAATACTTGTCTCTTGCTGTAGTCATTCAGCACACTGTAAATCACACTGACTTGTAATCGTAAATCTGAAGTGGGAAGAGAAAATCTGAGTGTGGTCGTGAAATAGGGAGTACAGGGGTACAAGGGCATCACAGCAATACATCTCCAAAGCAGAAGTTGTCTAGCAGTGTGAGGGACATGCAGATAAATTGTATTGTATTGTAGGGTAGGCACTGATAACTCCTACACCACCAGGCCCAAAGCTATAAATGATCAGACTGAGATGATATGTCTGGGTTTATTTTTGCAGTGCAGAGACACATTTTTTTTGGGTTTTTAGAAACGACATCACAGATGAAAAGCACCAATACAAGTCTATAGATCTGTGAGAGTCACAGGCGGCACACAGATGGCATCAGTGCGCTGTCTGTGATTTAACATTGCAAAGGATAGGAGAAGCTTTGTAATTTATCCATACATTTAAAAAAACACTAATGAAACACTGATACACGGGCCAAAACATTGATGACACTGTTCTAATTTTTGTTTTTTACTTGAACAAACACTGACCTCTAAACAAGGGCTTATGCAGACGAGCCTAAAGACATGTGCTATTAGATTTTTGATGTGACAGCACACTGACCCATCTTATTCCATGTAAATATGCTAATTTAACTGTTCATTCATCAAATGTATTTGTTTTGTTTTTTCTAGCAAACTGAAGATTTTGCAAGTAGTCCTCCTGAGAGTTCTTTCCAGAAATTAGCCCCAAGTGAATATAGGTACACTATACTAAAAAGGGATCGTGATGAGCTTTAGGAGATTAGAAATGCCATGGAAGCCTTAATGTTTGATCATGCCTATATTTTCAGAATTGTATTTTTTATTTGGGATAAACAAACAATATTGGATTATTTTTATTTGCTGTTTGTAAATATGTCTGTGTTTAGTGGTTTCTTTCTGTACAGACTTTTAAGTTGAACATTAAAATAAAATCTAAGAAACAAACGGTCCTTTTTATAACTACAAAGTTATGACATTTACATAAGTTGTTAAATTGCACTTCCCCATTAAATTGGATTTTTGGATGTTTCTTGTGAAGTCTGTCTTTATTTTAAGAACACCAGATACAGCAAGTTAAGGATGTACGCTGTGATCGAACAGTGAAGGTTATCTTATTCTTACAAATAGAACATAATTTGTTTTCATACAGTATTTCTATAGGAATTTTCCATAATCTAAATTTTTCTATGTAAAACTCAACAGAAAAACAAGAAGATTAGATCTGTCTAAAATGAAGAAATTGCTCATGTAAACAAAATAGCAAAGCTTTACATTGGGTGATAAAAACTACACAGCAAATAAGATTGTCACCTTAAAGTTGATCTCTTACCATAAAATGCAGTCCAATCTGCAGGCAGTATGTTATAGAGCAGGTAACTAGAACCATATTGATATATAGCCTTCTGAGAAAAGTTTCAGTATATTCTACGTTTTAAGCACTTAAATCTCTACTTTCTGGGATTTCTTGTCCAATGGTCAGTGACTGACAACTTTCTTTGTATAAGTGTGCATACAGACATGGCTGTCAGTCACTGATGAGACTGCCCACCGGACCAAGAATCCCAGAAATAGTAGAGGATTAAATCACAGATTATACTGAATCTTTTCTTACATCTATATATCAATCTTCCCCGCTTCCCCTGCTCTATATGGTGCCTGCAGATTGCCCTGCATTTTCATTGTGACAGTTTATTTTTAAGTTGTGAGAAGTCACAGTGACTTCATTCACTTATGGAAGCATATTGTCAGCTCCACCAGCAAGACTTCCAGGATCACTGACACAGAATCAAGGGTTCATGGTGTAGACTGGTAAAATTAGGATAAAATGGTCATTTGTATGTATTGAAAACCAAATAAAGGCACTAATGCTCGGAAAAAGGAAAGAATCTTTTATTTTCTAAAAAGCTGCAGTGCATTTCGAGGAAGAAACTCTCAATCATACAGTATGTAACAATAACAAAAAGATTTAAAAAGCTGGCATCAAATGTTATATTTTCTATAAATCTGACATTCTACCTTTTGGATATATTTTATTAAATAGAATGTTTGCTCTACAAACACAGCTGTCAAACTATCTTCACACATTGTACATATTTTTTTCCAATTTCTACTATTTAAATATTTCACAATATTTAATGTACTTGTGATTAAGCTCGGCTTAAAGTGGACCTGTCATCAGGTCAAAAGCAGGGCTGTGGAGTCGGTAAGCCACAGTTGCGACTCCGACTCCTGGATTTGATCAGGCTCCGACTCAGGCTCCGACTCCTTCATAAATGGCCAATTCGTAACAATAAATTTACTGTTGTAAAATATTAACATCGTGCTTATTCAGTTTCTCACCATCATATAAGTAGTCAGACCACTTAGAGCAAAAACTATATTTATTAGAATATAGCAAATAACTTTTATAAACTTTTATAAACTCTTGTAAGTAAATATGCAATAAACACTGTTATGCAGTTAATAAGAAGAAATCTATAAATTTGTCCTCAGAAAAAGTATTGCTTCTGTCAGATCCTCCTTCATGGATGCCCTCAAATCTGATCTAATTATTTTTAGAGCAGAGAACCTCTCTACACTAACTTGGGTTGGTGGCAAAGCAGTAACCACTCGGGCAACATCTCTGACAATGTCAGGATACAGAGGAATCGCTTGTTGCACTGTTATTTTTGATGAACGGTCAAATTTCTCAATTTCTTCTAGTGCACATGAAAAATTCTGCTGAAATGTACTGGCTGTGTTCTTTGATGGGGATGACTCTTCTATGCGGGAACGCTTTGCACGGTCCTTGTGATCCAAATATTTTTTTAAATTAAATTCTTCATCAGTTGATGATGAGGGTGAAGATGTGGCAGGACGACCAAATTCTTCTTGTTCCTCCTGACTGTTCTGCAACCCTTTCATCCTGCTATTTCAAACAGAGCTTCTTTTCCTTTAGTTAGCTGTTGATCATCTAGAAGAATCTGATGCATTGGGTCTACATAAACAGCTGCCAAAAGAATGTTATTTTGTAATAGTAGCTCCTCTCTCCGTTTCATTGATGTAGCAATGCCACTTGCAATTAACCCTCCTCTTTGGGACAGGCGAAACATCAGGTTCTTCCACTCCTTTAAGAAAATACCTGGAGCTAAGTCCTCTGCTTGTAATTTTTTAGTCACTGTAAATGGGTGCTCTAGCAATTTTTCCAGCTCAGTCACCTGATTCCACTGACTTTCATTTAGCGTCAGTTGAGGGTTAGCCATGTCTAGAAGAAAGGTTTTCAGTTCAACCAAGCGCTGAATCATTAAGTAAGTACTGCCCCATCGTGTGGCTTGATCAATAATTGCCCCTTTTCCAGCACGTCTCTTCAAAATTGAGTCAACTTTAGGGGTTCTGGCAACAGTAGCCAATTTTCTCACCTTGCCAATCAGTGCAGCAGCATGTCCTTCTTGCAGACTGTCTCTTATAGCCAGCTGTAGCGTATGCACAACACAGCGCATGTGATGAATGAAAGAACGTATTGACACAGTTTCAACAAGATCATCTAAACTATCATGTTGCTGTTCATCTGAAGCAACTTCAGTTTGCTCCTCAGTTACAATACTGTGTTCCTCTATTTCAAACATTTCTGTGTCTGTGGACCCAGAATGTTCTTCTAGCTGCTGGTCACCATCATTACTCTCATTCATTGGCTTAATAGTACTTATCATATTTGAAGCATTGTCAGTTACGACAGAAAGAACTTGCTCTTTTTTAAGTTCATAGTCTTGCAGAACCTTTTCCACCAAGACCTGTAGAAACTCACTGGTGTGATGAGCTTTGGTGTCTTTTACTGCCAATGTCTTGGTAACTATTTCGTTTTTGTCACAAACAAATCGGACATTGATGGCAAAATAGTTCACTCTGTGACGTGTGCGGGCATCCATTTTAAGAAACAGAAAGCGTCCCTTGAGAGTTTTTTTAAGTTCTTCCTTTTGTTTCAAAGCTTCTTCGATTACTAATTTTCTAATACTCTCTCTCCAGAGAAACACCAAGCTTGCGGGCCATTTCCCCATTCAGACACACAAAAGCTGGTCGTGAAAATAATGAAATAGGCACACTATCCTTTACAACACGCTCTATGATTTGTTTTTTCAATGTATCTACTGTCATTGTCACAGTAACTTTGTCACTGACAAAATATCTTGCAACTGATGGCTGCAAAGTTCTCTGCTCCTTTGTTTGGCTGGAAGAGCTGGGCACTGGTTCATTGGTTTGGATGCAGTCTTTCTCATCCACTGCTTTCAGTACTTCTGGATGAAAGCGCTGTAAATGTCTCTTTAGATTAGAAGCTCTGGTAGGAGCATTTTTATCTTTGCCTGAATATGCACTGATCTTGGCTTCACAGCATTTGTTTTTGTCTGGATTATTTGTCATACACTGACAGACATAATGTTTTCTATCTTGAGTGATGGTGAAATGTTCAAATACAGCTGATTTAATGTGACGCTTCTTTGACATTCTCAGGTTTTTAATTCTGCATTCACAATCCAAATGACAATTGTTTTTCCTAAAAACAGTTGTACAAAATTATTGCCAGGTCGTACAACTGATATAGTGGTCAGTAATACTGTTATTCCTCATGTACTCACAGTTAACTGATGCAAAGTTTGTTGAAAGGATAATACTTCTTACAGTCTTCCTCTTCTGAGTAGCAGCTGTGAGATGCTTGGAAGACGCACACCTAGTAAACATCTAGTCTAGAGGAGGAGCTTTACTACTAAGAATTTGCAACACATTTTCAGTTTCATACATTGTAAGTAGGGGGGTTGGGGCAGCATGAGGTTAACCAAGTATAAGATTAGATAAGGGCAGTGGAGAACAGTGACACACAAGAAGTAAGAAATGTCTATCTCCAGCAGAACTGCTTATCACTGTTGTTCATAGTTTGATAGAACATATATATTTGAGTAACATTTATAAAATTCATATGAAAGTTCAATTATGAAATATTAATACATTTTTTTTAAAGTCGGAGTCGGTACATTTCTACCGACTCCAACCAAAACTAACTCCAACTCCGACTCCACAGCCCTGGTCAAAAGTGGCCAGTTTGGGGGGGCGTGGCGTAGGCTTGGTGCAGACCGGACATGTGGTTCTCCAGCTCCTAGACGCTAGTTTGAGACTTTTCCTGCTTTTTGTGGATAAATCACCCACCATCAAGCATATCACCATAGACCTGAGCCTTACAGTGACATCGGGCACCCGAAAGCTTCCCTCCAGGAGACAGCAGAGCAGATCCCTGCACCTGGTACCTGAGGCCTGACGGCGCAGCGCAAAAGTACCTACCAGACCCCTAAGGAGTGAGACCGCAGCCAACACAGAGAGGTGAGGAATACTGGTATCACACGACATAGCCGCAGCATGAGGGGACCCTGCTCACCCCCTCCCTCCCTTCCTCCTTCCCCATCATGTACAAGAGTCCCAGTCTAGTGAAAGCAGGAGCGCCATCTTATCTTACCTCTTGTTGATTCCGACGAGCCCCGGTGCTGCCGCCCCTCTGAGGTCTCATGCTGGACTGTGTTTACAGGACAGGGGAATTCTCCTCTTTGACCGACCGTACCCCTTGTAGCCGCCATTTCAAAGGCGCCAAATCCTCCATTTTAGTAGATATTGTCACTCGGACACTTATCGTGTGCTGAGTGATCTTTGCTACCGTTGAGAATCCGCTGCAAGCACCATTCCTCATGTTATTATGCTTAAATCCTGAAAATATAAAAACTTGTGGCGCTACATTCTGTTTTCTAACTTTGGACTGCCAGGTTAATTTTCAGGGGCTACACTGACCTCTGCTTTTTTGGTGGATTTGCAAAACAACATAGAGGCTTGCTATATCTTATATACACTTTGAGGCTGTGTGCCCACTATGCGTTTAAGCGTTTCCGCAGCGGCAATTGCGTCACAGAAACACTTAAACGCTAGGTAGAAGGTCTGCTATGTTCCCCAATGATAATCCGCATGTGCTGTGCACATGCTGCAGAAATTTCCGCTGCAGATTATCATTGCGGAAAAATCCGCAGCACTACCAATTATTTTGCGTAATCGCTGTGTTTTCGCCGCCATTGACTTGCATTGAATCGCTTAATATCCGCATGACTACATGTACACATGCGGATATTAAGCGATTCAATGTGCGGATGGTACCCGGGTCTGAAGAAAGAAGACTCTATTCCAGACCCGGGGACGGGTCATGCGACCGCTGACGGCAGGTCCTTTTAGACCATCGCGAGCTGCCGGGGATCCAGGACGCATCACTATAGAGACCGGGGGCCATCGGAAGGTGAGTATAATTATTTTTTATTTTTTTACCATTCTTTTACTATAACTTGGTCACATTATATAAATCCATGCCGGTTGCATGGATTTATAGTGTGACCAAGTTGTCAAGCACTTTCCAAGTGATGCTAAATTTGCTTGGAAAGCGCTTGACAAACCTGCATGTGAAATTGCATGATCAAAACACTTCACTAAGGCTATGTGCCCACGATGCAGAAATGAAGCAGAACATTTCTGCAGCATTTCTGCATCTCCCTGGCAGAAAAAACCAGGGAGATTGTGCATGCATTTTTCCTGCGGATTCACATGCGTACCCACATGCGTTAACGCATGTGTTTCCGCATGCGGACTGACAAACACTTTCCAAGCGATAGCATCACTTGGAAAGTGCTTGTCAACTAGGTCACACTATATAAATCCATGCAAAAGGCATGGATTTATATAGTGTGACCGTAAAAATAAAAAAATAAAGCTACACTTACCCCCGATTCCCCCGCCGCATGTGCTGTCGCGCTCGTCCTGGCTTCTTCCGGGTTGCCGGCATCTCGCGAGACAGCCTGCGGTCACATGACCGCGACGTCATCTCAGGTCCTGGAAGGTAAGCGCTGCAGGGGCCGCCAGACAGGTGAATATAAACTTTATTATTTTATTCTTTTTTTTACAGGTACAATGGTACCCAGGTCTGGATGAGTCTTCTCTCCTCCAGAAGTGGGTACCATCCGCACATAGAGACGCATATAATCCGCTTGTACAAATGTACAGACACGGATTCTATGCGTCTCAATGCGAGTCAATGGCGGCGCTTCCGCAAAATTAATGAACATGCTGCGGATTTATTTACGCTGCAGAAACGCTGCGGAAAAATCCGCAGCATGTGCATTGACATTGCGGAATGCCATTGGGGACCATGGGGTGCGGATTACCATGCGTTTTTGATGCGTTTCCGCTGCGGAAATTCCGCAGCATAAACGCATCGTGTGCGCGCAGCCTTACGCTTGTCCCTGGCAGGAAAAACGCATGTAAAATCCGCATGTGTTTTTTCTGCCAGGAAGATGCAGAAACGCTCAGGAAAAATCCAGAGCATTTCTGCAACGTGGGCACTTAGACTAAACAAAATAACTGGTTCTACCCACCTAGATAAACATCAAGGATACGAGCATCTATTTCTCAACTAAAGACAAAATAACAGCTACTACATGCATCTCCATCTGAAAAAATATATTCCAAACTAGTTTATTCAAAAACGCCAACCTCTTGCTGAGTAATATTATGCTTGTTCTTCGGCTACTAACTTAAATTTCAAGGAAATGCTGCAGTCTCTTGCCTTTCTGCAGACTTGCAGCTCCTCAAAATAACAAAACAGCAATGAAACTTTCTATGACCCAAGTGAAACCTATATATAATTGCTGAACTTATCCTCCAAGAGAAACGCAAGGACACTAAGGCTGTGTGCGTTTTTTAAGCGTTTCCGCAGCGGCAAAAACGCTGCAGAAACGCTTAAACGCATGCTAGAAGGCCTGCCATGTTCCCCAATGATAATTCGCATGTGCTGTGCACATGCTGCGGAAATTTCCGCAGCATGTGCTGTGCACATGCTGCGGAAATTTCCGCTGCGGATTATCATTGCGGAAAAAAATGCAGCACTACCAATTATTTTGCGGAAGTGCTGTGTTTTCGCCGCCATTGACTTGCATTAGAACGCGCCAATTCCGCAAGACTGCATCTGTACTTGCGTAATTGGCGCATTCTAATGTGCGGATGGTACCCGGGTGTGGAGGACAGGAGACTCTCCTCCGGACCCAGGTACCATTAAAAAAAAGCTGTAAAAAAAGAATAAAATAAATGTATACTTACCTTCTGGCGGCCCACGCTGCGCTCCTCCTTGCTTCCTGACAGTTCGCGATGGAATGAAGGACCTGCGCTGACGTCAGAGTCATGTGACCGGTCACCCGACACTGACGTCGGCAGGTCCTTCACTCTACCGCTGCCGGCAGCCGGGACCGAGCGAAGCAAGACAGCGCGGGCCATCGGAGGGTAAGTACACTGTGTGCAGAATTATTAGGCAAGTTGTATTTTAGAGGATTATTTTTATTATTGATCAACAACTATGTTCTCAATCAACCCAAAAGACTCATAAATATCCAAGCTTAATATTTTTGGAAGTTGGAGTGGGGTTTTTTTTAGATTTGGCTATCTTAGGAGGATATCTGTTTGTGCAGGTAACTATTACTGTGCAGAATTATTAGGCAACTTAATAAAAAACAAATATAATCCCTTCTCACTTGTTTATTTTCACCAGGTAAGCCAATATCAGTGCACAAAATTTAGACAAACATTTCTGACATGCAAAAACAAAAACCCAAAAAAATAGTGATCAATATAGCCACCTTTCTTTATGATGACACTCAACAGCCTTCCATCCATAGATTCTGTCAGTTGCTTGATCTGTTTTCGATCAACATTGCATGCAGCAGCCACCACAGCCTCCCAGACACTGCTCCGAGAGGTGTACTGTTTTCCCTCCCTGTAGATCTCACATTTTATGATGGACCACAGGTTCTCTATGGGGTTCAGATCAGGTGAACAAGGGGGCCATGTCATTATTTTTTCTTCTTTTAGACCTTTACTGGCCAGCCACGCTGTGGAGTAGTTGGATGCATATGATGGAGCATTGTCCTGCATGAAAATCATGTTTTTCTTGAACGATACCAACTTCTTCCTGTACCACTGCTTGAAGAAGTTGTCTTCCAGAAACTGGAAGTAGATCTGGGAGTTGAGCTTCACTCCATCCTCAACCCGAAATTGTCCCACAAGTTCATCTTTGATACCAGCCCATACCAGTGCCCCACCTCCACCTTGCTGGCATCTGAGTTGGAGTGGAGCTCTCAGCCCTTTACTGATCCAGCCTCTGGCCCACCCATCTGGCCCATCAAGAGTCACTCTCATTTCATCAGTCCATAAAACCTTTGAAAAATCAGTCTTAAGATATTTCTTGTCCCATTCTTGACGTTTTAGCTTATGTTTCTTGTTCAAAGGTGGTCGTTTTTCAGCCTTCCTTACCTTGGCCATGTCCCTGAGTATCGCACACCTTGTGCTTTTTGATGCTCCAGTAACGTTGCAGCTCTGAAATATGGCAAAACTGGTGGCGAATGGCATCTTGGCGGCTTCACGCTTGATTTTCCTCAATTCATGGGCAGTTATTTTGCACCTATTTTGGCCAACGCGCTTCTTGCGACCCTGTTGGCTATTTGCGATTAAATGCTTGATTGTTAGGTGATCACGCTTCAAAAGTTTGGAAATTTCAAGACTGCTGCATCCCTCTGCAAGACATCTCACAATTTTGGACACTTCAGAGCCCGTCAAATCTCTCTTCTCACCCATTTTGCCAAAGGAAAGGAAGTTGCCTAATAATTAAGCACACCTTATATAGGGTGTTGATGTCATTAGTCAACACCCCTCCTCATTACAGAGATGCACATAACCAGATTTACTTAATTGGTAGTTGGCTCTCAAGCCTATGCAGCTTGGAGTAGGACAATATGTATAAAAAGTATCAAAGTGATCAAAATACGCATTTGCCTAATAATTCTGCACGCGGTGTATATATTTATTTTCTTATTTTTTACCATTCTTTCTGTCACACTATATAAATCCATGCCGTTTGCATGGATTTATATAGTGTGACCAAGTTGACAAGCACTTTCCAAGTGATGCTAAAATCGCTTGGAAAGCGCTTGTCAACCCGCATGCGGAAATGCAAGTGAAGAACGCTTCACATCCGCATGTCCCTGGCAGGAAAACGCATGTACAATCCGCATGCGTTTTTTTCTGCCAAGGAGATGCAGAAACGCTCAGGAAAAAATCCTGAGCATTTCTGCATCGTGGGCGCATAGCCTAATTCCACTTAACTTATTCAACATCTGCAAACACTTTGAAGACACTTAATATCTCATAGTTAAATTCTACAGTCTATCTTGGCCAACAACATAAGAAAACGGACCTCCACACTTGAGATGCCGGCATAAATTAAAGTATGAACAGGTGGTGATATCTTCCTCTACACTCTCACTATTGTCACTTCAGAATGGTCAAAAAAAGATCCCGAGTCTAATTTTTTGTAAACAGGGAGAACGGAACATGTTTTTTAAAAAATAAAAGCTATCTATTCCTCAAAAGCCCTCAGAAAACTGCTTCCCATCTATCAACTCGAGCCTCAACAGCTGACACACTCTAGTAATGACTAGTGTTGAGCCACCCCCGTAGTGTTCGGGTTCGGTTCGGTTCGTCGAACACCGGGATGTTCGAGGAACTGTTCGTCGAACACCTTAGAACACCGTCGAACACCGTTAAAACCAATGGCAGGCAAACAAAAACACATAGAAACACATAGAAAACACCTTCAAAGGTGTCCAAAAGCTGACAAACTGCTCAGAAGACGCTTTCTTTAAAAAAGCCGGCCGGCAATTCAGCAGCTGCATACACCGGTACCCGACAATTTAGACAAGAAGGAATAGAGCCTCACACATAGATTAGATAGATAGAAACATGTCAGTCACATATATATGAAGTACAGTGATAGTGTTGGTTACTGTACTTGTCATTTAGTGTAAAGGATTTATTAAAAAAAATAATAGTGTTTTCATGCACCGTCTCTTTAAAAAAGCCGGCCGGCAATTCAGCATCTGTACCCGACAATTTATAACAGACAGAATAGAGCTTCACACATAGATTAGATAGATAGAAACATGTCAGTCACATATATATGAAGTACAGTGATAGTGTTGGTTACTGTACTTGTCATTTAGTATTAAAATAAAGGATTTATTATTAAAAAAAATTGGCGTGGGGTTCCCCTTAATTTTAGTCTCTAGCGGAGGTTAAGCAGACAGCTGGGGCAGATGTTTGAAGCCTGGGAAGGGGGTAATACCCACGGAGCTTCCCAGGCTACTAATATGAGCCCCCAGCTGAATACATAGCCTTTACTAGCTATTAAAATGGGGGACCCCCCCAAAAAAATGACGTGAGGTCCCCCCTAATTTAATAGCTAGCAAAGGCTAGGCAGACAGCTGGGGGCTGATATTAATAGCCCAGAAAGGGAGCCATGAATATTGGCCCCCTCCCAGGCTAGAAACACCAGCCGTCAGCCGCCCCAGAAATGGCGCATTCATAGGATGCGCCAATTCTGGCACTTAGCCTCGCTCTTCCACGCTGCCCTGTAGCGGTGGCAGGGGGTAATAGGGCTGGGGTTGATGTCAGCTTATAATGCCAGCTGACATCAAGCCCAGGTTAGTAATGGAGAGGCGTCTATAAGACACCCCCATTACTAACCCCATAGTCAAAGTTAAAAGAAAACACAAACACCCAGAATAAAGTCCTTTAATTGAAATAAAGACACAATCCTTTATTGTTCTAAATTAAACCATACTTACCATCACGCCCATTCCAGCTGAAGCCAACGATCTCCTGCAATAAAAGAAAAATAATAAAGCAACATCATCCTTACCTTTCCATGGTTCCCACGACAGCTTCAGCTCTGCTACATCGAGATGACAGGCTGGACCGCAGCAGAACGCTGCCATCCAGCCTGTCATCCCGCAGACACTGAGAAGCGCAGGCATGCTTGCGCTCTGCAGTGTCTGGCTGTGACGGCATAAAGATGAGACGAGTTCGTGTCCAATGAACTCGGCGCACCTCATGCACGTCACTGACAGCGTGGGAAAATTCTCACGCTGAAGCGCTGAGTGCAGGAGAATTCTCCCACGCTGTCAGTGACGTGCATAAGGTGAGCTCATGTCCAATGAACTCAGCTCACCTCCTGCACGTCACTGACAGCGTGGGAGAATTCTCCTGCACTCAGCGCTTCAGCGTGAGAATTCTCCCACGCTGAAGCGCTGAGTGCAGGAGAATTTTCCCACGCTGTCAGTGACGTGCATAAGGTGAGCTCATGTCCAATGAACTCAGCTCACCTCCTGCACGTCACTGACAGCGTGGGAGAATTCTCCTGCACTCAGCACTTCAGTGTTAGAATTCTCCCACGCTGAAGCGCTGAGTGCAGGAGAATTTTCCCACGCTGTCAGTGACGTGCATGAGGTGAGCCGAGTTCATTGGACATTAACTCGGCTCATCTGGATGCCCTCACAGAGAGACACTGTGGAGCGCAAGCAAGCCTGCGCTTCTCAGTGTCTGCGGGATGACAGGCTGGATGGCAGCGTTCTGCTGCGGTCCAGCCTGTCATCTCGATGTAGCAGAGCTGAAGCTGTCATGGGAACCATGGAAAGGTAAGGATGATGTTGCTTTATTATTTTTCTTTTATTTCAGGAGATCGTTGGCTTCAGCTGGAATGGGCGTGATGGTAAGTATGGTTTAATTTAGAACAATAAAGAATTGTGTGTTTATTTCAATTAAAGGACTTTTTTCTGGGTGTTGTGTTTTTTTTAAATACTTTACTAGAAATTCATGGTGGTCATGTCTAATATTGGCGTGACCCCATGAATTTTGGGCTTAGGGCCAGCTGATAATGCCAAGCTGGCCCTAACCCCTTTATTACCCAGTGAGCCACCGCATCAGGGCCCTGGATGAGTTGGGTACAGCGCCAGAAGATGGCGCTTCTATGAACGCGCCATTTTCCGGGGTGGCTGCGGACTGCAATTTGCAGCGGGGGTGGCCCAGAAAGCTTGGGCCTCCCTGCGCTGCGGATTCCAGCCCCCAGCTGCATAGTTGTAACTGGCTGGACACAAATACAGGGCGAAGCCCCACGTCAATTTTCTTTAAATTATTTCATGAAATAATTAAGAAAAAAAGGGCTTCCCTATATTGTTGTGTCCGGCCAGGTACAAATAGGCAGCTGGTGGTTGGGGGCAGCCCGTTCCTGCCTGCTGCACTTGACTGGACACAAATATAGTGCGAAGCCCCACGTCAATTTTTTTTTAATTATTTCATGAATTTCCTGAAATAATTAAAAAAAATTGAAGTGGTGCTTCGTACTATATTTGTGTCCAGCCAGGTACAGCAGGCAGGAACGGGCTGCCCCCAACCACCAGCTGACTATTTGTACCTGGCCGGACACAACAATATAGGGAAGGCCTTTTTTTCTTAATTATTTCATGAAATAATTTAAAGAAAATTGACGTGGGGCTTCGCCCTATTTTTGTGTCCAGCCAGGTACAACTAGGCAGCTGGGGGCTGGAATCTGCAGCGCAGGGAGGCCCAAGCTTTCTGGGCCCCCCTTGCTGCAAATTGCAGTCCGCAGCCACCCCGGAAAATGGCGCGTTCATAGAAGCGCCATCTTCTGGCGCTGTACCCAACTCATCCAGGGCCCTGGTGCGGTGGCTCACTGGGTAATAAAGGGGTTAGGGCCAGCTTGGTATTATCAGCTGGCCCCAAGCCCAAAATTCATGGGGTCACGCCAGTATTAGACATGACCGCCATGAATTTCTAGTAAAGTATTTAAAAAAAACACAACACCCAGAATAAAGTCCTTTAATTGAAATAAACACACAATTCTTTATTGTTCTAAATTAAACTATACTTACCATCACGCCCATTCCAGCTGAAGCCAACGATCTCCTGCAATAAAAGAAAAATAATAAACCAACCTCATCCTTACCTTTCCATGGTTCCCACGACAGCTTCAGCTCTGCTACATCGAGATGACAGGCTGGACCGCAGCAGAACGCTGCCATCCAGCCTGTCATGCCGCAGACACTGAGAAGAGCAGGCATGCTTGCGCTCCTCAGTGTCTCGCTGTGACGGCATCCAGATGAGCCGAGGTCATGTCCAATGAACTCGGCTCACCTCATGCACGTCACTGACAGCGTGGGAAAATTCTCACGCTGAAGTGCTGAGTGCAGGAGAATTCTCCCACGCTGTCAGTGACGTGCATGAGGTGAGCTCATGTCCAATGAACTCAGCTCACCTCATGCACCTCACTGACAGCGTGGGAAAATTCTCCTGCACTCAGCGCTTCAGCGTGAGAATTCTCCCACGCTGAAGCGCTGAGTGCAGGAGAATTTTCCCACGCTGTCAGTGACGTGCATAAGGTGAGCTCATGTCCAATGAACTCAGCTCACCTCCTGCACGTCACTGACAGCGTGGGAGAATTCTCCTGCACTCAGCGCTTCAGCGTGAGAATTCTCCCACGCTGTAAGTGACGTGCATGAGGTGAGCCGAGTTCATTGGACATGACCTCGGCTCATCTTTATGCCATCACAGAGAGACAATGTGGAGCGCAAGCAAGCCTGCTCTTCTCAGTGTCTGCGGGATGACAGGCTGGATGGCGGCGTTCTGCTGCGGTCCAGCCTGTCATCTCGATGTAGCAGAGCTGGAGCTGTCCTGGGAACCATGGAAAGGTAAGGATGACGTTGCTTTATTATTTTACTTTTATTGCAGGAGATCGTTGGCTTCAGCTGGAATGGGCGTGACGGTAAGTATGGTTTAATTTAGAACAATAAAGAATTGTGTCTTTATTTCAATTAAAGGACTTTATTCTGGGTGTTTGTGTTTTCTTTTAACTTTGACTATGGGGTTAGTAATGGGGGTGTCTTATAGACGCCTCTCCATTACTAACCTGGGCTTGATGTCAGCTGGCATTATAAGCTGACATCAACCCCAGCCCTATTACCCCCTGCCACCGCACCAGGGCAGCGTGGAAGAGCGAGGCTAAGTGCCAGAATTGGCGCATCCTATGAATGCGCCATTTCTGGGGCGGCTGACGGCTGGTGTTTCTAGCCTGGGAGGGGGCCAATATTCATGGCTCCCTTCCTGGGCTATTAATATCAGCCCCCAGCTGTCTGCCTAGCCTTTGCTAGCTATTAAATTAGGGGGGACCCCACGTCATTTTTTTTGGGGGGGTCCCCCATTTTAATAGCTAGTAAAGGCTATGTATTCAGCTGGGGGCTGATATTAGTAGCCTGGGAAGCTCCGTGGGTATTACCCCCTTCCCAGGCTTCAAACATCTGCCCCAGCTGTCTGCTTAACCTCCGCTAGAGCCTAAAATTAAGGGGAACCCCACGCCAATTTTTTTAATAATAAATCCTTTATTTTAATACTAAATGACAAGTACAGTAACCAACACTATCACTGTACTTCATATATATGTGACTGACATGTTTCTATCTATCTAATCTATGTGTGAAGCTCTATTCTGTCTGTTATAAATTGTCGGGTACAGATGCTGAATTGCCGGCCGGCTTTCTTAAAGAGACGGTGCATGAAAACACTATTATTTTTTTTAATAAATCCTTTACACTAAATGACAAGTACAGTAAGCAACACTGTCACTGTACTTCATATATATGTGACTGACATGTTTCTATCTATCTAATCTATGTGTGATTCTCTATTCCTTCTATTCTAAATTGTTGGGTACAGATGCTGAATTGCTGGCCGGCTTTTTTAAAGAGACGGTGCATGAAAACACTATTATTTTTTTTGATAAATCCTTTACGCTAAATGACAAGTACAGTAAGCAACACTGTCACTGTACTTCATATATATGTGGCTGACATGTTTATATCTATCTAATCTATGTGTGAAGCTCTATTCTTTCGGTTCTAAATTGTCGGGTACCGGTGTATGCCGCTGCTGAATTGCCGGCTTTTCATGTTTCTCTGTGAGCACAGTTCCCATCGATTTGGGCAATCACTCTAATGCCACAACCACCATGGCTGTGGCATTACAGTGAGTGGCAGACAATCCCTGCATGATTGGTGCTCTAAATAGCACCAGACATGCAGGACACGCTTTTGGTGCACGAACAGTTATCGAACATAACCTCGAACAGCCGAATTTTTTGCAAATCGTTCGGGTTCGTCGAACAACTCGAACACCGCCCAAAACAGCTCGAATTTGAGATTGGCGAACAGTTCTAGTCGAACACCGCTCATCTCTAGTAATGACGACTCAAACTCTGACTCTCACTCATCTGTCCCAGTGTCAGTCTCTGTCGTTCCTTTAAAAAAAAAAAAAACCCTGGCACAAGCAATGCAACCAATGCATCAGGAACTGTCGGGTCTTAGGTCAGATCTTAAACAAGTAGTACATCGGGTTGAATCCCTTGAGTCTGTGCAAACTGACCTACTAGATTTCTCTGAAACTTTAAAAGATGAATGGACCAACATAAACATCAACCGAACTCTGCTATGCTGGCCATAGAAGACCAAGAAAACAGGAGCAGGCGCAAAATAAAAGGGGTCCCAGAATCCTATGCCCCTGACACCTTGAAGACAATTACTAAGGAAATATTTGCCTCTATAATAGGTTCAGAAAGGCCTGAGAATATTATCGAAAGGGTTCATAGAGCCCTAAGACCCAAACCTAAATCTTCACACCTCCCGAGAGACATAGTCTGTGGTCTACTGAGTTTTGTTGACACCTCAGCCATATTAACCAAAATGAGAGCATTATCTCCATTATCCTACAGTAATAAAGAAAATTAAAATTTTCCTGGCGAAGAGGAGGAAAATCGAGCCATTACTTGATGCCTTTCTCGTGAATAAATTGACATATAAATGGCTTTTTCTGTGTGCCATTGCTATTATGAAAGATGGCAAGCAATTTTTCATTCGCACCACGGATGACCTCCAATCTTCGTGGGATGCTCTGGGTATCCAACAAATCTATGTTCCTTCCTGGATGCCACTAGATGGCAACCTTCCTTTCCCCAGCTCCAGAGACCTGAAAAATGGTTGTTGCAGGGAAAGAGAAACACACCCAAGGCCAGAAGACAAGTGTTAAGAGCCCTCCCTCTGAGAAAATCAGAAGCACTCAACTTGTCTTTTTTCCTTTTTTTTTTTTTTTTTTGGTCCTTGAATTAAAGGACTGGTCCTGCTTTCCACTTGGGAACTCTGTTTTTCTGTTGGATAACAGCTCTGTATAAGTTTTCCCTAGGAGGCAACTCCCTTTATCGGAGAAAGCTGTGCAAGTAAGTTTAATTAGTTCATTCATTTTGTTTTTTTTTCTCATGTTTCTCATTTATTGTAGGTATCACCACCTGGACTGACTTGTCTGCTAATAATTGGGACGTTACCCCCCACCCTGCTGCAGATAAGTTGTATATTTAAGTCCAAAAAAATCGACCAGCAGAAGGGCTTGCAATAAAATCCATAGATTTATTGTTGAATTCTTTGTGCAAGAGTAAAAACCACCAAGCAGTGTGCACATAAAATCACATAGGAAAGAAACACAGGTTACGCGTTTCTGGCCCTCAGGCCCTTAGTCTCTGCCTGTATACAAAACATATTGCATAAACTTTTGTAGGGAAATACCTAAACCACAAACAGATACCTCATAGCGTGGAGCTCAAATACTACAGGTGAACAAATCAGTAAATACAAATGAACGCAATGGGGCATATAAGAACGGAGAGGAAAAAAAAAAAAACAGTATCTATAGTAATACACAAATGCACATAAGCGTAATGCAAAAAACCTATACAAATACACCAGATAGTACAGATAATCAATGAACACAATATCATAAAATAACAATATATGATACAAACATTTTTCTTTCATTTTTTTTTTCCTTTTCTTTTTTTTTCTTCCCTTTTCCTCTTCAGAAAAAATAATGCAAGATTAAATCAGTGCGTTTATTCAACCCATATGGGTACGAAGTATTCATCATAAGAATCCAGTACGCTTCTCTGTTTAATAATGCTCTTCTCCAATCTCCACCCCTACATGGTCTTCACACCCGTTCAATGACATAAAAAATCAGTGGGGAGAGATCTCCGAAATGCACCTGAAAAAAGTGTTTAGAAAGGTTAAAGGGATTATTTGCATCCGGATTACCAGCATCACGTATATGTTCCCTCATTCTTTGTTGCACTATTCTAGTTGTACATCCAATATATGATACCTCACAGGCTGTACATGTTGCTTGATACACAACTTAGTTAGAGTTACAGTTAACAAACTGCTTAATAAATACTAACTCGTGACTTATGCCATTATGAAATTATATAGTTTTCTGGGCATATTTACAGCAAGAACATTTTAAATAGCCACATTTGTGGAACCCTTTCACACTGAGCCAAGTTTGTCTCCCAGTATTCTTAACCATTAACAAAGATGGTGATAGTATATTACCCAGTGTATGTGCATGTCTAGCTGAAAATCCACAGCCCTCCGACATGATTTTAGAAATTAACTCATCCTGCAGCAAAATATGTAAATGTCTATTAACAATTGCTTTCACTTTGTTATATTCAGCACTGAAAGTAGTGATAAAACTCACAGAATTACGGGCTGTTTTTCCTGGTCTATCCTTCAGCAAATCCTCCCTAGGGATTTTTTCCACCTTGTCAATCGCTCGTTTAAGCATCCAATCTTGGATACCAAATAATTCTGTGAGTTTTATCACTACTTTCAGTGCTGAATATAACAAAGTCAGAGCTTTTACCACCTCTGACAACATTATTGTAGCACCATTCAACGTGAAGGGCATTAATTCCCCCTCAAAGCATAGCCAGGTTGTTCATTTGTTAAATAAAAATCATGCCTCAATAGCCTTTATCCAAGCGACACACTTCAAATCAGGCCGCACCCCAAACCTTTCTAGATCAAAATTTCCACTTTTGGTTTCATAGTTGTAGTTCAGCGGCAGCTAGGGGAGTGGGCATTGCTTTACACAAAAATTTGCCCTACACGTTGAAAATCATTTGATGCAGAAGGCAGATACATCTTTAAGGGATATATTGCTAATACCATGGTCACACTCTGTAACATTCTTGCACCAAACAAAGGCCAATCGGTTTGGCTCTCCCGAACATTAGAGACCCGAAATCCATCAAAGAGAGCCTTCTCATACTGGTTGGAGCTCTCTACACCACTTTAAATCCATTCTTAGACGTTTCCACTGGTCTCTCCAATCAATGAAAAACACAAAAGTCATTATCTCAGTAAATTAGAATACTTTATAACAACAGTTTGAAAAATGTTTTTAAAATCTGAAATATTGGCCTACTGAAATATATGTTCAGTAAATGCACTCAGTACTTGGTCGGGGCTCATTTTGAATCAATAACTACATAAATGCGGCACTGCAGAGGTGTTATGGAAGCCCAGGTTGCTTTGATAGCAGCCTTCTGCTCATCTGCATTGTTGGGTCTGGTGTCACTCATCTTCCTCTTGACAATACCCCATAGATGGGGTTAAGGTCAAGCGAGTTTGCTGACCAATCAAGCACAGTGATACTGTTGTTTTTAAACCAGGTATTGGTACTTTTGGCAGTGTAGACAGGTGCCAGTCCTGCTAGAGAATGAAATTTACATCTCTAAAAAGCTTGTCGGCAGAGGGAAGCATGAAGTGCTCTAAAATTTCCTGGTAGACGGCTGCACTGACTTTGGTCTTGATACAACACAGTGGACCTACACCAGCTGATGACATGGCTTCCCAAACCATCACTTATTGTGGAAACTTTACACTATACCTCAAACAGCTTGGACTGTGTGCCTCTCCACTCTTCCTCCAGACTCTGGGACCTTGATTTCCAAATGAAAATTGGAACTCTGGGACCTTGTGGAGTGTGTCAATGACTGCCTTCTGGACATTTGTCAAGTCAGCAGTCTTCCCCATGATTGTGGAGCCTACTGAAACAGACCAAGGGACCTTTTTAAATGTTTAGGAAGCCTTTGCAGGTGTTTTTTAATTATTTTAATTTACAAAAATAATGACTTTTGTGCTTTCATTGGCTGTAAGCCATAATCATTAACATTAACAGAACTACACACTTGAAATAGTTCACTCTGTAATGACTATATAATATGAGTTTCACTCTTTATATTGAAGAACTGAAATACATTAACTTTTTGATGATATTCTAATTTAGTGAGATGCACCTGTATGTACAAAGGCCTGAGTTGACCCTGGGTTGTCGTTGGTACATTTATGTATTTTGGGTAGTACATAAAAAATGGGAGTGATCGGATCCTTTTTTTTGTAAGAAATTGGTTGTTTTTTGTCAATAATGTTCGTCTCTATCAATTTGGAGGGGTTGTGGGGTAGTTTACGATAAACCTCCGGGTTTGATAACAGAGAGTATTTCCTCAACCTATTTATTCTTGTACATAATAACTGTAGCCCCACCATTCTCTGCTGGCTTAATTATCAGCTCTTTGTCTTCTATTAAGGATTGTAATGTTTGTTTATCAGCCTCATTCATATTAGAAGGACAATGGAGTAGTAGTCTATTGTCTTTCTAAATTCTATCACATCTTTTTCCAATAACTCGAAAAATGTCTTCACTGGGTGACTATTTTTAGGTGGCATGAATGAGCTTTTTTGATGAGGCTACTTAGTGTAGTGGGGGTTGTGAACCTATTGTCATGTGTGGAAAACAACGCTTTCAATCTGAGATTGCGATAAAACCTCTGCAGATCTAACTCCAGCTAAAAGAAGTTAAAGTTATATGATGGACAAAATGATAAGCCTTTCTGCAACAGAGATAACTGAACTAGGGTTATACATTTTCATGAGATATTAATTACAAGACATTCAGTAGTACCTGAGATCTCATGGTCATTGTTCTCCCGGTCAAATCAGCCCTCACCTTTGCTAAACAGGCCTACTTCACAACCCTCATATGTTCCTTGTCCTACAACCCCAAACAGTTATTCAACACTTTTAACTCCCTCCTCCTCCCTCCACTGCCCCCTCCAATCCCCCTCATCTCTGCAGAGGACTTTGCCACACACTTCAAAAATAAGATAGAACAAACAAGGCAAGTTTTTATTGTTCAACCACCACAACCCCTTTGTATACCAGACCACTGCCCTTCCTCCATAACCTCCCTATCCAACATCACTGAAGGAGAGTGTCATAGAAATATTGAAAATATTCTTTATCCCCCTGAAGCCCCTCTCATCCCACCGCTGCCAAGTGATAGAGGAGACATTCCAGAAGATTGCTGTGGACATCATTGGCCCGCTGGCCATCCCCAGCAGTTCTGGAAAACAGTTCATTCTTATTGTGGTAGACTATGCTACCCAGTACCCGGAGGCAGTAGCTCTGTCCTCCATTTGGGTGGATAAGGTGGCAGATGCCCTTCTGGCCATTTTTTCAAGAGTAGGAATTCCCAGGGAAATGCTTACAGACCATGGGACTCGGTTCATGTCTGTTATTGGAAGCTCTCTGTAAGAAAATGCAGGTGCAGCACCTGATATCAAGTTTGTATCACCCACATATGAATGGTTTGTGTGAACGATTCAATGGTACCCTTAAGCCGATGCTTAAGATGTTGGTTGAGTCCCATGGGCGCGACTAAGAGCATTACCTCCCACACCTGCTCTTTGCTTACAGAGAGGTACCACAGGCCTCAACGGGGGCCCCTTGGTCTGGTAAGAGAATCTTGGGAAGGGGAACTGAACTCACCCGAAATGTCCGTCATAGAGTATGTCATGTGGCTCCGTGACAAAATGCAGACAATGACGCAGCTGGTGCATGAGAGTATGGTGCAGGCCCAGGCCAGCCAGAAGCTGTGGTATGACCGGAACTCCGGGAAGCAGGTGTATGAAATGGGTCAGAAGTAGAGATGAGCGTTGTTCGACTCGAACTGTTCGCCAATCTCAAATTCGAGCTGTTTTGGGCGGTGTTCGAGCCGTTTGGCGAATACGAACGATTTGGAAAAAATTCGGCTGTTCGAGGTTATGTTCGATAACTGTTCGTGCACCAAAATCATAACTGGATTTTTTCTCAGTAATGCTGAAAATTAATGTTAATACGCAGTTTGAGTGTACAGCAGGGCGGGGGGGAGGGGCAGGGGATGGATCTCTGCAGGAATAATGAAGATCTCCATTTTTTTTTTCTCTTTCCCGCATTTACAGTGGGGAGGTGCAATCTGTCAGCCTATCAGCAGAGCACACACGGAGCGAACTGCTTTTTTTCACACAAGCAAGGGCATGTGTCATTGGCAGTGTATGTCACATGTCCTTGCCCTATAAGACCCAGCCATTTTCCCCGTTGCCACCATTTTCTCACTGCTGCAGCTGCGTGTTAGACGGCACTGCTGTTGCTGTGTGCGCTATACCTTGTTAATTTCAAGCCAATTTTCGCACAAATCTACAGATAGCTTGGGAGTAGGGAATAGTTGTGATTGCAGTCCTTTTAAGGACTAGGTTACAGCATTTCCTACGACTTTTATCAGGCAGGTCTGTGCTCTTAAATAGATAGGTTGGGAGTAAAGACTAATTGTAATTGCAGTCCTTTTCAGGACTAAGTTACATCAGTTCCTATCAGTTTTTGCCAGGCAGGTCTGTGCCAGTGCTGTGCAAGTTTTTTTCACAGCATTTGGCTAAATCTAGCAAAGCTAATACTTTTTGGCCTATTGCAGAGTGTGTTAGTCAGTGGAGTAGCCTATCTGTGTTGCAAGCTACACCACCTGTGTATAGAATACCAATTTTTTTACTGCACCTAGTGAAGTAAAACCTTTTGGGCATAGCATCATTCTATTAGTCCATCTATACTGACCTCCATCAGTTTGCAAATTGAATATAATTTTTTTCTGCATCTAGCTCTGAAAAAATATTTGGGCTTCTAGCAGTGTGTGGGACTTGGTCTATTAGTCCATCTATACTGACCTCCATCAGGTTGCAAATTGAATATAATTTTTTTCTGCATCTAACCCAGACGATAGTTTTGGCCTAATACCACAGTTTGGCCACTCAGCTCCGCTCGGTTCCCATCCATTGTTTTTTTGTGCAAACAACTCCAGAGTTGTGAATTAGTTAACCACCAAAATGAGTGGAAAAAGGCCTGCTGCTGGTGGAAAGGGGAATAGGCGTGTTGGGAAGGGGAAAAAAGGTTGTGTCCGTGGGGTAGGTGTTAAAGCAACAGTAACATCTGCAGAAGAAAGACCATCTTCCAGCCAAACTAAAATGTCTACATCTTTTAGCGGACAATGTGATAAGATCCCTTTCTTACGGCCACGCCAATCGCTACAAATTCCAGATGAGGCACAAAAACAGCAGGTGCTTCAACGGATATCAAGTGCTCCTTTAAGTGGGCTCTCCTCCACATCAAATTCAACATCACAAATACTCCAGTCCTCAGAGGTGTCACCCCAATCGCACTTGCTTCCTCACAGCTCCCAAATCTCCAGCTGCCCGTCTGAGTATGAGGTAGAACAGATGGTTGAGTCTGCAGAGCTGTTTACTCATACTATAGCCTGGGAATCAGAGGTCGGCTCCAGCGCTTCTGTGAATCCAGACGAGGAAATGATCTGCACTGATGCCCAGAATCTTTATGAGTCGGATCCAGGACCAGACGCAGAAGGTTCTGAACATGATGTAGACCCTCATTCCCAAACTGTAACTCCTGTTGGTGGAGACAATGAGGAAGACGATGATGAGACTCAAATACCTGATTGGAGCGACAACTGTAGTTTTTGTCAGGGCAGGAACAGGTTGGCTCTGAGGACGACGGGTGTAATAACACACAGGGTGATGATGATGAGGTTGGAGATCCCACTTACTGTCAACCCACAGTCAGCCAAGAGATGAGGTCAGCAGAGGAGGTGGAGGAGGATGCTAGTGACGACGAGGTCAGGTTGCGCCTTCCTGGACAGAGACGTAGTACTGGAAGCACGTCAACAACTGCATCCTCAAACACAACTCTGCCTCTGACCACAAGTCGTGGTGGCTCTTCAGGTCGCATGGGTGCTAAGCCTTGCATAGCCTGGGCATTTTTTCAGATCGATAAAGATGACCCAACTCATGTTATCTGTAACATTTGTCAACAAAAGCTAAGTAGAGGCCAAAAAATACATAGTTTGAGTATTTCATGCATGAACCGGCACATGGACATGAAGCATAAGTTGCAGTGGGAAGCTCACTGTGCTACAATGCGGCCTTGCCGACCGGGCCAACCACCATCTGCCCCATCTTGTGCATCTGCGGCCTCTTCATCCTCTGTGACTGGGGGGACAAGCAGTCACACCTGTTTTGGGACGCAGACCTGCCACCTCTTTACCCGCAACAGCCAGCGTGATTGGCAGGTCATCATTTTCTTTGGAGGTGGTAACACCAGCTGGTGTTGAGCGCTGTCCGACATCGATAGCACCACCTTTGGATCAAGGCAACCTAACATGTCCGCCTGCATCTTCCTCACAGACCTGCAGTTTGCCGGGGACACCCTTATCAACCCCGTCTAAGCACAACAGCCAGCCCTCGGTCCCTCAAATGTGGACAAGTAAAAGACCATTTCCTCCTAGCCATGAGAAAGCTAAGAGGTTGAATTTCACCATCTGCAAGCTCTTGGCTACAGAAATGCTGCCTTTCCGCCTGGTGGACACAGAGGATTTTCGAGACCTTATGTCCGTCGCAGTGCCCCAGTACCAGATGCCCAGTCGGCACTACTTCTCAAAGAAAGGTGTGCCTGCGCTCCACCAGCATGTCGCACACAACATCACCGCTTCTTTGAGAAACTCTGTGTGTGACAGGGTGCATTTCACCACAGACACTTGGACGGGTAGGCATGGACAGGGGCGTTACATGTCGCTGACTGGGCACTGGGTAACTATGGTGACAGCAGGACAAGGGACTGCTGTCCAAGTCTTGCCGTCCCCACGAGTTGTGCGTCAATCCTCTTTATCTCAAAGTTCCTCCACTGCTTCCGCCTCCTCAACCTCCTCTCGGTCCTCCACCTGCACCCAAAGCCTGTCTGGTCATGCCACAAGCTTTCTAACTGCGCAGAAGGGATCCTGCACACCTCCTTACTATGCTGGCAGTAGGGCTCAACGTCATCAGGCGGTTTTTACTTTGAAATGTCTGAGAAATGTGAGTCACACAGCTGAGGCGTTGTGGTCAGCTCTGGAGAACCAATTTCATGAATGGTTGTCTCCACTGGACCTGAAACCAGGGAAGGCCGTGTGCGACAATGCTGCAAACCTGGGTGTGGCCCTTCGCCGGGGCAATGTCACACACGTGCCTTGTATGGCTCACGTGTTGAACCTGGTTGTCCAGCAATTTTTAGCCCACTATCCCGGACTAGATGGCCTTCTGCAGAGGGCACGGTCGCTGTGTGCTCACTTCCGCCGTTCGCATCCCGCAGCTCAGCGACTTACATCTCTACAGAAGTCGTTGGGCCTGCCACTTCACCGGCTAAAATGCGATGTGCCTACCCGGTGGAATTCAACTCTGCACATGTTGCAGCGATTGTGGCAGCACCGACAAGCCCTGGTGCAATACGTTCTGACGTATAGCCTGGGCCAACGAGATCCAGAGGTGGGGCAAATCACGCTGGAGGAGTGGTCTCAGATCAGGGACATATGCACCCTTCTGCACAGTTTTGAAATGGCGACGAAGATGTTTAGTGCTGACGATGCCATTATCAGCATGACTATTCCGGTGATTTACATGCTGGAGCACATGTTAAACAGAATTCGGAGTCAGGTGGTGGCACAAGAGGAGGTGGAGGAAGTAGAGGATGAGGAGTTGCATGCGGAAGGGCTAACATCTGCAAGGTCCAGACGGTCGGCAGCACCAAGGCGGCAGGCATGTGAGGGTGGGGGAGATGGTTTTACCAGGGCGCATGGTAGCAGCCAAACTAATGAGGAAGGTGCAGGAGCCCAGGAAGAAGTGGAGGACGAACTGATGGAAGACTCATCAGATGAGGGAGACCTTGATCACATTTCTGTTGTGCGAGGTTGGGGGGAGAGGACAGAGGAAGGAAGCATGATTGTTACCTCGCCACCAACACAACAGGGACTTGGTGCTCCTGGATGCGCAAGACACATGAGTGCCTTCTTGCTGCACTACCTGCAACATGACCCTCGAATTGTGAGAATTAGAAATAATCCTGACTACTGGGTTGCCACACTGTTAGATCCACGGTACAAAAGTAAATTTGCAGAAATTATTCCTGCCATAGAAAGGGATGCACGCATGCAGGAGTATCAGCAGAGACTGTTGCAGAATCTTACATGTGCTTTTCCACAAAACACGAGTGGTGCACGTAGTGAATCTCACAGTTCCAACTTGCCAACCGTGGGACCGTCGAGTGTTCAGCACTCAAACCGTAACAGAAACACAGTATCTGCTGGTAACATCAATTTTGCGAAATCATTTCACCACTTTTTTAGCCCATCCTTTGCAAGGCCACAGGAGACAAGAAGTCTGACACATAGTCAACGCCTAGAGACGATGGTTCAGGAGTATCTCCAAGTAAACATTGAAGCCATGACTGTGTCACTGGACCCTTGCTCTTTTTGGGCTTCCAATCTGGATAAATGGCCGGAGCTCGCCACTTACGCCTTGGAGATCTTGTCATGCCCCGCAGCCAGCGTTCTGTCTGAACGTGTGTTCAGCGCTGCTGGTGGTGTGCTGACAGATAAGCGCACGCGGCTCTCCACTGATAATGTAGACAGACTCACGTTCATAAAGATGAACAAATCATGGATCCGAAACGACTTTTCTACCCCTGTGTCATCCTGGGGAGAGTAAAAGCTTGATGATTGGTTAAAATCACCTCACCAACCGTTTTAAGCCTTCAAATTACTAATCATGTTTATCTGTATCTTGGCTGGAAAATAATTTGGGCTTTGTAGCAGTGTGCAGTACTGATTCTATTAGGCCATCTATACTAAGCTCCACCAGATTTAAAATTAATAATAATTTTTAGCTGCATCTAGCCTGGAAAATAATTTTGGGGCTCCGAGATGTGCAAGACACATAAGTGCCTTCTTGCTGCACTACCTTCAACATGACCCTCAGATTGTCAGAATTCCAAGTAATCCTGACTACTGGGTTGCCACACTCTTAGATCCCCCACACTCTTCAATCAACCTTTTCATTTTAATAAAGACAAAAAAAAATTTCATTTTTGAAATTATAAGCATTAGCAGGTTATTAGAAACTGAAATCAAACAGTTTTCAACTCAAAACTTTATTCTAGGTTATGTTACATTTGCACATAGGACCCCTTGTTCGAAAGGAGCTTCTGAACTCTCTCATCCATTGAATTTGTCAGGTTTTGGATGGTTTCTGCTTCAATTGTTTTGCATGAGGACAGAATACCCTCCCAGAGCTGTTGCTTAGATGTGAACTGCCTCCCGCCATCATAGACACTCCTTTTGATGATGCTCCAGAGGTTCTGAATGGGGTAGAGGTCAGGGGAGCATGGGGGTCACACCATAAGTTTGTCCCCTTTTATGCCCATATCAGCCAGAGATGCAGATGTGTTATGTGCAGCATGAGACGGGGCATTATCATGCATGAAAATGATGTTGCTGTGGAATACACGGTTCTTCTTCTTGAACCATGGCAGGAAGTGCTGTTTGAGAAACTCCACATACATTATGGAGTTCATCTTTACCCCTTCAGGGATCCTAAAGGGGCTGACAATCTCTCTCCCCATGATTCCAGCCCAAAACATTACTCCACCTCCTCCTTGTTGGCGCTGTAGCCGTGTTTGCGTGGGGTGTCCATCAACCAGCCATCCTCCACTCCATCCATCTGGACCATCGAGCGTTGCACGGCACTCATCCGTGAACAAAACAGTTTTGAAGTCAGTCTTCATGTATTGTTTGGCCCACTGGAGCCGTTTCTGCTTGTGTGCAGTGGATAGAGGAGGTTTACAGGATGGCGTACGCACAGCTGCAAACCTCTGAAGGACCCTGCATCTTGTTGTTCGAGGGACGTTGGAGGCACCAGCAGCTTCAAAAACTTGTCTGCTGCTATGACAAGGCTTTTTTGCCGCTGCTCTTTTAACCTGACGTAATTGCCTGTAGGAAAGAGTCCTCAATTTGCCCTTATCAGCACGCACACATGTGTACTGTGAATCAGCTACATACTTCTTGATTGCCAAGACACTTCATCCTGATCATCGCACAATGTTGATTGTAGTCATGCCTTGACCTAAACACTCCACAATTTGTTGCTTCTCAGCAGCCGACACATCTTTTTTCTTTCCCATTTTGGCAGAAAATGTAGGCTGCTTAATAATGTGGGACAGCCTTCTTAAGTAGTCTTGCCGTTCATTGGACACACCTGCCAAACTAATTAGCACAGGTGTCTGCAATTGCTTACAGTGATATAAAGAGCCCTGACACACATCACCATCAATGAGTTTAACTGACAAACAAACAAATTCTTCCCTTATCACTCCTAAATACTTTTTGCATAATAATTTGGAACACAGTGTACATGTGCTTTTCCACAAAACACCAGTGGTTCACGTAGTGAATCTTACAGTTCTAACTTGCCAACCGTGGTCTGTATGGAGTTGTTCAATAAAGGGTCCAAAATTAAGATAACATAGATGGGAGAGGTCTCTATGAATAGGAATTCCTAAGAATTTGATACCCTGTGAGGGCCAGGCAAAGGGAAAGTTGGACTGAATGGAATCCTGTATGGATTTGGGGAGGGAGACATCGAGGGCCTCAGACTTCGCTGTATTGATTTTAAAATTTGACCATGTAACAAAGTGATCTATTTCAGCCATAACAGCAGGGATGGATATATGTGATTGAGTGATATATACTAGGACATCATCAGCAAATAGAGAGCACTTGTACTCGGTGCCTCCCGCCTCAATCCACCTAATATTGGGGTTATGGCGAATTGATGAGAGCAGGTGCTCCGTCACTAGGATGTATAAGAGAGGGGACAGAGGACATCCCTGCCTTGTCCCATTGGTGATTATGAAAGGTGATGAAAATGTTCTGACGCTCCCCCTGGGCCTCGGGACATCCGGAGCCGGACCCTTTTTGGTGGATGCTGGTGGTTGTGGTCTCCGTAGCGGCGACCCGGTTCCGTGGCTCAGGGCGGTCAAACCAGTGGCGGAACTATTTATGTGGTTTTGATGTTTAAATGTCCGACTACGCCACCCGTGGATTGCGGTCAGAGTGAACCGCCGCTGCAGGGCAGACCGCTGAGGCTGGTGTTGTGGGTGCAGCAGAGCGTAGCATAACTCCCCACGGGAGGAGTATAGCCTCAGGGCAGTGTATGCGGAGGATGGGGGTGATGGTGCAGGGCAGCAGCAGTAACGACACGGAGTCAGTGATGCAGTCCAGGGCCTTTACTCACAGTTCTTATTATCCAGACCACTTCTGCAGGTAACGGCTGCCCACGTCGTACTGTGCTCACCAGGTGAGGGGCTCAGACAACTCCCAAATAACTTTGGAGCGCTTCACAGGACCCCCTTTGTGTGTCCTTTGTCTGGCCTTTCTTACCAACCCTTCTGTCCGGCTGCCTCGGGCCTCCTCTTGGTAAGCTTGGCGCCAGTTTCCCTGACCCTATGTGGTGCCTTCCTAGCAGGTGTAGCGAGGGGCTGCGCCACATAAAATGTCACAGCCTCCGGTTTCTAGCTGAGGGTCGTTTCCCGCCTCCACTAGTTTCGGGGACCGGTCTTCCCCTTTGGCCTGACCCCTCCACGCAGGTGGATTCTGGTGTGCGGTGGCGACTCGCCCGTCCACACCCCTGGGATCCCTTCGTTCCTCGTTCCTGGAGCCTTCTCCGCTCCTCTTCCTTCCTTCTCCCTCTTCCAGGCCTGGGCCTCTGTTACTAGGCCCGCCTCCGGAGCAGAGCTCATGCAGAGCCCCTGCTCCCTGTCACTTCTGCTCAGACTTCTCTGCACTGAACTAAGATGGTGCCCACCTTTTATACGCCCTTCTCAATGCACCCAGGAACTGCTTCCTCCCTGCTCCTGCACTACAGGGTTCCCCTTCCTCAGTGTTCCCTCCCCCCACTCCAGCCAGGGAAAAGGACTGTCGTGCCCATCTCAGGGGCATATTGGTCGCCCTGCCCCACCGCAATGTGGTGTAATGCATGCAGGTGTCGGGTCCTGATCCACACTCCATCCTTACCTGAGAGTGAGATATCACACCTCTGGGTGAGGTGCAATACCTCTGTAGCAACCGAGCCCTCGGGGTGCTACAGTTCAATTTATCTTCAGCCTAGGTGACGTATTGCGATACAGGGCCGTGATTTTGGCTATAAAAGGGTCCCCTAGACCCCTACCCCAAGCTTTTTAAGAGAATAATATATGGCGTGCCAGGAGACTCTATGGAATGCTTTCTCAGCATCCAACGAGAGTATCTAATTACAAATTTTTAACTGCATTTAGCCCAGGAAATACTTTGTGCCTAGTAGCAGTGTCTGCTAGTCAGCGGATTATCCCGGCTGTTAAGCAAGCTACACCACCTGTAGTTTGGACACTTAATTTTTTCAAAGGAAATGCTTCGGGACCACGGGATACTCAGTGAAGAGCATCAGGAGGCACCCCAAGGCATAGGGGCTGGGACTGGCGGTAGGACGCCTTGCGGTTGACAGCCGAGCTCGATCCTTTTAATAGCTTTTTAACTGCAGCAGCTTTAGTGGACTCTACTGGAGCTGGAATTACGCGGCTGCTGGCATGAGACTTGCCCTTCAATAGATCCTTGTAAAAGGATTTAAAGTGTATTCATTCAAATTAGAGAGACAATTTAAATTAAAAAGCTTAGAGCTGCCTCCACCACAGGGGGGCTCGCTCGACCCACCAGCGGACAGGCACCAGTATTGGGAGAGGGGGGCTGGCCGTCAGGGTCCACCGCGGCTCTGGCACAAACCCGGCGACACGGAGGTGGCACGGGCAGGAACGGACTGGCCATGTCGGCTTCTCACTTTTTGGATTTTAGAAGGGCATGACATGCCTATATCTGTGTCTCCCCCTCCTTTTACTCCTCCACCTCTTTTCTTTTCGCATGACTATATGTACCTGTCACTTTTCCATGTGTTAGTTATGTCTTCTGAGCAATTTGTCAGCTTTTGGACACCTTTGAAGGTGTTTTCTATGTGTTTCTATGTGTTTTTGTTTGCCTGCCATTGGTTTTAACGGTGTTCGAAGGTGTTCGACGAACAGTTCGACGAACAGTTCGGCGAACACAAGGGTGTTCGACGAACCGAACCGAACTCGAACACTACGGGGGTGGCTCAACACTAGTCAGAAGGTGTGGATCCTAGTCCCTATGACCCAGAACAAGCTTCAGGCCACCTGGGAAGGCCCATACTCCATATGCCAGCGCCTCAATGATGTGAACTATGTGGTCACCGTTTACCATGCCAGGAAGAGGCAAAAGGTCTTCCACGTCAACATGATGAAAGCCCATCATGACCAGGAGGTCTGTGCCCTTCCTGTGTGTAGCGTCCCTGAAGAAGGCGAGACAGAAGTCCTGGTGGACTTACTGGCCGCTGCCCGGGATGGAGGGTCTATTGAGGATGCGGAATTCAACCCGCAGCTATCCATGGACCAGAAGTCCCAGCTGCGGGATGTCTTCCTGCTCCTGCCTTATCTGACCCTCTTCACGGGTATACCAGGGAGGACGCAGCTAGCTATCCACCAGGTGGACATAGGGAGTCACCCCCCAGTCTGTCAATCCGCTTAACATGTCTCTCTGTGGTTCAGAAAGACAAGAAGGCTTAGATAGATGAGATGTTGTGCCTTGGGGTGATCCAAAGGTCAAAAAGTGCATGGGCCTCGCCTGTAGTCCTGGTCCGGAAAAAGAACCAGACCACCCGGTTCTGCGTGGACTACATGAGGCTAAATGCCATCACAGTTCCCGATGCGTGCCAAATGCCATGCATCAATGAGCTGCTGGATTGCTTAGCCGGGGCCCGGTACTTGACAATTCTGGACCTCAGTCGAGTATATTGGCAAATTTCTCTGTCCCAGGAGAGGACCGCCTTCATTACGGTGACTAGCCCAGGGGGATGGGGACGACTCGGTACCCGGGCCTTTTGCCTGGCCTTTGGGGATGTCGCGGTGGTCGGCTCCCGGGCCCGTACACTGGGGTCAGCTTTTAAAAGGGGATTATTTGTTAACTCTATGAAAGTTCGTAACGCCACCTGTGGTTTCTGGTGAGAATCACCAGCGCTGCAGCAGTCCACTGAGGCTGGTGAAAAGGCAGCTTGATGGTACAGCTCCCCACAGGTGGAGCTTGGCCTCAGGGCAGCGTATGAAGGGGGGATGCAGGACAGGAGAGACCCAGCCGGGCCTACGGAAAGACAGGCAAACACACAGTTCTCTTCAGTACCTTTTACTGGTGGAAATTCAGGCACATCCCGGAGCACTGTAGGGTGAAGGGTGCATATCAGGATCCTCCCCAATGAGCGGGTGTAGGGCCTCCTGTTTCTTGCCTCTGCGTAGTAAGTTTCTGACCTGCCTGAAGCTAGGCCTAACTTTATCTCTGTCCTGCACCGGCTGACGTTGTGGTAGGGCCTTCTCTTGGAGTGCACGCTCCCAGCTTACGGGGCCTATGTATCTCCTGGCTCTGTTACGTATCAGCTCTCTGGTGAACATGGGACCTATAGTTCTCCAGGGATTCCGGTTATGCCTTACTGGGTCGTAGAGATCCCGGTAAGCTCGGACCCGGTGTCCGGTATATGTTTCGTGGTGAGCTGGATAAGCTCCTCTGCCCCCACTGCTACTCACTTTCCACTCGCCTTCAGCCACGCTCGGGCCCTCACTAGGCTACTCACATTAACGGCAGCTTGCCGCTCTTCACCGCTCTTACAGGCGTCGGCACACCTTGGGCTCACTTACTTGAGCTGCTTGAGTCTAGCTTGGCCTACCTCTGCAGACAGACCTCTGCAGGAACTGAACTGAGAACTCTGTCCCTCTCTGGCTGTGAGCAGGAACTCTGTTCTAGCTAAACTAAACTGCCTAGCCCCACCTTCCCTATTTATATCCCTAACGGGCTCCCTCTGCTGGTCTGAGGTGGAAGGTGGAGATGTGTGAATGTTTATGGGGACCTCTTGTGGAGGATTCCATCAGTGCACCCTTCTAGGATCTGTGGTACCAAGCGCAGCTGGGCGCCACAACGGCATTCGGGTTGTATGAATCCCTTGTCACGCCCTTTGGCATGAGGAATGTGCCTGCCACTTTCCATTGGCAAAGCAAAGGATTACGTTCGATAACAGTGGTCAAATCTGGAGTGCCTCCATTCCAGCTATACTGAATTGTCTCTGCGATCTTATAGTAAGTCTTCTTTAATCCTTATTATTTTGTGTAACTCCATATGTATTGTATTGTCCCCTATTGTAAAATCTTTGTATATTTTTCCTAAACACTGCCTCCCTTTTGGATTAAATATAAAATTTAATAGTTCTGTTTCTTTTGTCCTGTAATCGTTCCCTCCCCCGAAGCCATATATGCTTCCAGAACGCAGACGTCCGACCAGGCCTGTCTTATCTTTCAAATCTGGCCAGTGGTGGCAGAGAATAATATTAATTGGCTTATCGTGAAGCTGGCAGAACCGTACGGGGGGTGTATAGACATATTCCATGCGTTGGAATCCGGAGGTGTGACGCCATACACTTTCTGCTCTCTTGCTGATAGCTACACAGTGAGTAGTCATGTGGGCACGGATCCCTGACGAAATCCTGACAGAGTGATGGCAGCGGTGAGATATTGTGTGATCTTCCTGTTGTCGTCGCTGGCGTCTCTGTGGATCCCTGACAGAGAGTTTACTCATCTATCCAAATCACACCTCACCACTTGTGCACTTGACCCCATCCCACCTCCTCCCCAACCTCACTATCACACTTATCCCGGCCCTAACGCACCTCTTCAATCTACCACTAACCTCTGGTACCTTCCCTTCTGCTTTCAAATATGCCACAATCACGCCTATGCTCAAAAAGCCATCCCTCGACCCGACTGCCATGTCAAGCTAGCGCCCCATATAGCTGCTCCCATTTGCTTTCAAACTCCTTGAGCAGCATGTCCACGCTAAACTTTCCTCCCATCTCTCATCTAACTTGCTCTTCGACAAGCTACAATCTGGTTTCCATCCCCATCATTGCACTGAAATCACCCTGACCAAAATTACTAATGACCTACTTACAGACAAAGCTAACAGACAATTTTCTATACTCCTCCTTCTAGACCTGTGTAGGTGGTGATTTCCCGTTCTATATCCTGTCCTGAACCTTTCCTATATAATCAATAACTCAAGTTTTGGGAAAATAATACAGATGTTTAATGACAAGAAAAATAAGATAATAATAAGGCAATTCAATCAACAATTTCACAATAGAACCTTTCTTCAATGTCCTCTAATTAGAGAAAATACAAATACAATTCTAAGTATACTTAGCAATGATCCTTCATGGCAGAGAGAGAGAGAGAGAGAGAGATAGTCTTGACTCTTCTTCATTTATACTAAAAATTTCACATCCACACCCACATACAACCCACGACTCCGCCCTTCTTCTCCGGTATCTTCTGTGGCAAATATCCAATCATCTTCAGGGTAGTATGAGCATTGTCATTGGCTGCATTGGTCAACACCTTCCTGCAGATGGCACTCTTGTACTTCTGGAAGAAAGTCCTTGTGTAGGTTCAACTCCATTTGGGCTGGCTCCAAGATGTTCATCAAAAGCATTGTGCACCAATATACATATCCATAGGCTGGAGACAGGATGTCTACCTCAGGAGCAATGGTATACAATTCAAATCCACAGGGGCAGTGTACATATGTAGATTACACTAGGACACAAAAACAGGATCTGTATTCAAGTTCACCACAGAAGGTGTGTGTACCTGTATCATCCAGGAGGCTGGAGGGCCTATACTCATTCCATATGTAGATGCAACCTTTACTTTATCACTAAAACAAAGGACATCACACAAGAACACCGGCCTTCTCGCCTAGCAGGTTCACAACCTTGTACCTAGTATCTCTTGATAGAGTCCTGGAAATATCCAGCACTCAAAGTTCAGTCATTCCTATGATATATATATATATATATTGTACCTGTTGGCCTCCAACAACCTGTCCTCTGCCTTTGACACAGTTAACCACTGCCTCCTACTACAGATCCTCCCTTCCTGTGGCATCAAAGACCTTGCTCTATCCTGGATCTCCTCATACCTTTTCAACCGCACATTTAGCGTCTCCCACTCCCACACTACCTCCTCATCCCGCCCTTTCTCTGTTGGAGTCCCTCAAGGCTCTGGCCTAGGACCCCTACTCTTCTCCATCTATACCCTTGGCCTGGGACAACTCATAAATTCCCATTGTTTCCAGTATCACCTATACACTGATGACACTCAGAACTACCTCTGTGGTCCAGACATCACCTCTCTGCTGTCCAGAGTCCCAGAGTATCTCTCAGCCATATCCTCCTTCTCCTTTCGCTTACTCAAGCTCAATATGGACAAAACTGAACTCATCATCTTTGCTCCATCTCATGTATCTTCCCTACCTGATCTATTTATCACAATAAACAACATCCCGCTTTCCCCTGTACCAGACATCCGCTCGGAGTAACCCTTGACTCAGCCTTGTCCTTCAAACTGCACATCCAAGCTCTTTCCATCTCCTGTCACCTCCAGCTCAAAAATATTTCCAGAATTCGTCCTTTCCTCAACTGTCAATCTACTAAAATGCTTGTGCATGCCCTCATCATCTCCCGCCTGGACTACTGCAACATCTTCCTCTGTGGCCTACCTGCTAACACTCTCGCACCTCTCCAGTCTGTTCTTGACTCTTCTGCCTGACTAATTAATCTCTCTCCTCGCTACTCCTCCTCTTCTCCCCTCTGCAAATCTCTTCACTGGCTCCCATTTCCCCAGCATATCCAATTCAGACCCCTTTGATCTCACTCAGGAAGCTATTGATTCATTTCATTCTCTCAAACTGCTCATTGTATCAGCCCTGCCCTAGGCATCCCAATCTATGATCAGCCATATTTTCTTGTTTTGCACAGAACAAGGAGGTCAGGCAACAGTACTGACACAACAGCATGGTGACAGACAAAGGCCAATAGTTTACTACTCAGCACAATTAGACCCAGTGATCAGAGGATCTCCCACATGTGTCCATGCTGTAGGTGCTGCTGCACTGCTGCTAGGAAAGGCATGCAAGATCAGATTGACTTTTCCTTTGACAATTTACTCCCCACATGACATTCATGCTATACTCTTACAGGTTCAGCCAAAACACCTTTCTATAGCCATACAGCTCAGACTTGAATGTGCTCTTCTGATTCCTGAGTATTTCACCCTCAAAAGATGTACTGTTCTGAATCCAGCCACCATTCTGCTTCTGGATTCAGAAAAGGGGGAATTGGTGACAGTGTTATCAAGTGAGGTAGAGTACTTTGACATGACGCACGAACATGACTGCATAGAACTAATGAGTCAAGAGAGAGTGGGTTTTGCACATGTTTATGATAAACCTGTTCCTAAAGCAGATTTTGAGTTTTTTTTGTAGATGGCTCCAGATACCACCAGGATGGGAGATTCTACACTAGATATGTAGTAGTAACCTCACATGAGGTAATCTGAGCTGAACCGCTCCCTCCTCACATGTCAGTGCAGGAGGCAGTTGAAGGCACTCGCTGAGGCGTGTAGAGCTGCTGCAGGTAAAGTCGCTAATATTTACATAGATTCGAATAATGGATGGGGAATTTCACATGATTATGGCCCCATCTGGAGAAGAAGAGATTTTCTTACATCAGCTGGTAATTCCATTAAAATGCAGAGCTGGTGAAACAATTAATGGAGGCATTGATGTTACCAGTCCAGGTTGGCATAATCAAGGTGAAAGCAAACACAAAAGGTGACTCACTGGAGGTAGCGGGCAACAGAAGGGTGGACAAAGCTGTTAAAGTAGCAGAAAGGCAGCCTAGGGAGCAGATCACAGAGGCGGGGAATCAGCGAATTCCAACCACGATCAGTCTAGATATCCTGAAATCCCTTCAGCATCAGGCCACTCCTCAGAGAAGGGACACTGGGGAAAAATGGGAGCTGTGCTAAACTCGAATGGAGTATGGGAGAATAAGGATAGATTGTGTTTACTGAGGTCCCTGTTCTCTGTGATGGCGTAAGCAACACATGGCCCCACTCACACCTCAAAAAGTCACGTGAACCATGGTAAATGCTTTCTGGATCGCTCCTGGTTTTAGTTACGCAGCCGCAAAACACATGCAGTCCTGCCTCATCTGCACACAGCACAACCCAGGTAAAACAGTAAAATTCCCTAAGAAAGTGACACCAATGCCTCTCTACTAGTTTCAGAGACTGCAGATTGACTATATACAACTACCCAAGGTAGGAGTGTATGAATATGTACTGGTATGTGTAAATCTCTTCTCTGGTTGGCACGAAGCTAAAATGTAAATGTTATAATGCTAAAAGAACTGCAGACAAACTGATGAAATAACTGGGTAGAGTGCTTGCATCTTGCACTCTTTTCAGTCAGACATACTCCAAATAGAAAGACAAGTTTGTCTCCTTTTGAAGTCCTGTTTGGAAGTGCCCCAAAGACGGGTCTGGACTTCCCACAGATACTACAAATGCAACATGGTACTACGACAGCCTATGCCTAGGCCTTGCAGACAACACTTGATGTTGTGCATAAACATGTGTTTTCATCCATTCCAGATCCTAATGCAAGTGCAGACGTGCATCAGATGAATCCAGTTGATTGGGTGCTCATACGCCAACACGTGAGAAGGAGCCTAGATCCATGATTTAATGGCCCATTTCAAGTCCAGCTGACTACATCCACCTCAGTGAGGCTTGAAGGAAAGCCCAACTGGATCCATGTCAGTCACTTCAAAAAGGTCACTTCACAGACAGAATGGCTGTCCTTTTAATCACCCTGCTGGAAGTAGCATGATTATTGCATCCTACAGAGACTCTGGATAAACTTTTAAATATGTGGACTGGGACAATAAACTTATTTGACATCATGCTTTTCTTATAAAGGACATGGAAGGAACAAAGCCCAAGGACTGTTGGATTTGCACGCATATGGCAAACACTACACTGCATACACAGTGAGAACTGGACTCAATCTAAATTTTGGAGAAAGGATGTGCCCCCATGACATATCTGCTTTATGGATTATAGTCAGATGGGTCACTAATCCCTGGTTTCATTTAAATATACACGCATGATCAAACCCAGGTTAATGAGGCAGTGTACCAAAATGGTGTTGCAGTCTATAAAACATGTAACGGTAAAATGGCAAGGAAGGAAAGAGCTAAATGTACATTTGGTATAGACAGAAAACAAATGAATAATACTTGGTGCGCCCACAAAGCCATGTTGGGGCTTTTTGAATTCATACCAATGTCTACTGACCCCTTCCCATGTTCGTGGTCTCCCAGAAGGAGCATTCTTGTTTTGCAGCCACCGTGCTTACAGGCCTTCTTGCCAAACTAAAATTGATGAACTTAGAGACAATTGGTTAAAGCAACACAGCGCATAAAGAGACTCCTGGTGGGGGAATACATTCTCCTTTTTAAATCCAGCCAACTAGTTTAGTGGCCTAGCAAGTTGAATTTCTGGTATTGTACAGGCTTGCATGCAGATTTTATTGTTTTGCTTATGTATGCTATGCAACTGTAAAAGTGCTGATATATTTCAAATATTACTGAATTATGTATGTATTAATCTAATCCTGATCCCTCCATAGTGTATCATAAACCACAGATAATCACTACCACTACTGACTGGTGAAGTGGGGGTCCACAGTGAGGGTGGATGGGCGAAGCAGGTATTAAACTCATGAGACAGTAGCTCCTTTGTGGACATCAGCTAACCTCGTGGTAGAGGTTATATATAATTGTATAGCTATTAGTGTTGAGCGAGTATATTCTATTAACCCTTTCGCCGAGTATGCTCGGGCCGAGCTCCGAGTATTTACAGCTGCTCGGTGATATGGTTAAATCGCTCCCGTGTGCATGATTTGCAACTGTTTGACAGCTTTATTACATGTGAGGAATATCTATTTCTTACACATTCCTCACATGTAATAAAGCTGTCAAACAGTTGCAAATCATGCATACTCGGACAGAACATACTCGCTCAACCCTAATAGCTATACATTTTACAAAAGGGGGAAATTGATATAGAAGGGGTTAATGTTTTTCCTCTCTGCTCTATATTTCTCTAGATTCCTGTCTTTTCTCTATCTTGTATTTTGTTTAGAATTATCCAGCCTCGTAGTCTCCGCATTCAAGGGTCTTATGCTTTTGATCTCATATTCAACATTCTGCTAATTCCTGCTAAAACCATGTTATGGGGACAGGGTGAATAAAGTCATCATGACCTGGGCAAAGGGGGGGGGGGGGGCTACGCGGGCTGCATTGAGTTGCATTGCTTGTAAATGGTATAAGAGATAGTATGCTTTGTGTGAATAAACAGAAACTGATTTACTCACAATCTGTGCTGCAGTCATTTCTCCGAGCACTCGTAATATTGGAGGGCCTACTCTCAAAATTCAGCCTCATTGGTGATCCGGCATATCTGACTTTGGGTCATAATCAAAACAATTACAACATAATCGTCGCATTTTCTGGAGCTTGCCAAAGTTTGCCAGTTGTGTGTTGTTCAACCTATTCACACTTAGTCACTGATAAATACCATATCTCTAACGCCACTGCCTAAAACCGTGATCATCAGATATTACAGTGCTAATTATCCAGAATTTTTGGGGAGCGTGCCAGATATTACACTCCATTTAATGTCTGCCAGTTGTGTGTTGTTCAAAACTATTCACACTTGGTCGCTGACCATTCCCAATACCATACAACAAACCCACTACCTAAAACCGTGTACCTGCAGGACGCAATGGAGTATGCCAAATTAAAAACAGAAATTTTGACGCGCTTGGGAGTGACTGTCAGGGTGCAACGGTCCCAAATGTTCAACCTCCTACACTTGGTTCAAAAGTGGTTGCAACCTGAATCTTCCTCCCCAGCATAGATGGTGTAAAGGGTCGAAAGCACAAGAGGCACAGTCGAGGGTGTACAATAGGTCGGCGAGGGTGGGACTGTTCAACCCTGGACATTGGGTACTGGTGCTGGTACTTACAGTAGAGAGCAAATTCCTGGTTAAGTGGCAGGGCCTCTATGAAGTAGTGGAAAAGGATGGCGATACACTCCCTTCCGAAGTCGGTGCAAGCCTGGGTTGCCCAGGGAGATCCCCGTAATGCCGATGACCTGGTGGGTTGGTGTTGCTCAAGAGCCGGGGGCTGACACCCAATAGCCGCACTTTGCCGTAAATGGGGAGTTACTATATCGGGTCACCAAGCTCAGAGGGGAGTTAATCGAGCAGTTTCTAGTGCCAGGGCCGTACAGACGCAGGTGTTAGATATGGCCCATGCACATGTCTTGAGTGGTCATCTGGGGGTAGAAAAAAACTCAGGAAAGGATCCTCCAGAGGTTCTACTGGCCTGGGTACCACAGAAATCGGGAGTTATTGTAGGTCGTGTCCCACCTGTCAGCTGACCTCCCCGGTGGCACACTTCCGTAGCCCTTTAGTGCCTCTGCCTATCATCAAGATCCCGTTCGAGCGCATTGCCATGGATCTAGTGGGACCCCTTGTCAAGTCCGCCAGAGGACATCAGTACATACTGGACTTATGCTATGCGGTATCCGGAGGCCGTGCCACTACGAAACTCCTCCAAGTATATCGCCCGGGAGCTGGTCCATATCTTTTCCAGGACAGGGTTGCCTAAAGAGATTCTAATGGACCAAGGGACTTCTTTTATGTCAAAGGTGATGAGGGAGTTGTGCAGGATCCTGAAACTTTCACAACTCAGGACCTCAGTCTACCACCCACAGGCTGATGGCTTGGTGGAGCGGTTTAATAAAACCTTGAAGGCCATGTTGAAGAAAGTCGTAGAGAAAGATGACTGAGACTGCCTACTGCCGTACCTTCTGTTCTCTATCCAAGAAGTCCCACAGGCCTATACTGGTTTCTCCCCTTTCGAGCTGTTGTATGGCTGACACCCCCGTGGACTCCCCATAGCAAAGGAGACCTGGGAGGCTGAGTCTACACCCTACAGGAGTGTAGTCGAACATGTGGCACAGATGCAAGAGAGGATTGCTGAAGTAATGCCCATTGTGAAAGAACAACTCCTCAAAGCACAAGAGGCACAGTCGAGGGTGTACAATAGGTCGGCGAGGGTGGGACTGTTCAACCCTGGACATTGGGTACTGGTGCTGGTACTTACAGTAGAGAGCAAATTCCTGGTTAAGTGGCAGGGCCTCTATGAAGTAGTGGAAAAGGATGGCGATGCCAATTATAAAATTAACCTACCAGGTGTACCACGTCACCCTGATCAAGCCATGGTGAGATAGGGAGCCCGTGGAAGCCCCGTGTTTGGTGGCGAACTCTGAAACCGATGTGGAAGAGGTTAAGGTGGCTGAGTTGTTGTCACGTGCCCAAAGGCAACAGTGCCGAGAGTTGCTGCAGTGGAACAGGAACCTGTTCTCCGAATTACCAGGTTGTACCCAGATCATAGAGTATGAGGTCCCAACAGAGCCTCATGTCTGGGTAAACCTGAAGCCGTATCTTATTCTTGAAGCCCGCCGAGAGGTAATCTCGAAAGAAGTGATGCGGATGCTAAGTCTGGGAGTCATTGAAGAATCCAAGAGTGGCTAGTCCAGTTCATACTCTTAGTGCCAAAACCAGATGGAGAATGGTGGTTTTGCAATGACTATAGGAAACTGAATGAGGTCTCTAAGTTTGATTCATACTCAATGCCCAGGGTAGATGAACTAATTGAAAGGCAAGGGCCGGCCAGGTACATTACAACCCTTGACCTCACAAAAGGGTATTGGCAAATTCTTATGGCCCAAGTTGCCAAGGAGAAGACAGCCTTTTCAACTCCAGATGGGTGTTTTTAGTGCAACAAGATGCCGCTTGGGATGCAGGCAGCTCCATCTACCTTCCAGAGAGCCATGGACTGGATCCTAGGTCCCCACAAGAAGTATGCAGCGGCCTACATGGATGATATCGTGATCTATAGCCAGGATTGGGGAAGCCATCTAGGCAGAGTCCAGGCAATATTCCATGCTCTGCGGAAGGCAGGCTTTTCCATCAACCCAAAGACATGTGCCATGGGCATGGAGGAAGCCAAGTATTTGTTCTATGTCATGGGCAGAGGCGTGATCAAGCCCCAAATAAATAAAATTGACGCGATGCAGGGTTGGCCACAACCTCTCTCAAAAAAGCAGGTCAGAACGTTCCTGGGCATCGTGGGCTACTACTACCGGTTCAGCCCCAACTTCGCCATGGTAGCCACCCCTTTGACAGACCTCCTTAAAGGACAAAGTCGGTAATGGCTAAGTGGTCTCCAGAAGCCAAGACTGCTTTCCAGGAACTAAAGCAGGCTCTGTGTAAACAGCCAGTGCTGGTGGCTCCAAATTTCTCAAAGGAGTTTGTGGTCCAGACAGATGCGTCAGATGTTGGACTGGGTGCTGTCCTATCAGAAGAGGTGAACGAGGAGGAGCACCCCATAATGTATTTAAGCTGGAAGCTGACATCCTGTGAGAAAAATTACTCCATAGTGGAGAAGGAATGTTTGGCCATTAAGTGGGCCTTGGACACCCTTAGGTACTACCTCTTTGGCAGGAAGTTCAGGCTCGTATCAGACCATGCCCCACTAAAGTGGATGAGCGAGAAGAAGGGGAACAATGCTTGAGAAACCAGGCGGTTCCTAGCCCTTCAGGATTTTAGCTTCCGTGTATAGCATAGGCCCGGGAAACTGCATGCAAATCCTGACGCATTGTCTATGGTCCACTGTTGATTAACGGAAGGTGCCAAGCCCCTCCAGCTTTAGACAGAGGTGGGGTATGTAAGATGGCCCCCAGTCAGGTCCTTGACGGGAGATATGCATCACCCAGGTTGGTAGCTTTGGTGATGTAAAACCGGGAAAGCATGTTCCAGCACGTTTAGTGTTGAAAGGGTTAATAGGGCGTGTCATAGACAGTTTTTATGAGCAGTCATAAGAGTTGGGCGGGATTGGCTGCTCACATATCCCCACCCCAGGGCCTGTGTATAAAATGGAGACCGAGTGTCAAATTCAGTGTCTATGGCTGGAGGTGTGGAGACCTCCAGCATGTCTGTGCTACAGGACACTGACTGTGAGAGGGAATGGAGTGTTTTCTTGTTTTGTTATTTTGTGCTGGACAAGGCGATGTTTCATTTACATGGAGAGTGCCGTTTATGACGTCCGAATAAACCCACCTTGGACATTTTAAAGAAACTGACTCCTGTGACTTCCACAAAAGCGACTGAATGAGTACCAAACCCCTTACAATATATACGCCCATGGGACATGGGGAGCACTGAATATTCATGCTCCTTAATAGCGGCACACAGTGTATCCGCAGCGCGGCTCCTGCTGCTGCCGGGCGATCGCGTGTGCCCGCTGTTAAAGGGCATGAATATTCAACCTCTCTCCACGCCCATGGGCGTCAGCCCAATTTTTCGGACTGACTGACCTTCATTTCTTAAAGTAATGATGGCCACTTGTTTTTCTTTACTTAGCTGCTTTTTTCTTGTCATAATACAAATTCTAACAGTCTATTCAGTAGGACTATCAGCTGTGTATCCACCAGACTTCTGCACAACACAACTGATGGTCCCAACCCCATTTATAAGGCAAGAAATCCCACTTATTAAACCTGGCAGGGCACACCTGTGAAGTGAAAACCATTTCCGGTGACTACCTCTGGAAGCTCATCAAGAGAATGCCAAGAGTGTGCAAAGCAGTCATCAAAGCAAAAGGTGGCTACTTTGAAGAACCTAGAATATAAGACATATTTTCAGTTGCTTCACATTTTTTTGTTAAGTACATAATTCCACATGTGTTAATTCATAGTTTTGATGCCTTCAGTGTGAATGTACAATTTTCAAAGTCATGAAAATACAGAAAAATCTTTAAATGAGAAGGTGTGTCCAAACTTTTGGTCTGTACTGTATATATATATATATATATATATATATATATATATATATTACAGGGTGGGCCATTTATATGGATACACCTAAATAAAATGGGAACGGTTGGTGATATCAACTTCCTGTTTGAGGCACATTAGTATATGGGAAGGGGAAAACTTTTCCAGATGGGTGGTGACCATCGTGGCCATTTTGAACTTTATTTTTTTCAATGGGAAGAGGGTCATATGACACATCAAACTTATTGAGAATTTCATAAGAAAAGCAATGGTGTGCTTGGTTTTAACGTAAATTTATTTATAACAGGAAGTTGATATCACCAACCATTACAATTTTATTTAGGTGTATCCATATAAATGGCCCACCCTGTACACACACACACATATATATATATATATATATGTATATATACTGAGCACTATATATACACTATATATACTATATACTGAGTGGAGGCATCATACTGACAGGTCCAACACTGTATGTGTGGGGTGAACATGTGAAGGGGGATACACCATACTTGGTGTTAATGTGGGCTGGGACATTTTATGGAAGCATCATACTCTAAAATGGCCATAAAAGGGATATTGCTGATGAGATTACTAAAGGGCCTCAATAGAGATATATATATAACATTTTTTGGAGGGGGGGGTGCTCAGTTAGAACCTTTGGGAGTCATTATACGGAGTGTGGAGGATACCATGTAGTAATTCACTGGGGAATTTTTGTTGGAATTGTACTTCATGGTGGCCATATTGTTGTAAGAATACAAAGGAGGGGGGGGGTTCAGTAGGGACAAAATTACGTTTCAAGCACCACAATACAAGCCCCTCACCCTGTATTTTAAAATTGGGACATACACCCTTTTGTGGCTATTTATTTGCGTGAGGGGGCACATATAGGACTTCTGTTATGGGGCCCCTTGATTTATAGGTACGTGTCATGGGTGTGTCAGAGGTGACAGACAGTCACCCTGCAGTTGGTTGCAGGAGATCTCTACGTTTGGCATTAGAGATATCTTCTTAGAGGCTGGCTGTCTCTAGGACCCAGCGGCTACCTCCCTCTGGCTAATTAGTTTCCTGGCCTGAGTGTATAAATACCTGGTGTGTCTGAGAGAGAGGTGCCGGTGATATTCATTATTTTTTTCCTCTTTCTTTTTTCTGTGTGTTTTTGGGCGTGAACCTTTTTTTTCCCCTTTCTCTCTTGGTATGGGTTCAGTTGCAGAGCTCGCAGAGCAGTTCCGCCATCTGTCTTTGGAGGTGAATGACCTCCACTGTGAGGTTCAACAGTAGCATCAGCGGTTACAGGTCACCAATGTGGGGGCCTCTGCAGGTAGGCCTGTCCAGCCTGAACCCAAGGTTGCCCTCCTGGACAGGTTTTCAGGAGGTAGGGACAAGTTTTTTTGTATTTAAGGAGGCATGCAAATTGTATTTCAAACTTTGTCCTTACTCGTCCGGTAATGAGGAGCAACGAGTTGGTATTGTGATCTCTCTATTGCAGTCTCTCAGTCATGGGCGTTTTCGTTACCACAGGACTCGGTTTGAGTCCAGTCTGTGGAGGTTTTTTTGGGGCTCTGGCCCTCATCTATGATGACCCTGACTGAGTCACCTTGGCTGAGTCTAGGCTACATTGCCTTCAGCAGGAGAATCGGTCAGTGGAAACATACAGTTCGGAATTCCATAGATGGGCAACAAATTCCAAATGGAATGACTCAGCCTTTAGAAGTCAGTTTTGTGAGGGGCTTACTGAAAGGTTGGGAGATGCCTTAGCAGTATATGAAACCTCTCAGTCATTGGAGGCTGCCATTTTGTCGGCCATACGTCTTGATAGATGCCTTTGGGATAAACAGGTGAGACCACCTTCTCCGAGGCCTTCTTGTCGGGGTTGTGTACCTCTGCCGAGGGAGCGGTCTGGGTTTGAGCCTGTACTGGGTGAGGTGGAGAAACCCATGCAGTTAGGGGGTGTCTCTACGTCATACATCTCTCCAGAGATTCGCAAGAAAAAAGGCATATGTTTTTTTGTGGGAAAAAGGACATTTTGTTGGGACCTGTCCTTCAATTCCTAAACAAAAGGAGATTCGATTAACTCTTTGTAGTCTGGAGTTGGATAAACAAGGGGTCCATTTGTGGCCAAACTGCAGTTCCCACTTTGTCCTGACAGCAGAGGTTGTGTTAGAGAGCAAAACCGAGCAATTTCTGTGTTTGTTGACAGCGGAGCCGTGGTCAGCATGGTTGATGCTGAGTTTGTGAAAACTCATGGTCTTGCTTGCTGTGCTTTAGCTGAATCTACTTCCATCTTTGCCATTGACTCGGTGCCACTTGCATAGAAAGCATTTACTCAGATTGTACATAATATAAAACTGAGGGTGGGGTCAGTTAATTGTGAATTAATCCCTTGCTATGTTCTGGACAATCTTCCCACACCGATTGTCTTTGGTATCCCTTGGCTTGTTAAACATAATCCGTTGGTGGTTTGGCAAGCCGGGGAGATTATTGAATGGGGAGATTACTGCCATGAGAACTGTTTAGATATTTCCCTTGCTACTGTCTGTAAGAAAATATTACCCGCTTTTCTGTCTGGTTTTGAGGACGTTTTTTCTGAGGGGGGGTGCCAGGATTTGCCTCCTCATCGTGCTTATGACTGTCCTATTAACCTGACCCCCGGAGCTAAACTACCGAAGTCCAGACTGTACAATTTTCCTGGCCCTGAGAGACAAGCCATGAAGGATTTCATTGTGGAAAGTCTGGAGAAGGGACATATCAGACCCTCATCTTCGCCCGTGGCGGCATGGTTATTCTTTGTGACGAAAAAATATAGCGGTCTACGTCCCTGTTTAGATTTCCGGGAATCTGTCACCCCCTGGGCGATATTAGACCTCTACTATGGGCATACAGGGTATAGAAAAGTAAATCTATACATACCTGTATGGCCCATAACAGAAGTTTGATTGCAGAGAAAAGCGTTTTAATCAATTCTATTTTGTACAGGCTTGGCATCTGGGGGACGTCAAGAAACCCCGCCTATCTGTTTATTATTCCCCCCCAAATCCCCGCTTCCCTCCAGGCTTTTTCTTCCTTAAAGAATCATTTTGCCACTGCACCTATACTCAGTCAACCCGATGTTTCTCAACCTTTTATTGTGGAGGTTGATGTTTCAGATGTCGGGGTTAGGACTGTGTTGTCTCAGGGTTCATCCCCTGGTAAATGGCATCCATGTGCCTTCTTTTCTAAAAAATTACCTTCGGCTGAGTGAAATTATGACGTGGGTAATAGGGAACTTTTGGCGATCAGATTGGCGTTCAAGGAATGGCGACATTGGTTGGAGGGGGCTGTCCATCCTATTACTGTTATTACTGACCATAAGAACCTGTCATATCTCCAGTCAACTAAACGTCTCAACCCTAGGCAAGCCAGATGGTCCCTGTTTTTTTTACTAGGTTCAATTTTGTTGTCACTTTTCATCCAGGGGTCAAAAATGTCAAGGCTGATGCTTTGTCCCGGAGCTTCCCTGGTGGTGGTGATCATGAGAACCCTGCCCCGATATTACAGAAAGGAATTATCACCCTCAGTCGAATGTCAATCAGAATTTGGAGACCTAATTAGATTAGGAGACCCAACATAATTTGGCATCCTACCTACTGTTGGCAGATTTTGCCATTAACTCCTTTATAGCCTAGGGCGTATTAGTATGCCCTAGGCCACCACCCCTGGTTCAGCACGGGCTCCGGCGCTGAACCCGCACTGAACCGGGCACATGTCAGCTGATTCTTACAGCTGACATGTGCCCACAACAGACGCGGGTGGAATCGCGATCCACCCGCGGCTGTTAACCAGTTTAATGCCGCTGTCAGAGATTGTCAATCTCTGACAATCTCTGACAGCGGCATTTAACAGTGCTGCGCCGGTAGCCCACCCATCAGTGACCCTGTCACGTGATCGCGGTTCACTGATGGGTGGGCATGGCAACCCGGGGTCTGCACTTTATCCTGAACTGGAGGGTGAGGTGTTGGAGGCACAGGGGGACACCCCTGCCCTTCACGAAAGTTATTTGTACCATCTAATCTACTCCGCAAAGTTATTAAAGAACATCATAACTCTGTGCTTGCTGGGCATCCAGGTGGTAAGGCAACCGCGGACCTCCTCTATTGTCGTTTTTGGTGGCCGGGGTTGCATCAGGATGTGATTGAACACGTAGCTGCTTGTAGTATTTGTGCGCTTTCTAAGGTTTCGCATACCCGCCCGTCTGGTACTCTTCTTCCGTTACACAATTGTCCATGGATTTTATTACTGACCTACCGGTTTCTGAAGGCAAAACGGTGGTTTTGCTGGTAGTAGATAGGTTCCATAAAATGGTTCATTTTGTCACATTACCTGCACTTCCAAATGCTAAGACACTTGCTCATGTGTTCATAAAAGAGATTGTGAAGCTTCACGGGGTTCCCTCCAATGTGGTGTCAGATCAGGGGACCCAGTTTGTTTCCAAGTTCTGGAAGGCATTCTGTTCTCGACTTGGGGTGCAGCTGTCCTTTTCCTCTGCCTTCCACCCTCAGTCGAATGTCAATCAGAATTTAGAGACCTAATTAGATTAGGAGACCCAACATAATTTGGCATCCTACCTACTGTTGGCAGATTTTGCCATTAACTCCTTTATAGCCTAGGGCGTATTAGTATGCCCTAGGCCACCACCCCTGATTCAGCACAGGCTCCGGCGCTGAGCCCGCACTGAACCGGGCACATGTCAGCTGATTCTTACAGCTGACATGTGCCCACAACAGACGCGGGTGGAATCGCGATCCACCCGCGGCTGTTAACCAGTTTAATGCCGATGTCAATCTCTGACAGTGGCATTTAACAGTGCTGCGCCGGTAGCCCACCCATCAGTGACCCTGTCACGTGATCGCGGTTCACTGATGGGTGGGCATGGCAACCCGGGGTCTGCAGCAGACCCCTGTGGTTGTCATGTCTCGCTAGCTATGAGCTCCACCTAGTGGTCGGCGCTCATAGAACAGGAGCATTTCTCCTGCATAAAAGCGATCTGCTCGTCGCCTGTATGCAGTAGAAACGATCAGGAAACTGCAGACTATTGAAGCATGCAGACAATGTAAAAAAATGGTTTTAAAAATATAAAAAAATAAAAAAAATATAAAAGTTTCGCCCCATTCAAAATAAAATTAAAAAAAATTCCCAGATACACATATTTGGTATTGCCATGTTTAGAATTGCCCGATCTATCCAAATAAAAAAAGAATTAATCCAATCCGTAAATGGCGTAATGAGAACAAAATTCTAAACGTCAGAATTACGTTTTTTTGGTCGTTGCAACATTGCAATAAAATGCAATAATGGACGATCAAAACATCGGATTTATCCCAAAATGGTATCAATAAAAACGTCAGCTCGGCACGCAAAAAAATAAGCCCTCACCCAGCCCCAGATCCCGAAAAATGGAGACGCTACGGGTCTCAGAAAATGCCTTTTTTTTTTAGCAAACTTTTAGATTTTTTCTTCACCACTTAAATAAAAAAGAACCTATACATGTTTGGTGTCTATGAACTCGTAATGACCTGGAGAATAATAATGGCAGGTCAGTTTTAGCATTCAGTGAACGTGGTAAAAAAAAAAAAAAAAAAACAACTGTGGAATTGCATTTGTTTCTTTGCAATTTCACCGCACTTGGAATTTTTTTCCCATTTTCCAGTACACGATATGGTAAAACCAGTGATGGCATTTAGAAGTACAACTTGTCCTGCAAAAATTAAGCCCTCACATGGCCATATTGACCGAAAAATGAAAAGTCTATGGCTCTGGGAAAAAGGGGAGCAAAAAACGAAAAGTCAAAAATGAAAAGACCCAAGGTCCTTAAGGGGTTAATAATCATCGTCAAGAATCCACTGGCAGGTCACCGTTCTTCGGTGCATATGGTTATCACCCAGAGTTTGGTACCTTTAGTGGGGGAGGAGCTTCAGGAGTTCCTGAGGAGGAACGGTTTACTTTGTCGCTCTCCTTGGTATGGCAGGGTGTGCTGAGTAATTTAAAGATCATGGGAGACCGGTATAAATGCAAGGCTAACAGAAAACGCTTGCCGGGTCCGGACCTCAATGTGAATGACTTTGTGTGGTTGTCTACCAGGAATATAAGATTGAAAGTTCCTTCTTGGAAGCTGGGACCTAGGTGAATTGGTCCCTATAAAATAACCGCAGTCATTAACCCAGCAGCGTTTCGTCTTGAACTTCCTTAGGCCCTTAAGGTCCACAACATGTTCCATAGGTCCTTACTTAAAAAAATATGTGGAACCTCTTGAGCTCTCGCTTCTACCACCGCCCCAAGTAATGGTTGATGGTAATCTAGAGTTCCAGATTTCGAGGATTGTAGATTCTCGTCTCCAACGTTGTTCTCTACAATACTTGGTGCACTGGAAAGGTTATGGTCCAGAGGAGAGGATGTGGGTTTCAGCGTCAGAGGTGAACTCTCCCAGATTGGTTAGCTCATTTCACACCTCTTTTCCTGAGAAATCTCGTCCTGAGTGTCCAGAAGCCACTCGTAGAGGAGGGGGTACTGTCACGGGTGTGTCAGAGGTGACAGACAGTCACTCTGCATTTGGTTGTAGGAAATATCTACGTGCATTACAGACGTCTTCTTAGAGGCTGGCTGTCTCTAGGACCCAGCGGCTACTTCCCTCTGGCTAATTAGCTCCCTGGCCTGAGTGTATAAATACCTGGTGTGTCTGATAGTGAGGTGCCGGCAATATTCATTACTACTTGTGAGGCCTTAGCAAGAGCAGTACTGCACATTTGTCTGGAGGTGTCTAAAGCTAAGCAATCCTCTCTGTCTACCCTTGTTGTCTATAGAGTTTAGTGGAGATTGACTAGTGCTCATCTCCTCCCTTCCCTAGCCTTAGCCATACGCCAGGGAAACTCAAAGCGAGGCACACGTGTGGCGATGGGTGAAGAGCCAATATAGTGACGGTAGTTAAGACAGGGTGACACTTGACCAGTCTAGGAGGTTTCCACTCTCCCCTTTCCCTAGAGTCTGGGCTCCCTTTCCCTTTTCCATCTGTGCTGCACTAAGTCTTGCCCACACCCTGCGTGACAGTACGTATCTATCCTCAACAGTTCTTCCTTTTCGCTTACTCCATCATGCACACCTTCTTTGGCCTGCTTCTAGGGCCGGCGTCAACACCCGATGCATCCGGGCAAGTGTTGAGGCCCTGGACAAATGGGGGCCCACTCACCGTCGGGGCCCGGACCGGCAGCTCCCCCAAAAGTTGAGCAGGGGCGCCTGTTTCTTTGGTGCTCTTTGATGGCCTTTACTTTAATAGACATGGCCACACGCAGTGCACTGTGCGGCAGTGTCTGCTAGTAGTGACGAGGTCGGGCCGACATAGAAGCAAAATGAAAGATGCAGTGCTGGCTAGGCTGCGTTACTACTAGCAGACACAGCCGCGCACTTTGCGCACCATGGCCATGTCAAAGTGACAGCCACATGCTAGAAGAGCTGGACTGGAGACAAGCCAGGGGTGGGTGGGTGAGAGAGACTTGTTGCCAGCTTCCCCATGTTAAAAATATTTCTAATGTGTCTGTATGTGCATGTATGATGTGTATATCTATGTATGTCATTGTGTATGTTTATTCATTTATGTCTGTTTATATGTAAATTTTTGTCTTCAAATATGTATATGTACATCTGCCTGCATGTGTACGTATGTGTGTATATGTTTGTGTACGTGCATGTCTGCGTATTGTATGCATGCATATCTGCGTACTCTGTGCAAGCATGTGTGTGTGTGCATGTCTGTTTGTGCGTATATCTGTGGACCGTGCGCACATGTCTGCATACCGCGTATTCTGATTTTTTTTTGGGGGGGGGGGGGGTCAGAAAAAACAAAAACCAACAATTCAGGAATTGTTTTTTTTTCTTATGCCGTTCCGTGTGTGGTAAAATTGATAAGGCAGCTTTATTCTTCGGGTCAGTATGTTTATGATAATATTACATTTATATTGTTTTTTATGTTTTGGCGCTTTTACACAAAAACTATTTTATAGGAAAAATTATTTTTTTGCATCGCTTTATTCTGAAAGCTATAACTTTTTTTGGGGGCTAATGGAGCTGTATGGCAGCTTGTTTTTTGCGGGACAAGATGACTTTTAGCGGTACTATTTTTATTTACATTCGTCTTTTCTATCGCAATTTATTCCACTTTTTGTTCGGAGGCATAATGATAAAGAACGTTTTTTTGCTTCGTTATTTTTTTTTTTTTTTTACTGTGTTCACCAAAGGGAGTTAACTAGTGGGACAGTTTTATAGGGCAGGTCGTTCCGGACGCAGCGATATCAAATATGTGTACTTTTATTGTTTTTTTCCCCAGAATATTTATTTATGAATAATATATATATAATAATATAAAATATATTATTTTGTGTTTTTTTTTATATATATATTTTTGCTACCTTTTTTTCACTTTTTTGCTTAGTCCACTATGGGACTTTCACTTTCTCCAGTCTGATCACTGTTATAAGTTATAGCAGTGTAGAATCACTGCTATACCGTATAGCTGTCACCCTTGCAGACACAAAATAGTTAGTTTGATTGTGCGCAGTGTAACGGGTCTGGGAGGCGGAACCTCTGAGCTACTATACAAGGGGGCGGTCCTTGTAAGGGAGCGGGTGGCGACCAGGCAGGCAGTCACAGCAGGTGACCGGGACAGTCTCTAGAAGAACGGGCAGGAGGTCACGGCAAGTGACCGGGGCAGTCTCTGGATGAACGGGCAGATGGTCACGGCAAGTGACCGGGGCAGTCTCTGGGTGAACGGGCAGATGGTCACGGCAAGTGACCGGGGCAGTCTCTGGGTGAACGGGCAGATGGTCACGGCAAGTGACCGGGGCAGTCTCTGGGTAAAGGGTTGGTATGACCTGTGGCGGCTGATGGTAGACGTGAGCTCCCAGGTGAGCAGGCGAGAGTCTCTGGATAAACGGGTGGTCACAGCATGTGACGGTGGAGCCTCCAGGAAGACCAACAGACAGGCGGCAGATGAGCGCTCCCAGGTGAGCGGGCAGAAGTCTCTGGACAGGCGGGTGGTCACAGCACGTGACGGCAGAGCCTCCAGGTAGGCTAGCAGACAGGCAGCAGATGAGCGCTCCCAGGTGAGCGGGCAGGAGTCACTGGACAGGCAGGTGGTCACAGCACGTGACGGCAGAGCCTCCAGGTAGGCTAGCAGGCAGGTAGCAGATGTGCGCTCCCAGGTGAGCGGGCAAGCTGGTCCATAGACAGACTGACAAGAGTTGGAAGGCAGACCGTCGGACCTCAGGCAAGCAGGCAGGTAGTTGATGTGCGCTCCCAGGTGAGCGGGCAAGCTGGTCCTTAGACAGACTGACAGGAGTAGTAAGGCAGACCGTCGGACCTCAGGCTAGCAGGCAGGTAGCAGGATATCAGGCAGGAATTAGACAGCAGACTGGCAGGAATCTGGCAGGTATCTGACAGGTAACTGGCAACGGGACCTGAGGGCTGAAGCAGAGTAGTGAACAGTGCTACAACATTGCTCAGGCACCTCCATTTTGGAGGAGGTGCCTTTTATATGGGAGGTCCTCCGGCAATTGGCCGGGGACTCCTTAGGACGGCGCGCGCGGTCCCTTTAAGAGAGGGGGAGCGCGCGCGCGCCCTAAGCACACTGCCGGGGAAGGAGCGCGTGCCGGAAGCAGCGGGGAGAGCAGCGCTGGAGGACGCCGCGCCAGGAGCGGGGAGGTGAGAGGGACGGCGTCTCTGCCTAGAACGGGGCAGAGACGCCGATGCTACAGTACCCCCCCCTTTAGGCCCCCTCTTTTTTTGGCCAGAAAGAAATTTCTCAAGGAGAAGCGGGGCGTTGATGTTCTCCCTGGGTTCCCAAGTTCTCTCCTCAGGACCAAACCCCTTCCAATCTACCAGAAAAAAGGTTTTCCCTCTTACCCTCTTGGAGGCCAGAATACTCTCTACCTCAAAGATGTCATCAGCGGAAACCGGAGCAGGAGGGGCACCTGGATTTTTGGAAAAAAAGTTAAAGACAACGGGTTTGAGGAGAGATACGTGGAAGGAGTTGGGGATCCGTAGGGTGGCCAGGAGTTTTAATTTGTAGGCCACAGGGTTAATTTGCCTGAGGACTTCGAAGGGGCCGATGAATCGAGGACCCAACTTGTAGGAGGGTACTTTGAGCCGCACATGTTTGGATGAGAGCCAAACCTTGTCTCCCGGACGGAATTGGGGCGGATCCAGACGTCTCTTATCAGCATATCTCTTCATCCGCTCAGAGGAGAGAAGAAGAGCGGACCTGGTGCTCTCCCAAATAGTAGAAAATTCGCTGACAAGAGACTCTGCAGCAGGGTTGTCCACAGAAACGGAGACAGGAAGTGGAATCCGGGGATGTTGGCCACCGACTATAAAGAACGGGGATTTGGAAGAGGACTCGCTCTCATGGTTGTTATAAGAGAACTCGGCCCATGGTAGGAGATCCACCCAGTCCGAGTGGTGAGCATCAACGAAGTGCCGGAGGTAGCTGGACAAGATCTGATTGATCCGCTCCACTTGACCATTGGACTGAGGGTGGTAAGCGGAGGAGAAATCCAGGGTAATGTCCAGCAGCTTACATGTGGCTCTCCAGAAGCGAGAGGTGAACTGAACCCCACGATCCGACACGATGTGGAGGGGCAGACCATGGAGACGGAAGATGTGGCGGATAAAGTCTTTAGCCAGCTCGGGTGCAGACGGAAGACCAGGCAGGGGAATGAAGTGGGCCATCTTAGAAAAACGGTCAGCGACAACCCAAATGACAGTGCAACCGGCAGAAACTGGAAGGTCGGTGATAAAGTCCATAGCGATGTGTTGCCAAGGAGCAGCAGGTACGGGAAGGGGCAGGAGATGGCCGGCAGGTAGATGTCGGGGAACTTTGTTACGGGCACAGGATGAACAGGCCGCGACGAAGTCTACCACGTCCTTACGCAGGGTAGGCCACCAGTAATGCCGGGTAATAAGTTGGAAGGTCTTCTTTTGGCCAGCATGGCCAGCTAGTTTAGAAGAATGTCCCCAGCGAAGAACCCTCTCCCGATCTGGCACAGCTACGAACGTCTTACCGGGTGGAAGACGAGTCAGATCCACGGGGCCACATTCATCACCTTGGAGGAGTCGATGATGTGCGTAGGTTCCTCCTCTTGATCGGAGGACAGGAAGGACCGGGACAAGGCATCAGCTTTGACGTTCTTGTCCGCCGGACGGAAATGAAGAATGAAGTCGAAGCGGGCAAAAAACAACGACCACCGGGCCTGGCGAGGATTGAGTCTCTGGGCATTTTGGAGATATGCCAGGTTTTTGTGATCCGTGTAGATAATTACCGGGTAGAGAGCCCCTTCAAGCAGATAGCGCCACTCTCCCAGTGCCAATTTGATGGCTAGCAATTCCCGGTCTCCAATGGAGTAGTTGCACTCCGACGAGGAGAAGATTTTGGAGAAGAAGCCACACGTTACCATTCTCCCAGTAGAAGACTTCTGGGTGAGCACCGCTCCGGCTCCGGAAGAGGAGGCATCAACCTCCAGGTAGAATTGTTTATTACAGTCCGGACGATGCAGGACGGGAGCAGAGGCGAAGGCTTTCTTTAGGGAAAGGAAGGCCTCCTCGGCTTCAGGCGACCATGTTCTGGGGTTAGCCCCCTTACGGGTAAGTGCAGATATGGGAGCAGTCCGAGACGAGAAGTGTGGGATGAAAAGACGATAATAATTAGCGAAGCCCAGGAATCGCTGTATCGCCTTCAAACCTTCAGGACGAGGCCATTTTAGAACGGAAGAGAGCTTCTCGGGATCCATTTGCAGACCTGTTTGGGAGATGACATAGCCCAAGAACGGAAGGGAGGTCTGATCGAAGAGGCACTTCTCGTATTTGGCGTAAAGGTGGTTCTGCCGAAGCCTAAGCAGGACCTGACGAACATCCCTCCGGTGTGTGGGGAGATCCGGAGAGAAGACCAAGATATCGTCCAGGTATACCACTACGCAGGAGTACAGGAGGTCACGGAAGATGTCGTTGACTAGTTCCTGAAAGACCGCGGGAGCATTACAGAGACCGAAGGGCATCACAAGGTACTCGTAGTGACCGTCCCGGGTATTGAATGCCGTCTTCCACTCGTCTCCTTGACGGATACGGACCAGATTATACGCTCCTCGTAGATCCAGCTTGGAGAAGATCCTGGCGCCCTTGAGACGGTCAAACAATTCGGAGATGAGTGGCAGGGGATATTTGTTTTTTACCGTGATGAGATTGAGTCCTCTGTAGTCAATACAGGGACGTAGCGAGCCGTCTTTCTTTTTGACAAAGAAGAATCCGGCTCCAGCCGGGGAGGTAGATTTTCGGATAAATCCCCTAGCCAGATTCTCTTCAATGTACTCAGACATGGCTCGGGTCTCGGCTGCAGACAACGGGTAGATACGCCCACGGGGAGGAGTGGTGCCAGGTACCAGGTCGATCGGACAATCGTATGGCCTATGGGGTGGCAACGTCTCAGCTTCCTTCTTACCGAAGACGTCCGCATAGGGCCAGTAGGGAGCCGGGAGACCAGGTAAGTTAGCTGGAGTAGGCTGAGGGCGAAGTGGACGGACCGGGACCAGGCAGGTCCTATGGCAGTCAGGACCCCATCGGAGTACTTCACCGGACCGCCAGTTCAATACGGGTTCATGTGTCTGGAGCCAAGGTAGACCTAGCAACAGGGAGTGAGAAAGTCCGGACAGCACATGGAATGAGATCTCCTCAGAGTGCAGCATTCCCACCTGCAGGGTTATGGGTTCGGTGACGAGCAGGATGGTCTCCGAGAGAAGTCTTCCATCCACGGAGGCGACTGACAATGGTTCAGCCAGGGACTTGGTGGGAATATGGTATCTCTCTACCAGAGACTGGGAGATGAGGTTTCCAGCAGCTCCAGAATCCAGATGGGCGAGTTCAAAGAGACGGTTTTCTCCCCAAGCAATAGAGACCGGTAAGGTCAGAGACGGAGAGGGCTTACTTTTGTCTAGGACGACCTCTCCGAGTGGTCCTAGACACTGGCGTTTCCCGGCTTTTCCGGGCAGGAACGGATGAAGTGCTTCATACTGCCACAATAGAAACAGCTTCCCTCGGCTCGGCGAGATTCTTGGCGAGAACCGACCATCTTGGTCTGGTCGACCTGCATAGGCTCAGGAGAGTGTAGCTGAGGAGAGACGGAGGGAGTGACGGGTTTCTGAAAAGTAGGAGCAAGACGTGGAAACCTCCTCTCACGGGTGACCTCTTTGGCACGCTCCTGGAACCGCAGGTCAATCCGGGTGGCAAGAGTTATTAGGTCATCGAGAGTGGTAGGAATATCCCGACCAGCAAGTTCATCTTTTATATGGCCGGACAGACCCTCCCAGAAGACAGAAACCAGAGCGTCATTATCCCAGGCCAGCTCCGAGGCAAGGGTACGGAACCGTATGGCATATTGGCCCACGGTGAGACTTCCCTGACGGAGGCGTAGCAGAGATGATGCGGATGAGGTCTTCCGTCCGGGTTCGTCGAAGACTTTCCGGAAAGCCGTGAGAAAGGCAGGCAAGTCGGACACCAGGGGGTCTCCTCTCTCCCATAGAGGATTTAGCCAGGCCAGGGCCTCTCCGGTGAGATGGGACATGATGAAGGCAATTTTGGCCCTGTCGGAGTTAAACTGGTGAGACAGGAGTTCAAAGTGCAGGGTGCACTGATTTATGAAGCCCCGAGCCTGGGCGGAGTCGCCTCCGAAACGAGGAGGTGCAGAAAGCCGGGGTCCGGGGTAGGATACCATGTTATTAGTGGGCAGTGGAGCTGCCGGATTGCGAGTCATGGCACTGGCGGTGGTTGCAGGCAGAGCAGTCAGAGTGTCCAGGCGAGAATTGACATTCCGCAGGTGACCCAGGATGGACTCCTGTTGGGACCTCTGACGGGACAGTTCATGACACAGGTCCGAGAGCGAGGGAGCTTGGGGGCCACCGGGTTCCATGGCCCGAGCAAACTGTAATGGGTCTGGGAGGCGGAACCTCTGAGCTACTATACAAGGGGGCGGTCCTTGTAAGGGAGCGGGTGGCGACCAGGCAGGCAGTCACAGCAGGTGACCGGGACAGTCTCTAGAAGAACGGGCAGGAGGTCACGGCAAGTGACCGGGGCAGTCTCTGGATGAACGGGCAGATGGTCACGGCAAGTGACCGGGGCAGTCTCTGGGTGAACGGGCAGATGGTCACGGCAAGTGACCGGGGCAGTCTCTGGGTGAACGGGCAGATGGTCACGGCAAGTTACCGGGGCAGTCTCTGGGTAAAGGGTTGGTACAACCTGTGGCGGCTGATGGTAGACGTGAGCTCCCAGGTGAGCAGGCAAGAGTCTCTGGATAAATGGGTGGTCACAGCATGTGACGGTGGAGCCTCCAGGAAGACCAACAGACAGGCGGCAGATGAGCGCTCCCAGGTGAGCGGGCAGAAGTCTCTGGACAGGCGGGTGGTCACAGCACGTGACGGCAGAGCCTCCAGGTAGGCTAGCAGACAGGCAGCAGATGAGCGCTCCCAGGTGAGCGGGCAGGAGTCACTGGACAGGCAGGTGGTCACAGCACGTGACGGCAGAGCCTCCAGGTAGGCTAGCAGGCAGGTAGCAGATGTGCGCTCCCAGGTGAGCGGGCAAGCTGGTCCATAGACAGACTGACAAGAGTTGGAAGGCAGACCGTCGGACCTCAGGCAAGCAGGCAGGTAGTTGATGTGCGCTCCCAGGTGAGCGGGCAAGCTGGTCCTTAGACAGACTGACAGGAGTAGTAAGGCAGACCGTCGGACCTCAGGCTAGCAGGCAGGTAGCAGGATATCAGGCAGGAATTAGACAGCAGACTGGCAGGAATCTGGCAGGTATCTGACAGGTAACTGGCAACGGGACCTGAGGGCTGAAGCAGAGTAGTGAACAGTGCTACAACATTGCTCGGGCACCTCCATTTTGGAGGAGGTGCCTTTTATATGGGAGGTCCTCCGGCAATTGGCCGGGGACTCCTTAGGACGGCGCGCGCGGTCCCTTTAAGAGAGGGGGAGCGCGCGCGCGCCCTAAGCACACTGCCGGGGAAGGAGCGCGTGCCGGAAGCAGCGCTGGAGGACGCCGCGCCAGGAGCGGGGAGGTGAGAGGGACGGCGTCTCTGCCTAGAACGGGGCAGAGACGCCGATGCTACACGCAGTGCATGATCTATCTTGCTAGTGCCTGGTGACCCGGATGTCGACATTGGGTCACCATGGCAACGATCCGGACTTTGCGATGACGTTGCGGGGTCTCCGATCCAAGAGCACAGGGGCTTTTGTCCCTCTGCTCAATTGCTGTATTTAGGGAGTTAAAGTGCCGGGTGACTGAGTGCAGGGTGTCAGCTGTCAGAATCTGCCGACACCCGGTGGCGATCGCACCCGCACAGCCTCTGCTTGGGTGCGATCGCTGAGACTTATCTATACTACGTAACGTACCTGGTCATTAAGGCACAGGGCACAGGGACGTATGGATATGTTTCACGTAAGAAAAGTAATAAAAGGGTTAAACACAGGTTGTAATGTATCAAAATAGGTAAAAAGCCAATGGGGTGAATACATGACAGCATCATGATTATATACACCTATATAATAGAACACAGATCCAAACTCCTTTTTAATCAATAACATACTTACTAGGGGAATCGAAAGACACAAAATGACATAAAGGGATAAAATAGGTATATAATACTGTGTACATTGTGGATAATATAAACACGGTCACTGGTGATAAATCATCCCTATCAGTTATAAAAGAGGTAGTATGTCTGTGCTAGGTGCACCCATTCTTAAAGGGAACCTGACAAGTCCCTCATGCCCTCCAACCCACCAGCATTTATACATTTCTTTTTGCCTACCCTGTCTGTGTCAAAAAGCATAAGAGAGGTTTCAAAAAGGCTTTTTACACTGAGTTTTTCAAATGCAAATTTCTTTTTGACTAGTCAATGGACTGACTGTTTCCCCAGACTAGTCATTCCACTTAGCATGTTATCAAACACATGTGGGTGTGATAACATGATTAGCAAGAGCATCAGTCTCCTTGCAGGAGAGCAGGACTTTCTTGCCTACAGTCATTGTCATTGTGACTCTGAAGCTGAGTGTACGCTTCGCAGCTTCAGAGGCGCACCTTGTATTAAAATTAAGCTCTGAGGGCACAAATTCTCATGCATATCAGTGTCTGGGCCATAGTTCGGAACAGCTCATTTACATATTTCAGAGAAATCCACGCATTTCTTATAAGATATCAGATCACAGATATCAAGGTATCATTTTATTTGGCTTCCTATCACCTGCATGCCCATGTAGATGGCTTAGGGGGACAGATCCAACTGACAGATTCCCTTTAAGTATATTAAACAGATTTGGAAGAGAGGTCAGAAATGTTGTCAAAGTCATTAATATATCATCAGCAATCAAGCTTGCTTTAGAAGTTTGAGAACAATTGTTACACTAGACATATCTTATTAGGATTGCTCCCAATAAGGGCTGCAGGAGGCTCCGCGACGAAGTGGGGGGGGGGGGTAACACTGTCTCATACCATGGGAATTAGGAATGGATTGAGGATGTTAAATTGGAAGTTTAAGAAAGCCTACTGGATTGGAATATAAAACCTTAACAGATTGCTTAACAGGGCCATGAAAACCCAAATGGTTTAAGACCCCAAAAAGATAGGAGCATGAGACATTAAGAAAGGCTTCTTTGATGTTCAAAACCAAAAGCATGGTAGGAGCATGAAAGGTATTCGTGTACGGAATATTTTACATTTTATGAATATTAACCTGCACTTGAAGGCAGGGTATAAATTTTACTTGATCGTCTTTCACTAAGTGAGGTAGGTAAAAGTAGATTAAAGAGGTTTTCCACTACTTTAATATTCCACTAGGATGGGTCGCCAATGTCTGATCGGTAGGGGCACGGCACCCGCCACCTCCGCCGATTACCTTCTCTCGGCGTCCACTCGCTGTAAATGCTCAATTGCGGAGCTGCTCTGTCTTCTCATACCTCGCATCCGCCTCCTATTCCAATCAATAGGAGGCGGAGGTGCAGTACCCTGCTGTGGACACTATAAGAAGACAGAGCAGCTCCGCAATTGAGAAGTTCTGGCCGGGAACAACTAATAGCGCGGAGGTGCCGGGTGTTGGACTGCCACCGATCAGACAGTCATGACCTATCTTTAGATAGTTCAGCAATGATAAAATAGTGACAACCTCTTTACGTTGCTTATTTAGGATAAATGTAAAAATCTTTGTGTCTACATTGATAAAGATTGGCAGCTAATTAGCAGGGAGAGAGGGATCCTTGTTCGGTATGACAGCAATCATTATATTTGGAAATTCTGGTCACATACTGTTTCCTTGAAGTAAGTGGATATGACGCGCCCCCTGGGCCAGTGTTGTTTGGGGGATACCCGGAGCCGGATCAGATGGGGGTTGTAGTCTCCGAGTGGCGGTGACCCGGTCCGTGCCCAGGGTGTCAAGCTCAGTGTGTGGCAGTCTTTACAGATGTTATTAGTTGTTCTTTGTGTCGACTACGCCACCCGTTGATTTGCGGTCAAAAGGCCGCCGCTGCAGCAGGGTCCGCTGAGGCTGGTGGTATGTGTGCAGCTTCGGGTAGTATAACCCCCAACGGGAGGGGTATAGCCTCAGGGGGTCAGGTGTAGAGGATGGTGGTAGTGGTGGTGCAGTGTGGATGGTAAGAAGACTCAGAGTCGGGCTGCGCAGTTCAGGGTTTTTACTTACTGCTGTTCTGTTGGTCACTCTGGCCTTGAGTGACCGCCCGAGCCGTGCTGCGTCCACCAGGTCCTGGACTCGGCCAACCCCCAAGCAATTCTGGAGCGTGGTCCTGAGCTCCCTTTCTGACTGTCCTCTCTACTGGCCTTTCTCACCAGGGGTCCACTTATATCCGGCTCCCTCGGGCCTCTTGGTGGGTGCACCTCTTCGGGGTTCCCTGACCCTATACCTGGTGTGCCTTCTTAGTGGACTTGGTGAGGGGCTGCTCCACATGTAACGTCGCAGCCTCCGGTTCTTAGCTGAGGGTTGTTTCTTTCCTCCACTAATTTGGGATCCGGTTCCCTTGCGTGCCAACCCTTCACCCTTCTGGTCTAATTCTGGGTTCTTGGGGTTCCTTCTTCTCCCCCTCTGGGTCCTTCTCTTCTCCTCTCTCCTCTCTCTGCAGGCGCTCCTGGACCTCTCTCAGGACTGACTAACCCTCTACAGAAGACTGACCGACCGACCCTCTACAGAAGACTGACCCTGATCTAAGATGGTGCCCACCTTATATACTCCCTCTATGTGTGAGCTCAGGTGACCAGCACCCAATGAGCTCCTAGCATTACCCAGACTGCTCCCCCTATCTGCCCCTACACTACTGGGATGTTCCACCCCCCTCCCACTCCAGCCAGGGACAGACACTGTCGTACCTGCACATATACCTAGTGGGAGTACCATCGGTCTGTCCCTCGGAAATGGGATGTATGTAGTGTATGCAGCTAACTGAGCTCAGTTCCACACTCCATCCTTACCCGGGAGTGGAATATCACACCTCTGGCTTGAGGTGCAATACCCCTGTAGCAGCCGAATCCTCAGGGTGCTACAGATACATATTTTAACACTTCGTCAGAGAGCCTGCAGTTTAGGGAATACCTAGCATCTTGAGCGCGAGCTGGAAAAGGAATTTTATTTAGGAACTCCTGAATGCTCACTTTGAAAGTTTAACCATTATTCAAGTTTAGATAACCTTTTTAAAGCCATTGATGTCAGAATTTTTTTTATGTAGTGAAATATATAGTTTTATCTCTTACTATTAAAATAAAGGTCAACAATTGTCTTTACATTTTATTTTCAAATTAATGAGGCAGACATTATTACCAAACATGCATCAGAAAGCTACATATGACTATATGATATGACATATATATTACTTACATATGATGTTTAAACATTTTACAAAGCTTTTATTAAATTAATATACACACATGGTTTAAGTGGATTTTATTTCTTCCTGTGGATGGTATTCTATACTGGATATCTGCTCTCTTCCAACATTTTCTTTTTTTTTTTGCAAAACTGTTCCTCCAGTGAAGCCTAAAAGTCCACCTCCAATTGCAGTTGCAATGCCAGCCACTTTAAATCCTGCCATCAGGCCTATAGGCCCCCCAACTATTCCACCAATAAGTGCACCAGCTGCAGGAAGCAGTGACAGCTTGTATTTCAATGCCTTAAAAAATAATGACACAAAACAGATGTTAGCACAAATCCTAAATGAATTATTCATCATTTACTATGCAAATGGTAAGTAGAAGATTATGAAAATATGCACGGTTATGATAAACCTAAGAAAAAAAGAAAACTGTGTTTATGTTTAATAAAAAAGCAAAAGTGTCTATAGTGGAGAAAGGTTTACAGACTTTAAAAAGGGTTTCCAGACAGTTACATAGCCAGCCTATCTTAAAGGGGTTATGTGACAACTTAAAAGATAGGTGTGACCCACACCTATCGGCAGAACAAAGCATTTTAATCCTGTTAGAAAAAACATGTACAGGGAACCACTATTTTAAAGGGATCAACCTAGAGCATGGAAACAAGTACAGTTGAAGCGAGAAGTTTACATACACTATATAAAAAAGACACATATGCATGTTTTTCTCAACATCTGACATGAAATCAGAATAAACCTTTCCCGTTTTAGGTCAATTACGATTACCATAATTTTTAATATTTGCCAAATGCCAGAATAATGAGATAGAGAGAGAATGTTCTAAGACATTTTTAGTGCTTACTGCAAAGTCAAAAGTTTACATACACTAAGATTACTATGCCATTAAACAATTTTGGACTGCCCATACGATAATGTCATGTGTTTGGAAGCTTCTGGTTTTTTTGGCAACATTTGAGTTAATCAGAGACACACCTGTGGATGTATTTTAATGCACATCTGAAACAAACTGCTTATTTGTGTAGCATCATGGGAAAGTCTTAAGAAATTAGCCAAGATATCAGGAAGAGAATTGTGGACTAGCATAAGTCTGGCTCATCCTTGGGTACAATTTCAAGATACCTCAAAGTGCCTCGTTCATCTGTACAAACAATTATATGCAAGTACAAACAAGATGGGAATATCCAGCCATCATTCCGCTCAGGAAGGAGACAGGCTCACTGTCCCAGAGATGAACGTGCATATCAACCCAAAGACAAAAGCAAAAGACCTTGTGAAGACTATGGCGGAAGCTGATAAGATTGTGTCAATAACCACAGTGAAATGAGAACTGTATCAACATGGGCTGAAAGGCCACTCTGCCAGGAAGAAGCCATTACTCCAAAAGAAACATAAAAAAGCCAGATTAATTTTTGCAAATGCACACAGGAACAAATACCTTAATTTTTGGAGACATGTCCTGTGGTCTGATGAAACTAAAATTGAACTTTTAGGGCATAATGACCATCATTACGTTTGGAGGAAAATGGGAGAAGCTTGGAAGCCTAAGAACACCATCCCAACTGTGAAACATGGGGGAGGCAGCATCATGTTGTGGGGTTGTTTTGCTGCAGGAGGGACTGGTGCACTTCACAAAATAGATGGCATCATGAGAAAAAATTATGTGGCAATACTGAAGCAACATCTCAAGATATCAGCCAGGAAGTTAAAGCTTGAAAGGAAGTGGGTCTTCCAAATGGACAATGATCCGAAGCATACTGCCAAAATGGTAACAAAATGACTTAAGAACAAAGTCAATGCTTTGGAGTGGCCATCACAAAGCCCTGATCTTAATCCTATTGAAAATGTATGGGCAAAGCTGAAAAGGCAGGTGCGAGCAAGGCAATCTACAAACCTGGATCAGTTACAGGTTTGTAGACTTTGTCAGGAGGAATGGGCCCAAATTCCGACCAACCATTGTGAGAAGCTTGTGGAAGGATATTCCAAACGTTTAATCCAAGTCATTCAGTTTAAGGGCAATGGTACCAAATACTAATGAAATGTATGTAACCTTTTGACTTTGCAGTAAGTAATAAAAATGCCTTAAAACATTCTCTCTCTCTCATTATTCTGGAATTTGGGAAATATTAAAAATTATTGTAATCCTAATTGACCTAAAATGGGAAAGGTTTATTCTGATTTCATGGCAGATATTGAGAAAAACATGCATATGTGTCTTTTTATATAGTGTATGTAAACTTCTGGTTTCAACTGTACAAATACAAGAGAGGAAAAAAATGCAATATCAAAAGACAAAGAATGCACAATTTAAAAACTTAAAAAATGGTTACATGAATGAATCACAACATGCTCATGGTAGAGTCGATGCTTAACCCCTTTACCCCCGAGGGTGGTTTGCACATTAATGACCGGGACAATTTTTACAATTCTGACCACTGTCACTTTTATGAAGTAATTACTCTGGAACGCTTCAATGGATCCCCCTGATTCTGAGAATGTTTTTTCGTGACATATTGTACTTCATGATTGTGGTAAAATTTCTTCTATATCACTTGCGTTTATTTGTGAAAAAACGGAAATTTGGCAAAAAATTTTAAAATTTTGCAGTTTTCAAAATTAGAATTTTTATGCCCTTAAATCAGAGAGATATGTCACACAAAATAGTTAATAAATAACATTTCCCACATGTCTACTTTACATCAGCACAATTTTGGAACCCAATTTTTTTTATTAGGGGTTAAAAGATGACCAGCGATTTCTCAATTTTCCAACAAAGTTTACAAAACCATTTTTTTAGGGACCACATCACATTTGAAGTCACTTTGAGGGGTCTTTATGACAGAAAATACCCAAAAGTGACACCATTTTAAAAACTGCAACCCTCAAGACCACATTCAAGAACTTTATCAACCCTTCAGGTGCTTTACAGGAATATTTGGAATGTGGAAGAAAAAAATTAACATTTAACTTTTTTCACAAAAATGTTACTTTAGACCCACTTTTTTTTTATTTTCGCAGGGGTAACAGGAAAAAATGGACCCGAAAATTTGTTATGCAATTTCCCCTGAGCACGCAGATACCCCATATGTGGGGAAAACCACTGTTTGGGCGCACGGCAGGGGTCGGAAGGGAAGGAACGCCATTTGACTTTTTGATTGTAAAATTTGCTTGAATAATTAGCGGACGCCATGTTGCGTTTGGAGAGCCCCTGATGTGCCTAAACAGTGGAAACCCCCCAAAAGTGCCACCATTTTGGAAACTAGACCCCTCAGGGAACTTATGTAGATGTGTGGTGAGCACCTTGAACCCCCATGTGCTTCACAGAAGTTTAGAACATTGAGCCGTAAAAATAAAATTTTCACATTTTTGCAACAAAAATGTTTTTTAGCCTCCAATTTTGCATTTTCATGAGGGTAACAGGAGAAATTGCACCATGAAATTTGTTGTGCAATTCCTCCTGAGCACGCCAATACCCCATATGTGGAGGAAAACCACTATTTGGGCGCACAGTAGAGCTTGGAAGAGAAGGAGCGCCATTTGACTTTTTGAATGTAAAATTTGCTTGAATAATTAGCGGACGCCATGTTGCGTTTGGAGAGCCCCTGATGTGCCTAAACAGTGGAAACTCCACACAAGTGATACCATTTTAGAAATTAGACCCCTCAGGGAACTTATCTAGATGTGTGGTGAGCACCCTGAACCCCCCAATGTTTAGAACATTGAGCCGTAAAAATAAAATTTTAACATTTTTCCCACAAAAATGTTTTCCAGCCCCCAATTTTGCATTTTCATAAGGGTAACAGAAGAAATTGCACCATGCAGCTTGTTGTGCAATTTCTTCTGAGTAAGCAGATACCCCATATGTTGGGGAAAACCACTGTTTGGGCGCATAGCAGGGTTCAAAAGGAAAGGAGCACCATTTGACTTTTTGAATGTAAAATTTGCTTGATGTTTTAGCCCCAATGTTTTTATTTTCACAAGGGTAAGAGGAGAAAATGGACCCCAAAAACTGCTGTGCAATTTCTCCTGAGTACGCCAATACCCCATATGTGGGGAAAATACAGTGTTTGGGCGCACGTCAGAGTTCAGAAGGGAAGGAGCACTGTGTGACTTTTTGAACGCAAAATTGCCTGGAATCAAGAGCGGACGCCATGTCGCATTTCGGGAGCCCCTGATGTGCCAAAATAGTGGAAACCCCCCACAATTGACTCCATTTTGGAAACTAGACCCCTCAAGAATTTTATCAAGGTGTATAGTGTACATTTTGAACCCAAAGGTACGACAGAATTTGATAACATTAGGTCATCATATTGAATAAGTTGTCATTAGTCTTGAGCGCAAGTGCTCGCTACTTGAGTTTGCATCGGGTACTTGGGTATGCACCATGTATCGCGGGTGCTCGAATGACACCCAAAAAAAAACATGCAGGGATCGCTCGTGCATGGCAGGCGATCCCAGCAATGTTTTTTTTGGCCGCGAAGCATATGGGGCAGAGACTCGAGCATGTCACTCGAACACCCGCGATACTCAGTGCATACCCGAGTACCCGATGCAAACTCAAGTAGCGAGCACTTGCGTTCAACACTGGTCGCCATATTGTCATCATTTTTTTTTCTTTACTTTTGAAAAAAAACCCAACCCTAGCCCCAACCCTGACCCTAGCACAACAGTATCCCTAGAGTTTATTTTTTTACACCATTCCTCGTGCGGTATAAGTGATTAGACTACTTTATTCTTCGGGTCGGTGCGATTACAGCGATACTAGATTCATATCGGATTTTTATGACTGACAGCTGTCACACACTAAAAGACGCTTTTTTTTGCAAAGACTAGTGTTTGCATCACCATATTTTGAGAGCTATAATTTTTCCATATTTTGGCCGACAGAGTCATGTGACGGCTTGTTTTTTGCGGGACAAGTTGACGTTTTTATTGGTACCATTTTCGGGCGCGTGACATTTTTTGATCGCTTTCTATTCCGATTTTTGGGAGGCAGAATAAACAAAAACCAACAATTCAGGAATTGTTTTTTTGCGTTTTTTTTTATGCCGTTCCGCGTGTGGTAAAATTGATAATGCAGCGTTATTCTTCGGGTCAGTGCATTTACAGCGGTACTGCATTTATATGTTTTTTTTTATGTTTTGGCGCTTTTACACAATAAAAACGATTTTATAGAAAAAAATATTTTTTTGCATCGCTTTATTCTGAGAGCTAAAACTTTTTCTTTTTTCGGACAATGGAGCTGTGTGGCAGCTTATTTATTGCGGGACAAGATGACGTTTTCAGCCGCACCATTTTTATTTACATTCGTCTTTTTGATCGCGTGTTATTTCATTTTTTGTTTGGCGGTATGATGATAAAGCATTGTTTTTTTGCTTCGTTTTTTATTTTATTTTTTTACCGTGTTCACTAAAGGGGTTAACTAGTGGGACAGTTTTATAGGTCAGGTTGTTCCGGACGCGGCGATACCAAATATGTGTACTTTTATTGATTTTTTTTTCAGAATAAATAAATATTATGGGTTCAATATATTTTTATTTTTTGGGGATTACTTTTTTAATTTTTTTTCACTTTTCTACTTTTTTTTTTTTTTTACTTTTACACATTGTCCCACTATGGGACTTTCACTTTTTGCAGGCTGATCGGCAGCTCCCTTTGTCATGCAGCCTGTCAGAGCTGCACACAGAGGAGACATCACTTTGGTCGCGCACTGCGCATGACCAAAGTAACGTTCTGCCTCCTGGAGACCCGGATGTTGTCATGATGACATTGGGTCATCATGGCAACATCCGGAAGCCGCCGCAGACATCGCTGGACGCCGGCAGGAGAGGTGAGTATAACGATCACCTCCCCCCTTGCCACCGCAATGCTGCGATCGATTTTGATCGCAGCATTGCGGGGGTTAATGTGCTGGAAGCGGTGCGGGACCGCTCCCAGCACATAGCACCCGGTGTCAGCTGTGACAATCAGCTGACACCCGGCGGCGATCGCCCCGCCCCGTTTGCGTGCGGGCGCGATCGCAGAGCGCGGAATAATACGTAGCTGGCCCAATAGGCCCAGGGCACAGCTACGTACTATTACTGACATGGTCGGAAAGGGGTTAATCGATAAGAATGAGGCCCTTCGTTTCTGTAAGTCAACTGAAAAGTCTGGAAACAACATTACGGTGACGTTTTCATGTTTAATCACCTGGGCCTTCCGTGCCAATTGTAGAGTATAGTTTCTGTCCTTCCAGTTAAGGAATCTGGCTAGCAGAGGTCTGGGAGGGGCCCACCGGAGGATTTGGTCTCCCATGAACCCGGTGCGCCCTTTCCACCGCATATGCAGCAGAAAAGGTGGCATCTGGAAATAGGCTACGAATCCATTTTTCCACAAAGTCACTGGGGTTGTTTCCTTCTGCCCTTTCAGGCAATCCAAATCCTATTCTCCAAATCATCATTCTTTTGTATACACAGTTCCATTTTTTGTTCTACTTCTGGAGTACGCTCTGGCAAACGTATTACTTGGTCCTCTAGATTCGAGATTCCATCCTCCGCCTGTTGGACTTTCTCTCCCAGATTTGACATATCATTGCGAAGGAGTCCCAGATCAGTTTTAACTTCCTCAATTTTCCCAGTGAGGGAGGCTGTGCAGTCTTGAATAGCAGCCAGCAATTGTGTAGAGACCTGCTTCAGAGTAGGGTCTGAGTCCACATCATCTGGTTCTTGCAGTAATGGTGTCTCCCCTTGAGATAGTTTTGAGGATCTCTGGGCTGTCGCCAAGTTATTCCCTCTGGCGTAGGGTTTCAGTTTCTCAGCTGCAGATTGTTGTCTATTAGGACTCACGTTGCTTTCCCTGAGAGGCGTATGCAGTATAAGGGGTGAACTTGTAGTTGGCAATTTAATATGTGTTACAGGATATTGTCAGTGGTTCGAATATTAATATTTAGAATATTATACAGTAGTCATTTCTCTACTAAATCATACTGTGGAATATGTGCAGCAATTGCGATTCCAAAAAAGGACAGTAGGTGGCAGTAGCACACTGCAGCATCCAAATCCTATGCCTGCACTTTTGCTCCTTCTCCTCCGGTTCAAACTTCACCTACACACCAATGGCCTTTCATGAGTGATAGTGCAGAGGAAGTCCCAAAGCTCAGACAAAGCAGAAGAGCCACTGGAGATTGGTAGTATGCTGAGAGATAACGGGGGAATGATAGGATTGTTTAGTCACTGGAGAGGTTACTCACCGCGCAAGGTCCACGGCGCAGTGCCCCTCAAATACAAGTTGGCGGCGGTGATCCACCTGAACCCCTACCGCCATTCGGATCTTCACTTACCTCCGGTTTTCCCGTTCTCCGAAGGGGAGGGGTTACCTCCACCGCACCGTTGCAGGCTCCGCTGAACGTGGGTCACAGAAGGGGGCCGAGTCCCAAAATGGCGCCCCTCTTCTCAAACTCCTCTCCTCACCATCAGTCGCCCCGGGAGACACCAGGCTCCGTGTCCCTCGCCGACACTGCGTGCCCCGACCAGCAGGGCCACTATCCGCGTTGAACGATGGGCTGGTCCCAGGGGCAGGGAACACTGCAGCCTCGCACGGGTCCAAGCGCCGACACAGGCTCCCCACGTCTCAGCACCGCGCACCACGGGCGCCTGCAAAGGCTCCACAGAGGAACCCCATCTGTCACAAAACCTCAATCCGCGGTTGCGGGCCTCCGCACTAGAGAGGTAGGCTGGCGATAATGCAGAGATGGGTGAGGGCCCTCTGGAGAAGTTGTGGTCACGAGGCGGGAGTAGGCCTCAATCCCTGTCTTGGCCTAAATGAGGCCGATCTGGTCCAGAGAGGTCTCAAATGGTAGCTCACAATCAGGAGAGTAATATGTGGGCAAAAAGGGCCTAAAATAGCTTAGAATGCAGAAGGATTGTTATAGATACCTTGGCAGGGTCACAGAGCAAACACGTCCAGCTTCATGGACTTCCGGCCACGCCCCTACACATACATTTACAAGTCAACACAAAGATAATAGTGTATTTCTCTTGGATTACATATCTAATCGTCTGGCTAATTAAGATTATAGGCTCTATCGTCACATTCATAAATAAATATTTTTATGAAAAAAAATCGAAACAAAAAAAGTAAACATATTTGGAATCGCTGAGTCCGGAACGACCCCAACCTATAAAACTGTTCCACTTGTTAATCCCTTTAGTGAACACCGAATACAAAAAAAAAAAACACAAGGCAAACAACAATGCTTTATCTCCACATCGCCGAACAAAAAGTGGAATAAAATGTGATCAAAAAGACAAATGTAAATGAAAGTGGTACAGCTGAAAATGTCATCTTGTCTTGCAAAAAACAAGCTGCCATACAGCTCCATTAACGGAAAAAAAAAAAGTTATAGCTCTTAGAATGTAGCAATGCAAATAGAATTATTCTTTCTATACAATGGTTTTTAATGCGTAAAAGCGCCAAAACATAAAAAACAATATAAATGTGTTATCGATATAATCATACTGACCTGAAGAATGAAGCTGCCTTATCAATTTTACCACGCGTGGAACGACATAGAACCCCCCCCCCCAAAACAACAATACCTGAATTGCTGGTTTTTCTTCATTTTGCCTTTCAAAAATCGGGATAGAAAGCGGTCAAAAAATGTCATGTGGAAAAATTATAGCGCTCAAAAAATGGCTAGTTTTTGCAAAAGAAAAAGCGTCTTTTAGTGTGTGACAGCTGTCAAACAAAAAAAACGATATAAATCTGGCATCGCTGTAATCGCACTGACTTGAAGAATAAAGTTGTCTATCACTTACACAGCACGAGGAACGACGTAAAAAAATAAGTAAAACCAATTCTTCACCTGCTGATTTGTTTATTTTGCCTCCTAAACATAGCAGTAAGGCTCGGCACTAGTGATGAGCGAGCACTAAAATGCTCGGGTGCTCAACCCAAGCAACGAGCCCAATGTAAGTCAATGAAAAACTAGAGCATTTTTCCGGCGACGCCCCCCTGAAGTCTGCAGGGGGCCTAAAGATTGCCCAAATCGATAGGAACAGTGCTGAAATAACATGGGAACAGCATGGGGAAGACCCCTGGAAGCATCTCTGACTCCCAGGTCACTGTTGTGAACAATGTTGTCAGAGTATTACGCCACTTTTACGGACGCACAATAAAACATACAAAAACTAAGCCAAAATTTATTTTCCTGGAAAAAATGGTAAGGGTCTTTCCAGGGTAATGACTTGTATATAAGGCAAAAAAAAAAACACAAAAAATGCTCCTCCACACCTTGGGCTACATTCACACGTAGCGTTTTTGCACTTTTGCATTGCTTTCAATGGTGAAAAATACATTCACCAGTAATAATAATAATAATAATCTTTATTTATATAGCGCCAACATATTCCGCAGCGCTTTACAATTCAGAGGTTCATATACAACAGTCATAAGTAACATAGCTAAAGATAATACAATAATTACAGCAAAAATAATGACGACCCTGCTCGTAAGAGCTTACAATCTACAATGAGGTGGGGGTGACACAAGGATGGTTCAGCCATCTTGAGGGGATGAGGGATAGATAAAGGCTGCATGAGCTCATCACCAGCCAGTATCTGAGGTGCTTTTTGGTTCGGTGGAGAGTTATGTTTAGAGAAATAAGGGATGGGCTATAAGGAGATAAAAGGACTTTGATTAGGGAAGGTGATGGGCTGGCCTAAACAGGTGTGTTTTTAGGGAGCGCCTAAAACTGTGTAAGTTGTGGTTCATCCTAATTTCTTGGGGTAGAGCATTCCAAAGAATAGGTGCAGCTCGGGAGAAGTCTTGAAGCCGGGAGTGGGAGGTACGGATTAGTGCAGATGTTAGTCGAAAGTCGCTTGCGGAGCGTAGAGAACGGGTAGGCCGATAAACAGAAATGAGGGAAGAGATGTAGGGCGGTGCCACATTGTGGAGAGCTTTGTGGGTGGGAACAAGCAATTTAAATTGGATCCTATAATTCATGGGAGGCCAGTGCAATGACTGGCACAGAGCGGAGGAATCTGAGTAACGGTTAGCCAAATGGATGACCCTGGCTGCAGCATTGAGGATGGACTGGGGGGGGGGGGGGAGTCGAGTGAGGGGGAGGCCAATTAATAGAGAGTTACAGTAGTCAAGGCGGGAGTGGATCAGGGCAACAGTGAGGGTTTTTGTTGTTTCCCAGGTGAGAAAGGGGCGGATTCTAGAGATGTTCTTCAGGTGCAAGCGACAGGAGCTGGCAAGAGATTGTATGTGGAAGGTGAAGGAGAGATTGGTGTCAAACACAACGCCCAGACAATGCGCCTGCTGGCTCGGCGTTATTATGGTGCCACATACGGAGAGAGAGAGATGTCAGATTTAGAGAGGTGAATAGACGGCGGGAGCAGAAGAAGTTCAGTTTTGGAAAGGTTGAGTTTCAGGTAGAGAGCGGACATGATGTTAGAAACTGCGGCCAGACAGTCACTGGTGTTCTGTAGCACAGCGGGGGTAAGGTGTATAGTTGTGTCATCAGCATAAAGATGGTACTGCAAACCAAATTTGCTGATGGTCTGTCCAATTGGGGCTGTGTAGAGAGAGAAGAGAAGAGGGCCAAGGACTGAACCCTGAGGAACCCCAATAGTGAGAGGCAGAGGGGAAGAAGTGGAGCCAGCGAACGATACACTGAAAGAGCGGTCAGATAGGTAGGAGGAGAACCAGGAGAGAGCAGTGTCCTTTATGCCGATTGAGTGGAGCATAGAGAGTAGGAGGTGGTGGTCAATGGTGTCAAAGGCTGCAGAGAGGTCAAGAAGAATGATCAGAGAGTGGTCACCATTACGTTTTGCTGTCAGAAGGTCATTGGTTACTTTGATGAGTTCAGTTTCTGTAGAATGTAGGGGGCGGAAGCTGGACTGTGATGGGTCTAGAAGAGGGTGAGAGGAGAGGTAACTGGTAAGGCGGGAGTAGACCAGGCGCTCCAAGAGTTTAGAGATGAAGGGAAGATTGGAGACTGGTCTGTAGTTGTTTGTGCTGGAAGGGTCAAGAGAGGGCTTTTTTAATAATGGAGTAATGATGGAGTGTTTGAAGTAAGAGGGGAAGATATCAGAAGAGAGGGAGAGGTTGGAGATTTTGGTTAGGTGAGTAGTGACGACTGAAGAAAGAGACTGGAGTAGATGTGAGGGGATGGGGTCAGTGGTGCATGTAGAGGGATGAGAAGAAGAGAGGAGCCTGGAGACTTTGTCTTCTATGACTGGGTCAAATGTGGAGAGTGATCCAGAGGGGATGTGGGGGGGGGGGTCATGGCACTTGGTGGCTAGGAGCTGATTTCCTGACGGATGGTATCTATTTTCTCTGTGAAGTAGAAGGCCAAGTCCTCAGCACAAATGTTCGTGATGGGGGCCTGCGCTTTAGGACTGAGGAGGGAGTGAAAGGTATCGAAGAGTTTTTTGGGGTTGTTGGATAGTGAGGAGATCAGGGTGGTGAAGTAGGTCTGTTTGGCGAGGTGAAGGGCAGAGTTATATGTTTTTAACATAAATTTGTAGTGGATAAAGTTTTCTAGTGTGCGAGTTTTCCTCTATAGGCGTTCGGCACTTCTAGAGCAACGCTGGAGAAATCGGGTTTGCGGTGTGAGCCAGGGCTGTTTTACTCTGTGTTTAGAGGTTCTGAGGGTGAGGGGCACTACTTGGTCCAGTGTGCTTCTGAGAGTTTCATTGTAGTGGTTTACAGCCAGATCAGGACAGGAAAAAGAGGAGATTGGGGACAGTGATGAGTGAAGGGAGTCTGTATGTGTATGGGGGTTAATGGCTTGTAGATTTCTGAATGTGTGATAGGTAGGAGTGTGCTGGGGTGGGTGAGGATGTGTGAGTGTGAAGGAGAGAATGTTATGATCAGAGAGGAGAAGAGGGGAGTTATTTAGGTGGGGGATTGAACTAAGCCGGACAAAGACCAGATCAAGGGTGTTTCCATCTTTGTGTGTCTCAGAGGTTGAAAGCTGTGAGAGGCCAAGAGAAGTGGATAAAGATAGAAGCTGGGATACGGATGAGGAGGTGGGGCTGTTTATGGGGATGTTGAAGTCTCCCAGGATAAGGGTTGGTAAATCTGAGGACATGAAGTGTGGCAGCCAGGCAGAAAAATGGTTAAGGAGCTGGGTGGGTGAGCCTGGGGGACGGTATACGACAGCTACTCTGAGGGAGAGGGGATGGAAGAGCCTAATGGTGTGGACCTCAAAAGAAGGGAATGAGAGTGATGGTACTGAGGGGATGACCTGGAAGGTGCAATGTGGGGACAGGAGTATGCCGACCCCACCACCAAGTCTGTTCGCAGGTCTTGGGGAATGGGAAAAATGCAAGCCGCCATGAGAAAGGACGGCAGGGGAGACAGTGTCAGAATCCTGGATCCAGGTTTCAGTGAGGGCCAGCAGATTGAGAGAGTTGGTCAGAAAGTAGTTGTGCAGGAAAGGAGGATTCCACAGTGTGCAATTGAAGGAGGGAGATGAAGGAGTACAGCTGATTTTAATAAGGTTAGCAGGGTTTCGATGTGAGGTAAGGGAGAGGTTGGTGGAGGGTGGCCCGGGGTTAGGAGAGATATCCCCTGAAATGAGTAGTAGCAGTAAAAAGAGAAAGAGCAGATAGTTTTTGGATTTGGGACATGGTTTCTTATGCAATACCTTTGGATGAGATAGAGTGATATTTTTCAGGAAGTTCAAAAGAGCATGGGAGCTGTACATGGGAGAGGGCAGGAGAGAGGGGCAGATATGGATGAGTGGTGATGGAGGGGGGATAGGGTGGTGAATGTAAATGAAAAAAGCACTCAGGAATATTGACGCAGGAATAAAATACATAGTTAGACGAGAGTATAAAATGTGGGTTACCTGACTCCTGCCCTGAATGACTGCCATTGAAATGACTGTCAGACACTTGTCGAATAGGACACTTTGCTGAAGAAGACACGTGCATGCACCCCACACCACGTGCACCCCTTAAGATGCATCTAGATTTATAGGAAGGACTATAGCATTAGGTGAGAGGGATTGTGGGAGCTGCTTGTGACTAAATTGCCAGCTGCTCAGCTCACCAGGGGAGTGCAGCACTGATCAAAGACACAGACCTAACACACTATGCTTGACACAGTATAACACCTTTCACCATCAGATAAAGTCTACAATGATGGAAGGACAGACAGTGAATACTGAGTACAATGCATCAAATAACAGAGCACAGATACAGCAAGCAGACACATTATACAATAGAAATAGTTTCAGGATGAGGGTTCAGCAGATGACATAGATACAGCAAGCAGAGATGTTACACCAGTAAATGTCATTTTAACATTTTACTACCTTATCTGCCCATGTGGTGTGTGAGACATGATCAGACACATCCAACCACCGTCTTAGACCATTTCACCACCTGGCTACTTCATTTCCTTTCTGCTGACATCTCCACTATCATCATGGGCGACTTCAACATCCCCATCGACACTTCCCTCTCAGCTGCCTCTAAGCTTCTTTCCTTCACTTCCTCCTTCGGCCTTACTCAATGGTCTTCCGCAGCCACTCACAAAGATGACCACACACTGGACCTCATCTTCACCTGCCTTTGTTTCTTATCTAACATCTCTAACTCACCTTTCCCCCTTTCTGAACAGAACCTACTTACATTCTCTACCCTCTCCTCTCCAGGGCCACAATCCCCAATCCACAAACTTGCACACGCTCGCAGAAATCTTAAACACCTTGACCTACACTTACTCTCTGAATCTCTCTCCCTCTTACAGACATTAGTTCCTTACATGATGCAGATGTTGCTGCCGCTTTATACAACACAACAGCTGCAGCTCTTAATACGGTTGCCCCCCCTCACACATACCAAAGCTCGCACGATCAACAGGCAACCCTGGCACACCAGCCTAACCAAAGAACTGCGACGGGCCTCCAGGGTTGCTGAGAGTAGAAGAAAAGGTCTCACTCCAATGAGCACTTCATCGCATTCAAACAGTCCCTCACTACCTTCAAGTCCACACTCACTGCAGCAAAACAAACATACATCTCATCTCTCATATCCTCCCTGCTCGCAACCCTAAACAACTATTCAACACCATCAATTCTCTCCTCCGTCCCCTAGTGCCTCCTCCCTCTTCTCTCATTTCAGCCGAAGACTTTGCCTCATTCTTTAAGCAGAAGATTGACACCATCAGACAAAGCTTTTGCTTAAAGTCACCCCTCATACCTACTCAATCCTCCTCTTCTAAAATTAGCTTCTCCACCATTACGGAAGATCAACTTTCCTCTTTACTCTCCAAATCACACCTCACCACCTGTGAACTTGACCCAATCCCATCCCACCTCATCCCCAACCTTACCACTATCCTCATTCCAACCCTAACCCACCTTTTCAACCTGTCACGAACAACTGGTGTCTTCCCCTCATACTTCAAACATGCCCCAATCACACCCATCCTCAAAAAGCCCTCCCTCGACCCATCCTCTCTGACTAACTAGCTCCTCATATCACTTCTCCTTTATGCCTCAAAACTACTGGTACAACATGTCCACCTTGAACTGTCCTCCCACCTCTCCTCCTGCTATCTCTTTGACCGCCTCCAACTGCACAATTCTACTGAAAGTCACCAACGACCTACTAATCGCCAAATCCAAGCGATACTACTCTGTTCTCCTCCTCCTAGACCTGTCATCTGCCTTCAACACAGTGGACCATTCCCTCTTACTACAGACTCTGATCTCTTGGCATCACGGACTTGGCCCTATCTTGGATCTCTTCATACCTAACAGACAGGACATTCAGTGTCTCCCACTCACACACCACCTCCTCATTTCGTCCCCTATCTGTCGGTGTCCCCCAAGGTTCAGTTCTAGGACCCCTTCTCTTCTCCATCTACACCTTCGGCCTAGGTCAGCTCACAGAGTCTTACGGCTTTCAGTATCTCCTCTATGCTGATGACACACAGATCTACCTCTCTTGATCTGATATCTCCTTCATACTAACCAAAATCCCACAATGTCTGTCTGCCATTTCATCCTTCTCTGCTAGATTTCTGAAACTTAACATGGATAAAATAGAATTCATCATCTTTCCACCATCTCATTCAACACCCCCAACTGACCTATCTATCAACGTCAATAGATGTTCACTCTCCCCAGTCCTGAAAGCTCGCTGCCTTGGGGTAACCCTAGACTCCAATTTCTCCTTCAAATCACATATCCAAGCCCTTTCCACTTCCTGCCGACTCCAACTCAAAAATATCTCCAGGATCCACACATTCCTCAACCATGAATCTGCAAAAACACTAGTGCACATCCTCATCATCTCCCGCCTCGACTACTGCAACCTCATGCTCTGTGGCCTCCCTTCCAACAGTCTCACACCCCTCCAATCTATCCTAAACTCTGCTGCCCAACTAATCCACTTGTCCCCCTGCTGTTCCCTGGCTTCTCCTCTTTGTCAATCCCTTCATTGGCTCCCCATTGCCAAGAGACTCCAGTTCAAAACCCTAACCACAGCATATAAAGCCATCCACAACCTGTCTCCTCCATATATCTGTGACCTAGTCTCCCGCTACATACCTGCACGCAACCTCCGATCCTTACAAGATCTCCTGCTCTACTCCCCTCTTATCTCTTCCTCCCACAATCGCATACAAGATTTCTCCTGTGCATCCCCCCTACTCTGGAACTCTCTACCCCAACATATCAGACTCTCGCCTACTGTGGAAACCTTCAAAAGGAATCTGAAGACCCACCTCTTCCGACAAGCCTACAACCTGCAGTATTCACTGCTCCACCATTCCGCTGCACGATCAGCTCTACCCTAACCTACTGTATCCTCATCCATCCCTTGTAGACTGTGAGCCCTTGCGGGCAGGGTCCTTGCTCCTTCGGTACCAGTCGCGGTCACATTTTGTTCAAGATTATTTTAATTGTTTTTGTATGTATACCCCCTTTCACATGTAAAGCGCCATAGAATAAATGGAACTATAATAATAAATAATAATAATTTATGAACTTGGACTCTGAAAGTCACAAAGCCTATTTTTAAAGGACCATCAGCCGGCTATGCTTTGTTGTTCCCATTTTTAAGAAGCGGTCTCCTATACTGTTATTGCGTATGCAGTGACTGCAAGGGCTGCCAAAAATTTAGAAAAACCCCAATACACCTTTAGAGAGACATAGAGGAGGGCCTCAGTAAAAAAAATATTCCCATTATAATGGAGAGGGTCTTCTATAGTGGTAATGCCCATGCAATGACTGCAAGGGACGCCCAAAAATTGGACGCACTCCAATACACCTTTGAAAAGACATGGAGGAGGTCCTCATTAAAAAAATTGTTACCCTTGTTAAGGAGTGGGTCTTCTAGACTGGTAATGCCCATGCACTAAGTGCATGAGCTGAAAAACATTTACCCCTGGGGGGTATACACAAACATACAGTATAACATACAGAATGTTAGAGGTAGGCCTTTATAAAAAAAATTCTATGGGCATCATAAACACCCTTAAAAAAATTATGGGGGTGTTGCATCACGGTCACCCTGGTGATATGGTGGTGGAGGATGAGGAGAAGGAGGACAATAGAAAATAGACAAAATCAGAAAGCATATGTATCTGGGTGTGGAGAGGTGCATGGGAATAGACCCCACCCACCCTACCTCAAAAAAAGTCACTGGATTTGACTTTATGTTCCGCTGCTATCATCCGGTGGTGTTGAGAAGTCTGGCCCAATCCAGCTCTTGTTCATTTTTGTAAGAGTCAGCCTGTCAGCATTTTCAGTTGGCAGGCGGATGCGCCTATCAGCTATAATACCCCAGGGGAAAAAAACCCGCTCTGACAAAACGGTAGCAGAAGGGCAGGCCAGAACCTTCAAGGCGTAGAGAGCTAGTTCATGCCATGTGTCCAGCTTGGATACCAATAGTTATAAGGCACAAAGAAATCACGGAGGATGTTAGTACGGTCAGCAAGGTAATCCTTCAGCATCTTCCAAAACTTTTCCCTCCTTGTCAGAGTACCCCACGCATCAGGGCCTGGGCGCTGGGAGGGTCTGAGAAAACTGTCCCACACCTTTGACAGTGTTCCCCTGTCTCTGCTGCATTATATTTGTGTCTCCCTTGCCTATACTCCTTGGTTGTCCAAGGAACTGTGACCTCTGCCACCAGCGTTTTCAGATGGGAATTTTTTTAATAATTCCTCAACAAGGGCCTTCTGGTACTGCAACAATTTACTAGACCTCCGCAGGAAGCAGAGATAGAAATGTCTCCTTGTAGCGTGGGTCTAGAAATGTAACCAACCAGTAATTACTGCCGGTCAAAATGTGTACAACTCGAGGGTCACGGGAAAGGCATCCATCTGTACCAGACTGATAACAGCCAAGTCTTCTATGTCCTGACCAAGAGGACGACTGTCCATGCTCTCTTCCTCCTCGTTCTCCCTTTCCTCAGGCCATCCACGCTGAACAGACAGTATGACAGTTGTGTGGGTAGGACCGTCTGTAGCGCAGGAAAACAGCTCCTGTTCCTCCTCATCTCCATTATCACCCAGTCTGTATTGGGATGAGATGGGGCTGGGCTGTGTTACATCATCCTGTATGGTTCCTTGCTCCATCTCATCGTGCTGCACCTGCAATGCCTCCTCTTTAATTGTGAGCAATGAGTGTTTCAGTAAACAGAGAAGCGAGATGTTGACGCTAATTATGGCATCATTGCCGCTCACCATCTTGACGCAGTCCTCAAAGTTTTCAAGGACGGCACAGATGTCGGACATCCATGCCCACTCATCAGCTCTTATGTGCAGAGGCGACCTGAATAACGACGGGCGTGTTGAAGCTGGTACTCAAAAACTGCCCTCTGCTGCTCACAAATCCTTCCCAACGTCTGCAAGGTTGAGTTCCAATGCGTGGTGACATTGCACACTAGTTGGTGAGCTGGAATCTGGAAATGCTGCTGAAGCACAGTGAGGGCGCCGAAGCTGTAGGTGACTTTCAGAAATGAGCACATACATGGTGTACTTTCACAAGCAGATCAGGCAGATCTGGGTAGGTTTTGAGAAACTGCTGAACCACTAGGTTGAGCACATGGGTCAGGCATGATATGTCTGTGAGCTTGCCTAGCTTCAGAGCCGCCACCAGGTTCTGGCCATTATCACACACGACCATGCCTGGCTGTAGATTCAACGGTGACAGTCACAGATCTGCCTGGTCTGTTACAGCTGTCAACAACTCTGCAGTGGTGTGCAGTTTGTCCCCTAAGCATATTAGCTTCGCAGTGCCTGTTACCGCTTGGCGAGGCAGTACTTCCAGCTTCCGACCGATGTGGTAATTTTGGAGATGGAGGCTGAGATGGTGCAGGAGCTGTAGAATATGGGGGCAACCCAGGACCCGTAATCGTCGGTGTCGGGAGGACAAGTTCCATCGCAGGGTCTGACTGCGTCCCGACTTCCACTATATTAACTCAGTGTGCTGTCAGCGAGATGTACCGTCCCTGGCCACAAGCACTTGTCCATGTGTCCGTGGTTAGGTAGACCTTCCCAGTAACTGCATTGTTGAGGACACGGGTAATATTCTGGGACACGTGCTTATGTAATGCAGGGACGGCACACCGGGAGAAATATTGGTGGCTGGGGACCGAGTACCGAGGGACGGCCGCTGCCATCAGGTTGCAGAAAGATTCCGTCTCCATGAGCCTAAAAGGCAACATTTCAAGTGCAAGCATTTGAGAAATGTGTGAGTAGTGTGGCCTGTGGGGCGTTGGCTGCGTATTTGCACTTGCGTTCAAAGGACTGGGGTACAGACAACTGAACGCTGCGCTGGGACAAGGGCGTGGATGGTGATGGTTGCAAGTGTGCAATGACAGGTGGAGGGCGAAAGGCATCTTCACCTGCACCATGGACAGAGGATTGGTGTGCACTCACAACAGCGGAACAGGCAGTGTTGTCACCCGCAGACACCGTTTCTGAACCCTGGCATTCGGCCCAACTAGTCGGGTGCTTTCCTGAGCATGCTGGTGGTGACCAGGCTGGTAGTTTTACTGCTCCTGCTAATGCTGGCATGGCAGAGGGTGCAAATGGCCTTTTTGGGGTTATCTGGACAGTCTTTAAAAAAGAGCCAGGCTCTTGAAGACCTAACAGTTGGACTGGCAACTTCCCTCGTGTTGGTGTTCCAGGGAACGGTTGCCCGCCTTGTGTCTGTGGCTCCGCCATTGCTTGTTCCTGCCTGTTGTGGTGCTACACCTCCCTCCCCCTCTGTGCTGCTGTCCACCCTATGCATGTCACTTTGCCAGGTTGGGTCAGTGACTTCATCGTCCACCTTGTCTTCCACGTATGTACCCTGGGCCTCCTCCTGACTTGGTGGCAATTGTGTCTCATCATCATCATCCACCTCTTTTGCAACAGTTTCCCACCGTCGCCTTCATGTGACCGTGGCTGCTCAAATATTTGGGCATTGCTACATGCAATCTCCTCTTGTCCCGCTTAAAGCGGGCCGGGCGAGAGGCCAGAATCTATAAATGGGAAAGTGAACAGCTCTTTGGAGTGTCCAAGTGTGGGATCAGTTGCCTCCGGGCACTCTACATGGTGGGAGGAAGGAGGATCAGGGTGAGGAATATGTGGTCCAGACTCATGGCTACTGAGACTTGACCATGTGGAAGATAAGGTGGTGGTGGTGGCAAACTGACTGGAAGCATTATTTGCCATTCAACCAACAACCTTTTCACACTGCTTTGGCTTCAAGAGTGGTGTTCCCCAGCCCCCTAGTAATTGGGACAGAAAGGTAGTTCCACATGATGTGGGTGTCTGTTATGCTCCCTCAGCAGGCACAGTTTCATTTTGCCCACGGCCTCGGTGTTACGGATCCGGGTTGTGGAACCTCTGTGCTGCGGTGCAAGGAGGGACCAGAGAGGCGTAACTAGGTATCAACTCGGACTGACCGGGATCGTACGGCGGCTCAATCGACTCCGTGACCAGGGAAGGACCGAGCAGAGGGACCAGGTGCTACTCTGTGCCAGACCTTGTATGAGAGCAGGTGACTCCCACGGGTCAGAAGGCAGGGACTGACCGGTACAGCGGATGAGCATGGCAGGCAGGCTGACGGGTGATCCGGGTAGACAAGCTGGTGGCACAACAGGTTACAGGCAGGTGCTTCCAGGTAAGCGGGCAGGTAGGCACGGCAGGAACCAGGCAGGTGCTTCCAGGTAAGCGGGCAGGCATGACAGGTAACAGGCAGGTGCTTCCAGGTAAGCAGGCGGGAAGAGCCCATAGACAGACTGGCGAACTGGACTGTAGACAGACTGTCGGGCAGAAGAGTAGTCAGGCTGGCGGACAGGACTGGTAGTCAGACTGGTGGACAGGACTGGTAGTCAGGCTGGCGGACAGGACTGGTAGTCATATGAAAAGGCAGAAAGTTTGATGCAAATAAAAGTATGTTTATTGATATGACAGATCCTCAAAAAATCCAAGGATCTGTCATATCAATAAACATACTTTTATTTGCATCAAACTTTCTGCCTTTTCATATGTGTGCCGGGAATATACCTTTATTATATATAGACTATTTTTTCCTGAGCACCTATCTTATCGGTTGAGCACAGCCTTCGTTCTGTAGGACTGGTAGTCAGGCTGGCGGACAGGACTGGTAGTCAGACTAGCAGCAGGACCTGAGGGCTGAAGCAAAGGTAAGTACACAGAGCTACAACCTTGCACGGTCACCTCCATTTTGGAGGAGGTGCCTTTTATATGAGAGGTCCTCCGGCCATTGGCCGGGGACTCCTTAGGACGGTGCGCATGGCCCCTTTAAGAGGGGGGGGAGCGCGCGCGCGCCCTAAGCACAGTGCCCGGGAAGCTGTGCGCGCCGGCAGCAGCAGCAGGAGAGCCGGAAGACACCGGGCCAGGACCTGTCAGGGGGCAGAGATGCCGATATTACACTCGGCCTCTGCGTGAACAATCAGCATCATGTCCACTTCCCCGTCCCTTACCACGCGTCTTGCCCATTTTAAATGGAGTGTAATATTTGGCCCACTCCAAAAAATGCCATGATTATTATCGCAGTAATATGGGATCACGTCTGATGACCACGGTTTTAGGAAGTGGCCTTATAGATGAGGTATTGGTCAGCGACAAAGTGTGAATAAGTTCAACAAAACACAGCTGGCTGACCTTAAATGGAGTGTAATATTTGGCATGCTCCACAAAATGTCTGTATTATTACCACAGTAATATGGGATCACGTGTGACGACCACGGTTTTAGCCAGTGACCTTGTAGTATAGAACTGGTCAGAGACCAAGTGTGAATAGGTTCAACAAAACACAGCTGGAGACTTTAAATGAAGTGTAATATTTGGCATGCTCCACAAAATGTCTGTATTATTACTGCAGTAATATGGGATCACGTCTGATGATGGACAAGTTTCTCTGCTTCCACAAACAGCAATGCGAATAAAATCAAAAAAATTTGGATGCATTCTGCTAACGAGCAAATGGAGCAGCAAAATGGTGCACTGCATTGCTTTTTAAGCAAATAATCAGGATTAAGAGCAAAAAAAATTAGCCCTGATATCTAGGGCTATGGATATCTGTAACAGCAGCAGACAGAACGAGCAATGGACCCTATTGTGCTGTATACAGTGTCCACAAAATCTGCCTCCTTAACTCCTGCTATCACCAGTAATATATGCAGCTGGATTAGTCCTCAGAAGGACTGTTAGTTCAGATGCATATATATCTTGCTGTGGAATACCTATTCCTAACTATTAAACCACCAATTCTGTCCCTCACTCAGCAGCACCTCTCCTTACTCTGCCTGTTTCCGGGGTAGAATGTGATGAGCATAGGGTCACAAGGTCTTATATAGGCCCGATGACGCTATGCGGCCAGCCAATCACGGTAATGCCACAACCTACATGGCTACGGCATTACAGTGAGTGTCAGGCAATCCCTGCCTGTTAATTGGCTATATAAAGGAGTGCCAAACATGCGGGATGGGGACCCGAACTCCTGTCTGAGTATCTCGGAAGTACTCGACTAGCATCTCGAGCAGTGAGATGCTCGGGCGAGTACCGAGCAGTGGTGAGCACGCTCGCTCATCACTGCTCAGCACACATTTATCCTGTGCTCTATGCTGAGCGCTTATACTGGGGTTTCCGTGTAAATCTCTGAAATACGTGATTCAGATTGAACCCGGAAGGCGGGAGATTTCCTATAAAGACGCAGAAATCTCAAGTCAGTCTAAGATTTAAATGGAAACTCCAATGCTCAGAGAAGAGCGCCAGATAAATGTGATTCCAAAATGTTATATAAAATGTTCCCAACAAAAGTGCATTTACTGAACATACATTTCAGTAGGCCAACATTTCGGATTTTAAAATAATTTTTCAAGCTGTTGTTATAAAGTATTCTAATTTACTGAGATAATGGCTTTGTGTTTTCATTGTAATCATCAACATTAACACAAATTAACACTCGAAATAGATCACTCTGTTTGTAATGACTCTATATAATATATGAGTTTCACTTTTTGGATTGAAGAACTGAAATAAATTAACTTTTTGATGATATTCTAATTTAGTGAGATGCACCTGTATATCCTACCAGGATTTTGTCATGTAGGTTTACCATCTTGCATGCTTATTTGTTCTGAATGGCATACAAGAATGAAATTTTCACTCCAAATATCATATATTTGTATCTTTGAATCATTAGTGTAGTTCATAAAACTGTTCTTTACATATAATATTATAAAGGGGATATATATTATCCACAGTGTAATATAAATTGTTTATTTCTGCCCTTAAGCTTGCCCATAGTCAATATGGTTATGTTATTACTATATGCATCGGAGCATCTTATAAGGCCACACTGGTTTTCCTTAGGGCTGTTTGAAATGTTATGGGAAGCATCAAACTTGAAATTTACTACAGCTCAACATAGATTACCTATTTCTTTGCCCTTTAGTATGCCCGTAACAAATATGGCGGTGCCAGTGTTGCGCGCATCGCCGCATCCCGGAAGTGCGCGCTGATCTCTCCCGGGGTTACTTGTGGCATTGCGGGAGGTGCCAGCGCGCCTTTCAGTGATGTAGCCGCGACCCCATGGATGGATGCGCCGTGTCTTCTGGTATGTAGGGTTATGCGCCAATTACACACACATGGTACCGGATGCTCTCGATTGGCTAACATATTATTAGTACCCCTTATAAACACATTTTGTCTGGATGCCCTCTACCACTCCCTGAGGAAGCACGCTGTGAAACCCGCATAGGAGTGTGGGGCAGGTGTGGGCGCTACAGTGACATGAATACTGGTTAGTATTATGGTGTTATCAATGTATATGGATCAAATTGGTAAACTAAGTAGTTTTGTTACTAAGTACTGTTTGCACTATGCACTTTATATTGCACCAAATCCCTAATTAATTAGATTGTTGACAACTCTGGATCATATACGGTACTTAAAATCATGTTGCTGTAGGTGCTCCCTCATCCCCTCTTTGTCACAATTTTTTTTAATCATGTCTGTTCATGTCTTTTAATTGTTTAATGGTGTCTTCAATAAAATTTGTCAATTTATTAAATTATTTCTGGTTATAAATTCTTTGACATAATTAGTTTATATACTGTAGGTATCAAAAATAGACCTCAGTTGGTTGTAAAGATTTCTCCTATTAGCCCTTAGAAAAATTAAAAATTTAGGGCTAAAACTATATTTTAGCGGGTAAAAATGTAATTTATTCTTTCTTCACCGCCCAATGGTATAAAATTCTAAGGCACACAAGGTGTCAATATGATCACTGTACCCCTAGACAAATTCATTGGGGGGTGTAGTTTGTAAAATGAGGTCACATATGGGGGGGTTCTGTTGTTCTGGCACCTCAGGAGCTCAAACCATTCCTGCAAAATCTAAACTCTTCTTCCCTTCTGAGCTTTGCACTGTGCCTCAAAGTAGTTTTCAACCACATATGGGGTATCAGAGAAATTGCACAACAACATTTTCTCCTGCTATCCTAGTGAAATTGAAAACATTTGGGGCTAAAACAAAATTTTGGGGGGGAAACATTTTTTTTATTATTATTTTCGCAGATCAAAGTTGTAAAATTCTGTGAAGCAATTGGGGGTTTCAAGGTGCTTACCATATGTGTAGATAAATACCTTGAGAGGTCCAGTTTCCAAAATGGGCTCACTTGTTAGGGGTTTCCACTGCTTAGGCATATCAGTGGCCCTCCAAAGGCGACATGACACTAGCAGACCGTACCATCAAAGTCTGCATTCCAAAACGTCACTCCTTGCTTTCTGAGCCCGACCGTGCACTCAAAGAGTAGTTTTCCCCCACATATGGGGTATCAGCGTACTCTGGAGAAATTGCACAACAAATTTCATGGTGCAATTTCTCCTGTTACCCTTGTGAAAATAAAAAAATAGGGCCAAAATAACATTTTTGTGGGATTAATGTGATTTTTTTTATTTTCACGGCTCAATGTTATAAACTTCTGTGAAGCACTTGGGGGTTCAAGGTGCTCACCACACATCTAGAGAAGTTCCCGGAGGGGTCTAGTTTCCAAAATGGTGTCACTTGTGGGGGTTTACACTGTTTAGGCACATCAGGGGCTCTCCAAACACGACATGGTGGCCGCTAATTATTCCAGCAAATTTTACATTAAAAAAGTCAAATGGAGCTACTTCCCTTCCAAGCTCTGCCGTGCACCCAAACAGTGGTTTTCCCCCACATATGGAGTATCAGTATGCTCAGGAGAAATTACATAACCAATTTTTGGGTCCCTTTTATCCTTTTACCCTTGCGAAAATAAAAAAAATTGCGTCTAAGGTAAAATTTTTGAGAAAAAAGTTAAATGTTAATTGATTTTTCTCACATTCCAAAAATTCCTGTGAAGCACCTGAAGGGTTAATAAACTGAGCACCTTGAGGGGTGAAGTTTTTAGAATGGTGTCACATTTAGGTATTTCTGTTATATAGACCCATCAAAGTTACTTCATGTGGTCCCTAAAAAAATGGTAAATTTTGTTGGAAAAATTAGAAATCGCTGATCAACTTTTAACCCTTATAACTTCCTAACAGAAGTTTCAAAAATTGTGCTGATGTAAAGTGGGAAATGTTATTTATTTACTATTTTGTGTGACATCTCTCTCTGATTTAAGGGCATAAGAATTCAATGGAAAATTGCTACATTTCTAAAATTTTCGCCAAATTTCCATTTTTCCACAAATAAATGCAAGTAATATCGAATACATTTTACCACTATCATTAAGTACAATATATCACAAATAGGTCACGAAAAAACAATCTCAGAATCAGTGGGATCCATTGAAGCGATACCTCTTAAAGCGACAGAAGTTACAATTGTAAAATTTGGCCTGGTCATGAAGGTGCAAACAGCCTTTGTGTGTTAAGAGGTTAAATGATGAAGGAAAGAAACTGCTCTTCTCGGGTTTCTTCCATTCTCTTCTGACGACGGCTTGGATATTTTCATTAAACAGGGAAAATTCCGACACTTTGTTCTAGGCCCCAAAACATGATATCCTGGACAGATTTTTGAGCTTTCGACTCAAAAATACCCATTGTGGATCTAATTGCCTTAACTCATTTATCCGTATCCGCTACAGGAAACCACTGACCCTCCCCTGTTCCGCCACCCAATGATGAAGTAGAAGAAGAGGACTCGGAAGAAACAGACCTGACTGATTCAACAGATTGTGGGAATGATCTGCTAAACTTCCTAATTTTCCTACCCTTTTCTTATTCCCAAAGAGATAGGGACTGTAGGGAATTGTAAACCTTTGCCATAATGATAGATCTTAATTCTGAGGCAAAGTTAGGTAATTCTTCACATACAGTCTGTTCAATACAGGAATGACAAAGTCTTTTCTGCCGAGAGCTGGGCAACAGTTCTTTACAAAGTACACATTCAGTCTCATTAGACTTCATTATACACTTGCTAGGTTTTCCCTGAAAAAATGACAAGAGCAGCACTATTATAAAGTAAACTTTCAAGAAGATCACTCCCTGCTCAGAAGTTATCAAAGGTGCCGAATTCAGAGAAGGAATGATGTCACCGACAGATCTCCTCTGGGGGTCATTCTCTCAAGATCCAGCTTACAGAAGCTGTGGATTTGCTGACTGGACCTACTGTTACTCCTAGTGCCATGCTTCCCATTGGAGCGATTACGAATGTCGCTGCCACAATGCCACTGATGTTGCTCCCGCATTTTAAATGCGGGATCTGACAGGGATAACCCGTCCCACCATTGATGCCTCTTCTGGTCCTACGCCGGAAGTGAAAAATCACCTCAGGGTCAAATGTCACCGGCACACTTGTCACAAGAGCGTGCCTCCTTAGTGCGCTCCCTGTGCATACCGGGTGGCGCGGTAGCCGGCCAACCACAGGAAATGATGCTGCTACTCACGTCTGCACACCTGCCAAGTCCCCCTGGACCGACTACAGCACTTCCAGGACCCCTGCACCGTCCCGCAGCATGGACGGAGCCGCTGCATGAATTAACCGGCCAGGCCTGGGTAAGTCTTCTCATCTTTATCCAGTACCACCAAAGGTTTCCGTCAAGGACAGGAAACCAACTGATGTGGGGGGAGAGGTATGGCCCTTTTATCCTGTAGGTTTCTTGTCCTTGAAGTGCGGCTCCCCTCTGTCCGTGGTGCTGTCATGGGTGAGAGAAAAAACTTAATTCTGCCATTTTGATTTCTTTTCTCATTACGCTATTTTCCAATTGGATTAATTTATTTTATATTTAGATTTTTGATAGACTGGACTTTTTATGAACATGAGAACTACAATGAAGAGGCATAACAACAATAATACAGTTGTGCCATACAACAAAAAGTATATCAGTTAGAAAGAAAAGAAACCGGTGTATATCCGGCATCAGACATCCATAGTAATACACTAAATGCAAAAATATATCAGAAAAAAATGAAAAAGAGCACCTTATTGATACCAAACACAACACAAAATGTACTGTACATATAAAAACCCTTTAAAAAGGGCAAGCAGGTAGTGAAAGATTGCCCTTATACAACAAAGTACATGTACCATGTCATTATCGACAAGGCTGAATGTGCAGGACTGACTCCCACAGGAATAACAGGCACACACTAAATAATATAGCATAGATATGGGTTGTGCCCAGCACTATACATTATTATATACACTGTGTTCCAAATTATTATGCAAATAATATTTTCTCAGATTTTACCAAATTACCTATATGAATTGCAGTCATTGTAATTTTCCAGTCAAATAACTATTAGAGTACAATTGAATGGTTTTTGTACAAACTGCCTATGATAACAGTATATTTTTAAAAAAATAAAAAACTCAAACTGCACTCAAAATGCATGTTCCAAATTATTATGCACAGCAGAGTTTTCAACCTTTTCATTTTAATAAAGAACAAAAAAATGGTCATTTTTGAAATTATAAGCATTAGCAGGTTATTACAAACTGAAATCAAACAGTTTTCAACTCAAAACTTTATTCTAGGTGATGTTACATTTGCACATATGACCCCTTGTTTGAAAGGAGCTTCTGAACTCTCTCGTCCATTGAATTTGTCAGGTTTTGGATGGTTTCTGCTTCAATTGTTTTGCATGAGGACAGAATACCCTCCCAGAGCTGTTGCTTAGATGTGAACTGCCTCCCGCCATCATAGACACTCCTTTTGATGATGCTCCAGAGGTTCTCAATGGGGTTGAGGTCAGGGGAGCATGGGTGCCACACCATAAGTTTGTCCTCTTTTATGCCCATAGCAGCCAGAGATGCAGATGTGTTATGTGCAGCATGAGACGGGGCATTATCATGCATGAAATGATCTCGATGGTCCAGATGGATGGAGTGGAGGATGGACACCCCATGCAAACACGGCTACGGCGCTAACAAGGAGGAGGTGGAGTAATGTTTTGGGCTGGAATCATGGGGAGAGAGATAGTCGGCCCTTTTAGGATCCCTGAAGGGGTAAAGATGAACTCCACAATGTATGTTGAGTTTCTCAAACAGCACTTCCTTCTATGGTTCAAGAAGAAGAACCGTGTATTCCGCAGCAAGATCATTTCATGCATGATAATGCCCCGTCTCATGCTGCACATAACACATCTGCATCTCTGGCTGCTGTGGGCATAAAAGGGGACAAACTTATGGTGTGGCACCCATGCTCCCCTGACCTCAACCCCATTGAGAACCTCTGGTGCATCATCAAAAGGAGTGTCTATGATGGCGGGAGGCAGTTCACATCTAAGCAACAGCTCTGAATACTAGAAACCTAGAATAAAGTTTTGAGTTGAAAAACTGTTTGATTTCAGTTTGTAATAACCTGCTAATGCTTATAATTTCAAAAATGACCATTTTTTGTTCTTTATTAAAATGAAAAGGTTGAAAACTCTGCTGTGCATAATAATTTGGAACATGCATTTTGAGTGCAGTTTGAGTTTTTTATTTTTTTAAAAATATACTGTTATCATAGGCAGTTTGTACAAAAACCTTTCAATTGTACTCTAATAGTTATTTGACTGGAAAATTACAATGACTGCAATTCATATAGGTAATTTGGGAAAATTTGAGAAAATATTATTTGCATAATAATTTGGAACACAGTGTATAAACTACCTATTGAATCCGTTTTACGCCCGGGTGGGGAGCATTTTTATTGGTACATTACCCGCACAATTTTTTTTAAGACACTGTCAACAAACGCCGGCCATATGGTGACGGGCGGTGCATATGTTGACGTTGTAGTACATTACTTCAATAAAATGGCGTCGAAGTCAGTGCGTGCGCATACCGCACTATTCGGTGCTATTTTATTTAAGAAACTGCATATGCCAATTTGCAGACACAGTGTCTTAAAAAAAAAAGGTGAAGGATAGAGCGGTATGCTCTATCTATATTAAGGTATTGTACTACAAAATTAAAGTGAACCTGTCACCAGAAATAACGCTATTAACCTGCAGATATGCCTTTAATCTGCAGGTTTACAGTGTTATTATGCCTGCCTAGCGCCTGAATGCAGCCGAATGCAGCATGGAGAACTCTATTCTCCCTGCTAGCATTCGGCTTCACTCATGGAGGCAGGAGCCCCCGGTACTGACTGACTGACACTGGCTCTACATTGCGGCCGGCTGTCTGTCAGGCCCGAGGGCACGGTTAAAGAAGCCGCTATGTATTCCCAGAGCAATGACTGAATCAGCGCCGCCCCCGACCGCATGACTGAAACCAAATGCTTCCCCATCCTGGTATACGCTCCCCATACAGTGGGTACGGAAAGTATTCAGACCTCTTTAAATTTTTCACTCTTTGTTTCATTGCAGCCATTTAGTAAATTCTAAAAAGTTCATTTTTTTTCTCACTAAAGTACACTCTGCACCCCATCTTCACTGAAAGAAAACAGAAATGTAGAAATTTTTGCAAATTTATTAAAAAAGAAAAACTGAAATATCACATGGTCACACTTTGCTCAATATTGAGTAGAAGCACCCTTTTGAGCTAGTACGGCCATGAGTCTTCTTGGGAATGATGCAACAAGTTTTTCACACCTGGATTTGGGGATCCTCTGCCATTCTTCCTTGCAGATCCTCTCCAGTTCCGTCAGGTTGGATGGTGAACATTGGTGGACAGCCATTTTGAGGTTTCTCCAGAGATGCTCAATTGGGCTTAGGTCAGGGCTCTGGCTTGGCCAGTCAAGAATGGTCACAGAGTTGTTCTGAAGCCACTCCTTTGTTATTTTAGCTGTGTGCTTAGGGTCATTGTCTTGTTGGAAGGTGAACCTTTGGCCAAGTCTGAGGTCCAGAGAACTCTGGAAGAGGTTTTCATCCAGGATATCTCTTAGCCACATTCATGTTTCCTTCAATTGTAACCAGTCGTTCTGTCCCTGCAGCTGAAAACACCCCCACAGCATGATGCGGCCACCACCATGTTTCACTGTTGGCATAGTATTGGGCAGGTGTTGAGCAGTGCCTGGTTTTCTCCACACATACCGCTTAGAATTATCACCAAAAAGTTCTATCTTCGTCTCATCAGACCAGAGAATCTTATTTCTCATAGTTTGGGAGTCCTTAGTGTGTTTTTGTGCAAACTCTATGCCGGCTTTCATATGTCTTGCACTGAGGCCATAAGGGCCCGACTGGTGGAGGGCTGCAGTGATAGTTGACTTTGCGGAACTTTCTCCCATCTCCCTACTGCATCCCTGGAGCTCAGCCACAGTGATCTTGGGGTTATTTTTTACCTCTCTCACCAAGGCTCTTCTCCCACGATTGCTCAGTTTGACTGGACGGCCAGGTCTAAGAAGACTTCTGGTGGTCCCAAACTTCTTCCATTTAAAGATTATGGAGGCCACTGTGCTCTTAGGAACCTAGAATAATGCAGAAATTCTTTTGTAATCTTGGCCAGATCTGTGCCGTGCCACAATTCTGTCTCTGAGCTCCTTGGGCAGTTCCTTTGAGCTCATGATTCTCATTTGGTCTGACATGCACTGTGAGCTGAGAGGTCTTATATAGTCACGTGTGTGCCTTTCCAAATCAAGTCCTGTCAGTTTAATTAAACACAGCTGGACTCCAATGAAGGAGGAGAACCATCTCAAGGAGGATCAAAAGGAAATGGACAGAATGTGACTTAAATGAGTGTCTGAGCAAAGGGTCTGAATACTTATGACCATGTGATATTTCAGTTTTTCTTTTTTAATAAATTTGCAAATTTGCAATTTGTTTTCTTTCAGTCAAGATGGGGTGCAAAGTGTACTTTAATGAGAATAAAAATGAACTTTTTAGAATTTACCAAATGGTTGCAATGAAACAAAGAGTGAAAAAATTAAAGGGGTCTGAATATTTTCCGTACCCACTGTATGTTCTCGCATCCTGAAATACATGCTCCCCCATCCAGGTCCCCTATCCTGGAATTTGCTCCCCCAATCTGGTATATGCTCCCCCAACCTGGTCCCACATCCTGGTATATGCGCCCCCATCCTGGTCCCCCATCCTATAATATGCTTCTCCATTCTGATATATGCTCCCCCATGCTGGTCCTAGATACTGGTATATGCTCCCCCATCCTGGTCTCCTATCCTGCTTGCGCTGCTGTTCCATCCAAAAAAAAAAAATAACACTCCTACTTCCCTTTCCCCTGCAGCCCGTTGCCTGCGTTATTTAAATAAAATAAACTGTCATATCTGACGCTACTCTGTTGAAGACACTGTGCAAATTTGACTTCAACAAAATGGCGCCGGAGATTGCGCTATGCGCTGACATTGACTTCATTGCCACACTCCTCCTATAGCCTTTCTGGAGATTGAGAAATGTCCTCATGGCGCCGGACATACCGCAATGTGATACCGGTAAGTGGTCATTGCCTACTTATACCACGATCTGGGGCGCCACACTCCTCCTCCTGGTCTGGATGAGTTCTTCTGTCTTCAGCCACACTGCGTAGTCTATAGAAGCTTCGGACAGGAAGACATATCTCCGATTATATTATAGATAATCTATTCGCCACAACACAACTTATTGTCATTCATATAAATCAAAGTGCCTATGTGAGTATAATGTTTCTAAAGCATTGGCATGCTGGAAAAGATAAGTTGTAACATCTATAGCTTGATAAGAATATTAGGATAGTAATAAAACATCCATACAAACCACTGATATACAACCCACAATATGGACCCGATGTGGCTTCCTAAGGGGTAAAGTGCTAGTGCTTTGTGGAGATCTGGTATAAATATGAAATGTCCCATGTTTAAATAATTAAAGGGAACCTGTCATGTCCTATCTACTATCTACACTCTCCCCAATGCTTTGCTAGTGATGCAATGTGCATCACTAGCAAGCTTTTTTCATTAAAATTGGTGGTATTATAATGATTCTATAACATTTTATATACTTTGTCCTACCTGCTTGTTTTCAGTCATAGGGGTGTGATCCTGCTATTCAGTCAGGGGCGAGTGCCGCATTCACTCACAGTTGGCGCCGCATTCACTCACTGTTGGCGCCGCCCACATATTTGAATATTGCGCTCAGCAAGCACTGATATTATAGGAGCGCATGCACAGTTTTAAATGTCCGGCTTCAGGTTCCCGCGCGTGCAGTGAGGCTGTGTGGTTACCAGCGCAGTGACCAGCAGGACATTGCACATGCGCAGTGACGCTACACACCTATGACTGAAAACGAGCGGGTAGGACAAAGTATATAAAATCATTATACTACCACCCATTTTAATGAAGAAAGCTTGTTAGTGATGCACACTGCATCACTAACAAAGCAAAGGGGGCAGTGTAGATAGTAGCTAGGACATGACAGGTTCCCTTTGTAAGGCAGCGCTAGTCATCATAATGGGGGATACTCGCTGCACTGGGTCAATTAATGCACACCAGCAATGTCTTTCCGGCATTTCACAATGCTGCAGTTTATTGCACTTCATAAACCACAGTTCACACATATAATGTCCACGAGCCCAAGTGGCAGACAGGCCCACTTGGCCCAGGTTACAGCCTTCAGCAAGGTAATACTTTAGCAATGTCCATACCAGTGTCCACATAACAAAGTGTATTACCTTTGCCGGGTTTTAGCTGCTGCAGTCCATTTAATCCGCAACCACTGTGGCTTTAAGGCTTTCCCAGGTGGGGGTCTCTAGCCGTCGTCCCATCTAAGGCTACTGGAATGTTTCACTCACACACATCCAGTCTGCGCCTTTCCGGACTCTTCACCAAGCCGCTGCCTTCAAAAGCCACTGGCATCTACACAAGATCCAGCCTCGACCTTTCAGGCTGCCAGGCTTCACTGTATCACGGTGTCCCACACACATGGGGAACAGGCCTCACGCCCAACACACCGAACACACCTGTCTCCCATCAAGCAGCGTTTATATATCCATCCCGTGCACACACACACACACACACAGACAGGACCTTGCTGATGTCACAGTCATTTGATCAGACAGACATTCTGTGCGCGCAGGACCAGTGCTATGTTACAGTCATGTGACCAGTCACCTGAGGGGGAAGGTACATGGTCAGGTAAAACACATCCTGGACCATTACCGTAATGCCAGCGAGTCGCTGCATTACACCTTTAAATAGTAAATACCAAGTGAAAAGGCAGAGACCAGAAACAAGAATATACCTAAGGACGTCCGTGTCACGGTGGTCAGCACAACTGGAAGTGACGCGAATGTACAGTACAGACCAAAAGTTTGGACACACCTTCTCATTTAAAGATTTTTCTGTATTTTCATGACTATGAAAATTGTACATTCACACTGAAGGCATCAAAACTATGAATTAACACATGTGGAATTATATACTTAACAAAAAAGTGTGAAACAACTGAAAATATGTCTTATATTCTAGGTTCTTCAAAGTAGCCACCTTTTGCTTTGATGACTGCTTTGCACACTCTTGGCATTCTCTTGATGAGCTTCAAGAGGTAGTCACCGGAAATGGTTTTCACTTCACAGGTGTGCCCTGTCAGGATTAATAAGTGGGATTTCTTGCCTTATAAATGGGGTTGGGACCATCAGTTGTGTTGTGCAGAAGTCTGGTGGATACACAGCTGATAGTCCTACTGAATAGACTGTTAGCTGCTTTTTTTTTTCCATAATACAAATTCTAAGTAAAGAAAAACTAGTGGCCATCATTACTTTAAGAAATGAAGGTCAGTCAGTGCGAAAAATTGGGAAAACTTTGAAAGTGTCCCCAAGTGCAGTTGCAAAAACCATCAAGCACTACAAAGAAACTGGCTCACATGAGGACCGCCCCAGAAAAGGAAGACTAAGAGTCACCTCTGCTTCTCAGGATAAGTTTATCCGAGTCACCAGCCTCAGAAATCGCAGGTTAACAGCAGCTCAGATTAGAGACCAGGTCAATGGCACACAGAGTTCTAGCAGCAGACACATCTCTACAACAACTGTTAAGAGGAGACTTTGTGCAGCAGGCCTTCATGGTAAAATAGCTGCTATGAAACCACTGCTAAGGACAGGCAACAAGCAGGAGGGACTTGTTTGGGCTAAAGAACACAAGGAATGGACATTAGACCAGTGGAAATCTGTGCTTTGGTCTGATGAGTCCAAATTTGAGATATCTGGTTCCAACTACCGTGTCTTTGTGCGACGCAGAAAAGGTGAACGGATGGTCTCTACATGCCTGGTTCCCACCGTGAAGCATGGAGGAGGAGGTGTGATGGTGTGGGGGTGCTTTGCTGGTGACACTGTTGAGGATTTATTCAAAATTGAAGGCATACTGAACCAGCAAGGCTCCCACAGCATCTTGCAGCGGCATGCTATTCCATCCGGTTTGTGTTTAGTTGGACCATCATTTATTTTTCAACAGGACAATGACCCCAAACACACCTCCAGGCTGTGTAAGGGCTATTTGACCAAGAGGGAGAGTGATGGGGTGCTACGCCAGATGACCTGGCCTCCACAGTCACCAGACCTGAACCCAATCGAGATGGTTTGGGGTGAGCTGAACCGCAGAGTGAAGGCAAAAGGGCCAACAAGTGCTAAGCATCTCTGGGAACTCCTTCAAGATTGTTGGAAGACCATTTCCGGTGACTACCTCTTGAAGCTCATCAAGAGAATGCCAAGAGTGTGCAAAGCAGCCATCAAAGCAAAAGGTGGCTACTTTGAAGAACCTAGAATATAAGACATATTTTCAGTTGTTTCACACTTTTTTGTAAAGTATATAATTCCACATGTGTTAATTCATAGTTTCGATGCCTTCAGTGTGAATGTACAATTTTCATAGTCATGAAAATACAGAAAAATCTTAAAATGAGAAGGTGTGTCCAAACTTTTGGTCTGTACTGTATGTGTATCATGCGACCGGATCAGCACTGCTATGTATAGAAAAAAATCACGATTTCCTATGAATGCCAGCTAAACGCTGGCTGTCACAGGAGAATTGTTGTGGCAAGCATGGAGATCTTCAGCAGACCCCCGGCTGTCATGGCAATCCATCGGCAACCCACAATCACATCACTGGCGCACCAATGTGCGCGTGGAATGCTGTCAGCGCATGTTAAACGCGGAGTTCTTCTGCACCTGCGGCTGTTAGAGGCAGATGGTGGCTGATTAAATCAGTCAACATCAGTTAGGAAAGATGAAGGCTCGGCGTGTGAGCCTGCATCAAAGTCAGGGACATGACACATAAGGTAAATGTACGTCATATGTCATGAATTGTTAAATAAGTAGAATGAGAGTCATTTCTGTCTCCTTCACGTCATGATTATTAGTGAAAATGGGAGTACCCATCTCAAAATAATAGATTATCTCTGTAGGTACTCTAGGACATCACAAATCTGCTACTGAGACTAAAGGTCTCCCCAATGTCGAGTCTCAACCTTCTCCCAAAAACCACTTTGTTCTTACCTTTTCTTTGGGCAACCATGGCAGAAAATACACAGCGATCACATGTAAACCCAGCCTCAGATTGTGCAGGGTAACTGCCCGTTATGGGAACACCTACAGTGCCTTGAAAAGGTATTCATACCCCGTGAATTTTCATACATTTTTTTCAAATTACACCCACAAACTTAAATGAATTTTATGTGATATACCAAAGTAGCGAATATGGAAAGTGACAAGGAAATTATGCATGGTTTTCTAATTATTTAAAAAAATCTAAATCTAATAATTGTGATATGCATTTGTATTCAGCTCCCCTGAGTCGATACTTTGTAGGACTACCTGTTGCTGAAACTGCTACTGCAAGTCTTTTGGGGTATGTCTCTACCAGCTTTGCTCATCTAGCGGTTAACATTTTTGCACATTCTTCTTTGCACACTAGCTGTAGCTCAGTGGGATTGGATGGGGAGCGTCTGTGAACAGCGATTTTTAAGTCTTGCCATAGACTCTCAATGGGATTTAGGTCTGGACTTTGAATGGGCCATTCGAACACATGAATATGCTTTGATCGAAACCATTCCATTGTAGATCTGGCAGAATGTTTAGGGTTGTTATCCTGATGGAAGGTGAACCTATGCCCATGTCTCAAGCATTTTGCAGCCTCTAACAGGTTTTCCTCCAGGACTGCTCTGCATTTGGTTTCATCCATTTTCCCATCAACTCTAGCCAACTTCCCTGTCCCCCCTGAAGAAAAGCAATCCCAACAACATGATGCTGCTACCATCATGTGTGACGGTAGGGATGGTGTTTTCAGGGTGATGTGCAGTGTTCATTTTCTGCCACATATAGCATTTAGCTCAAACAGTTCTTCTGACTAGAGCACCTTCTTCCAAATGCTCCCTCTCTCCTACATGGCTTTTTGCAAACTGAAAACGGGACTTCCTGTGGCTTCCTTTCAAAAATAGCTTACTTCTTGGTACTCTTCCATAAAGGCCAGATTTGTCAAGCATACAACTAATGGCTGTCCTGTGGACAGATTCTCCCACCTGAGCTGTGGATCTCTGCAGCTCCTCCAGATTGACCATGGGTTTCTTGGCTGCCTCCATAATTAGTGCTCTATTCGCTTGGAATGTCAGTTCAGATGGACAGCTATGTCTTGGTAGGTTTGCAGTTGTGCCACACTCTTTCCATTTTCGGATAATGGACTGAATCCAGACAACAAACCAAACTACCGCGCTATGTAATGGGTATGTGCAATAGGGCTTGCACTCTATGCACAAAGGTGGAAAACACCAAGATAGGACATAAATGTTACACTCAAATAGCTGTGCAAATATAGTCTGGTTTGTTGTCTGGATTCATTCTGTTTGTGGGCTAGGACACACACAGAGCCCTTCTTCTACCTGCAGCTCCCCTCCCCCTTTTTAGTGTGAAGAGCCAATGTGTTTCTGTATTCCTTGGATAATGGATTGAACTGTGACCTGTGAGACATTCAGAGCTTGGATTACATTTTTATAACCTAACCATGTTTCTCTCTTTTCCACAACTTTATCCCTGACCAGTTTGGTGTGTTCTTAGGTTTTCATGATGCTGTTTGACCTCTAATGTTCTCAAACAAACCTCTGAGGCCTTTACAGAACAGCTGTAATTATACTGAGAATACAATACACATAGGTGGACTCAATTTACTAATCATGTGACTTCAGGAGACAATTGGTCACTCAGAATTTTATTTAGGAGTATCAGACTACAATGGGGTGAATAAAAATGTCACAATGTCATGTGTCACTTCCTTTACACCTCACAAATACTTGCTACTTTGTGTTGGTGTATCACATAAAACCTCAATAAAATACATTTAAGAGTGTGGGCGTAACGTTAAAAATGTCAAAATTGCATGGGGTATGAATACTTTTTCAAGGCACTGTAGTTGTCAACATATAAACTTCTAACAGGAATAACAAAGGAACATTACAATGCAGAGTTATAAAAAAAAAAGTATCATAATATGGGTAATTCAATTCTCATTTTTATCAGGAGAGTCAATAGGTCCCCTTTAAAATAACTAGAAAAAAAACAGCAAATTAGCAACTGTAAAGTGTAGACTTTGAAAAAGTAGATTAAATGAACTAAATGCAAAATGAAGGATGTCTATTTCTTAGTGCTTAAAGAATGGCTGTGACAGCATATCACAGCAGAGATTGATTTCTTCTTCACTGCTCCCTCCTTCTTACCCATGTGTCATTTCGTTTTTATTTCCTTAATTGCTGTTTCACTCGGCAATAAAGACGGCTGATCAATTGGGTTAATACAGAAGATTGCTGGTAGGCACAGTACCATTGATTCAACAGCAGGAGTATAGCCCTACCTTCCCCAGGTTCTTGGTTCCCTCTTCAACATTCACAGCAGCAGTGTTGACATGGTCTTCAATGCTGTCAATCTTCTCCTGCTGAGTCTGGATGCAAAGGAATTATGAGTGAGATTTCCTGCTGTGAAGCAGCAGAAAGCCAATACACACTATTTAATTTTTGTAGTCAGGGACCCTGCAGCCGCTTTCATCTGGTGCCCTGTGTAGCTCTACAGCTGTTAATGGCAGTTCACTAATAGCACCTGATAAACAGTGCTAGAAGGGGAAAGAAACTAAAGATTTAACTATTAGTCATCTGTCCTTGAAGGTAGCTCTTCCTTCAATAATTCTACTGAACTACTTGTAGATTTAAAGCTATCATTGGTCTTGAAAAATAGGTGATCTTAAGACATGAACGCAAAATCAGCAATTATTAATATGGTCATTTTATCAGTTTGCTTTTGTTGGTGTCATTGATGTCACAGAATTTATTTCTTCCCTGCATAAAAATATACAGACTTTTTATGCAGTTAAGGAATAAAATCACCTTTTATCATTGCAAAAACCTTTATGGCATCCTAATATGTGATTACACATTATGATATACCGTATTTGAACTATTCATGTTATATATAAATGGTTTATATTGTGTATATCAGCTATTAGTGGGGGCAGATTAGCACTCCAATTTTTGCCAATTTATGCAATAACTAACAGCATGGACTACACCGCAAATTCATTTATAGCAGACAGGCAGTGTGTACCCCATATCATATGATGTCAGGATCCAGCCTCACAGCCCCAACAATATAAATCATGGAAAAGAAACTACAGTACTGCTGAGGATAAAAATATAAAAAGTCCCTTCTTTATTCCATCAATTAAAAGGCAGAAATATTTAGACTCATAGCAAGCTTGAAAAAGACGACTTTGGTTTCTTTTCCATAATTTGTGCATTATATTTTAGTATACGGCAGGCATCCGGGAGGTCCTTCTCCCTTTCTCTAAACTTCAACCACTTTGCTCAAACATGTAAAGTGGCCTGTGCCTCACCAGCAGTCAACATTTATGCCAAAAAGAGGAATAATAGTGACAACTACAACACTAGCCACAAAGTCCCTTGTGCCATAGGACAGCCACAAAGCCCCCAGTTCCTGCCACTTTTCTCTAACTTAGACAACAAATCACTTACATTTTCCACTCTGTCCATTCTGCCGCTAGAAGGCAGTTACTAGTGCACTCCAGAATGTCTTCCCAAATGACATGAGATCGCCATTTTGAGTCAGAAACAACTTGTTCTGGACAGCATGATTGTCCATCGGAAACATGGGCACCTGGGAGGCTATATACACTGCTCAAAAAAATAAAGGGAACACTCAAATAACACATCCTAGATCTGAATGAATGAAATATTCTCATTGAATACTTTGTTCTGTACAAAGTTGAATGTGCTGACAACAAAATCACACAAAAATCATAAATGGAAATCAAATTTATTAACCAATGGAGGCCTGGATTTGGAGTCACCCCCAAAATTAAAGTGGAAAAACACACTACAGGCTGATCCAACTTTGATGCAATGTCCTTAAAACAAGTCAAAATGAGGCTCAGTATTGTGTGTGGCCTCCACGTGCCTGTATGACCTCCCTACAACGCCTGGGCATGCTCCTGATGAGGTTGCGGATGGTCTCCTGTGGGATTTCCTCCCAGACGTGGACTAAAGCATCCGCCAACTCCTGGGCAGTCTGTGGTGCAACTGTTGGTGGATGGAGCGAGACATGATGTCCCAGATGTGCTCAATCGGATTCAGGTCTGGAGAAAGGGCGGGCCAGTCCATAGCTTCAATGCCTTCATCTTGCAGGAACTGCTGACACACTCCAGCTACATGAGGTCTGGCATTGTCCTGCATTAGGAGGAACCCAGGGCCATCCGCACCAGCATATGGTCTCACAATGGGTCTGAGGATCTCATCTTGGTATATCATGGCAGTCAGGCTACCTCTGACGAGCACATGGAGGGCTGTGCGGCCCTCCAAAGAAATGCCACCCCACACCATTACTGACCCACTGCCAAACCGGTCATGCTGAAGGATGTTGCAGACAGCATATCGCTCTCCACGGCGTCTCCAGACTCTGTCACGTCTGTCACATGTGCTCAGTGTGAACCTGCTTTCATCTGTGAAGAGAACAGGGCACCAGTGGCGAATTTGCCAATCCTGGAGTTCTGTGGCAAATGGCAAGCGTCCTGCACGGTGTTGGGCTGTGAGCACAACCCCCATCTAGGGACATCGGGCCCTGATACCACCCTAATGGAGTCGGTTTCTAACCGTTTGTGCAGACACATGCACATTTGTGGCCTGCTGGAGGTCATTTTGCAGGGCTCTGGCAGTGCTCCTCCTGTTCCTCCTTGCACAAAGGCGGAGGTAGCGGTCCTGCTGCTGGGTTGTTGCCCTCCTATGGCCCCCTCCACATCTCCTGGTGTACTGGCCTGTCTCCTGGTAGCGCCTCCAGCCTCTGGACACTACGCTGACAGACACAGCAAACCTTCTTGTCACAGCTCGCATTGATGTGCCATCCTGGATGAGCTGCACTACCTGAGCAACTTCTGTGGGTTGTAGTGTCCGTCTCATACTACCATGAGTGGAAAGCACAACCAACATTCAAAAGTGACCAAAACGCCAGAAAGCATTGGTACTGAGATGTGGTCTGTGGTCCCCACCTGCAGAACCACTCCTTTATTGAGGGTGTCTTGATAATTTCCAATAATTTCCATCTATTGTCTATTCCATTTTCACAACAGCATGTGAAATTGATTGTCAATCAGTGTTGCTTCCTAAGTGGACAGTTTGATTTCACAGAAGTTTAATTTACTTGCAGTTATATTCTGTTGTTTAAGTGTTCCCTTTATTTTTTGAGTAGTGTATATGTCACAATATAGTGCATCTCACGCCTCTTAATGAATTGGGTGCATCTGAAAAGTAGTGTGTGCCTTGCCACATATCTTACTCCAGAGACTGGAATAACATTTTTGACATAAGGTATGCCACAGCTTGTGTCTTCACGCCCATTTTAGCATTGCTGGGCAAAACTGGTGTTCAAAACGATTTACGAGAGAATTCTGGTGTAATAACTTTGATGAATTGGAGCCTGTGTCTCCACCAGTCCTACTTTCAATATCAACCAGAAAGTTAGTGAAGCAAATTTACTTCTGTGATCGACACCTATCTGATTCTTGATATTCTGCTGCCATGTTAATGTCTAGAACATTGTAAATGCCTTTCCTTAATACAGTGATTATTACAATTATTTAAGCATAACCATTATTTTATTATATTTTTATTTTAAAGCAATAGTACACATGGAAAGAAACAACTTTGTAATACTGTGTATCTTAACCAAGAAATCTGTTTCTTTCTCCTCCTGGAGAGATCTTTCATTCTCAATTACTCTCTATTCACGGGTAAAATCTGTCTTCAGTGTATACGGATTTTCTCATTACTGAGATATGAAATGACAGTTGTTACTTATAAGATTCTATGGACAGAAGAGGGCGACTAGGGGAAGGAGCTAGAAACACAAACATTCTGTTGCAAGTTCTTCTGAAATGACACTTTTTAACTGTAATTTCAGGAGAACTTACAGCAGAATGTCTCTGTCTGCCTGTAGCTACTCCGTCCTTCTCCCTCCTCCATAGAATCTTAAGAGTACTAACTCCCATCTATCTCAGTAATGTAAAAGGCTGTATTTACCGAAGACAGGTTTTACTCGTAAAGTGAGAGCAAAAGATCAATCCAGGAGGAAAAGAAGGATTTCTCTGATATTACAAAGTTGTTTATTTTCATGTATACTAATGATTCATGAAATAAAAATTAAAACAATGATTACTTGTAACATACCTGGCGGCGTCCTTGCATGGTGGTCCATCTCCCACTGTGCAAGAGCGCGCACTTGATCTCCAGTCCAGAATGTCTCTCTGGCTTCCCTCCATGCTGTCTGTTTGTGTCTGTTTCTGCTGCTTAAGGGCGGCGCCCGATCACTTCCTGCTTTTTGTACCTGCTGTGGGCACACCCCTTGTGCGTCCTCAGCCTATTGCTGTCTGTCACCTGGTATATAGCTCAGCTGCTCCAATCAATTCCTGCCTGAGCATAGTGTTTTCATTCAGTGTGTGCTTGCACTCTGAAGGTGCCAGGTCCCGTTCTGTGTTCTCTTGTCTGCCTATCCTGGAGGCTGTATTTCCAGGCCTGTCTGAACACGCTCCTAGCCTGTTCCTCCCGCCTTCTAGGGGCTGATTACCTAGACCCGCTCCTGTATCTTGTCTGTCCTGTCTGAACAAGCTCCTAGCCTGTTCCTCCCGCCTTCTAGGGGCTGATTACCTAGACCCGCACCTGTATCTTGTCTGTCCTGTCTGAACACGCTTCTTGCCTGTTTGTCCCGCCTCTCTGGGGGCAGTATTCCCAGACCCGCTCCTGTATCCCGCTGCAGTGTCGGTCTCCTCCGTACACTCAGTTCCAGTCTGAACTCTCTCCTATCCTTTACCTGTTTTGCCTCTATGTCCGTTCCCTTCCTTTTTCTGCAGAGTCTGAACTCATACCTAACTCCTGCTTGTTGTCTCTGTACTCCCGTTTGTGAGTTTGTGGTCCACTCGCTACTTCACTGCAAGTACCCTGTGGGTATCTGGCTCTGCCTTTCTCTTCCTGTCTGTTCCGTGTGAACAGAGCCCTGTCCCCCCTGCTCCGACTCCTTTGCTCACCGCTCCGGCGGTTCTAGCCTGCTCTGGCTCCTTTGCTCACCGCTCCGGCGGTTCTAGCCTGCTCTGGCTCCTTTGCTCACCGCTCCGGCGGTTCTAGCCTGCTCTGACTCCTTTGCTCGCTGCTCCGGCAGCCTTGCTCCGCTCTGACCCTTTTGCTCACTGCTCCGGCAGCCTTGCTCCGCTCTTATCCTTTTGCTCACTGCTCCGGCAGTCTTGCTCCGCTCTTATCCTTTTGCTCACTGCTCCGGCAGTCTTGCTCCACTCTTGCTCACCGCTCCAGGCGGCCTCGTCCTGCTTTACTCTTGCTCACTGCTCCGGCAGTCTCGCTCAGCTCTGACCCTTTGCTCACTGCTCCTGGCGGCCTTGTCCTGCTCTACTCTTGCTCACCGCTCCAGGCGGCCTCGTCCTGCCCTGCTCTCGCTCACCTCTCTGGGCGGCCTCACTCTGCTGTGTTTGTCCGCCACATCTGTGGTTCTGTTCCTGAGTCCCAATGTGTACTGGGTCCTATCCCGCCAGTGTCCCTACCTGCTAGTGCCTCCCTGTCTGCACTCTAGCTGTGCTTGCCTGTACCCCTCTGCCTGTATTGTTCCTGAGTTCCAGTGTGTACTGGGTCCTATCCCGCCTGTGTTCCTACCTGCTAGTGCCTCCCTGTCTGCACTCTAGCTGTGCTTGCCTGTACCCCCCTGCCTGCATACCCGCCTGCCTGCATCCCAGTCGAGCCAGCCTATACCCACCAGTCTGTGTGCCAGCCTACCAGTCTGTTCCTGTATTCCCCTGTGTGGGTCAACAGCCGTGTCCGGGGTCTGTCCTGGAGTAGCACCTGGTCCCTCTGCTCGGTTCCTCCTTGGTGCACTGGCGTCGTATGCCGTCGTGCGACCCTGGTCGGATCGGGTGAATACCTAGTTACGCCCCTCCAGGCATTCACTCTCCGGCACGGTCCAGTGGAATCACTACAATCACATGCACACGCCGCTCAGCCCGGGCGTGTGCATTACATTACTCTTTAATATTCCACAATTTTTTCATGTTCACCTTAACTTTTAACAAAGAAGCAGGGATTTCCATGCTAATTCTGTAATGTCTTTATTGTCTGTACAAGCCCCTCCCCTAAAATTATAAAGTGCTGCGGAATATGTTGGCGCTATAAAAATAAAAATTATTATTATTATTAATAGGAACTTCCTATTGCGGTAGGAAAAGGATGTCAAATCTAGTAGTGCAAAGAAGAAAGTCGGGCAGAATCAAAGCAATGATCAACATTAACTAGAAAAACCTTATATTTTAGGATTCAAAGACCAGTAACAAGAAAAAACAATAACTAAGAGCGTTAAAAATGTAATCATGAAGTATACCTTTGTATCAATTGCCCAAATCTCAGATTTATTGCGCATTATGCTTGCTTATATAGCGCCAACATATTATGCAGCACTTTTAAGACAATGTCTTCACAGTTCCAACTGGGGCTCACAACCTATTTCCAATCAGTATGTATGTAGAGTGTAGGAGGAATATACAAACTCTTTGCAGATGTTGTCCTTGGTGAGATTTGAGCCTAGGACTCTAGTGCTACAAAGCAACAGTGCTAACCACTGAGCCACTGTGCACAGTTCAAATATATTATAAACTAAAAGAAGTACTTACATGTACCATTTGGGAAAATTCATTTATAATTTCATTCAAGTCCAATAAATCCTAGTAGAGTGAACAAGAATTATTAATATTATATCCAAAAACATTCAAAATACAAATAAAAATTTGATTTGTGAGATGGTGATCAAGGCTAATTTATAAGTGCTCACAGCGCTACAAGGAAAAACTTTGTTTGATTTGACCATAAACCTAATACTTATCAAACATGCCTCTCCCGGGCTAATTTGTAGGCTTTTAGCCCACGGAGAGGAGAGTTTTATTAGACCCTAGACGTAGTAATTATCAAAGAACAATATGTGTTTAAAGGGGTATTCCCATCACCAAGATCCTATCCCAATAGTAGTAGGGATAATAATATGTACTGATGTACTGAGTGGTTCAGATGATTTATACACAACAAACTCCACTTCATTGTGGAAAATAAATTATACTTAGCTTATAACAGAAGCTTACTTTAAAAGGTGTTTAGCAGTTGCAGTAACAACTCAGGTATTTTATCAAATTGGGCCAAATGTCCTTCCATCATAGTAGAATTCAAGTATTTGAAATGTCATAAGTTGGTTGAGTGGGGCTCACCCATACACTCCTCATCATTGAAATTGCAAAACCAAGAAGAAAAGTTGTGGAATTTTGGAAATCACAGGAAGAAAAAATTGAAAAATAATTTTTGAAACACCTTGATTTATTCAGTATTGAGTATGAGCACCATGTGCAGAAATAAATGTACTTACACCACTTGGCATGATATCAATGAGGTTATTAACCGTTGTCTGAGGAATAATAATAATAAAAAAAAAAAACACAACAAAAGGACTGGCGCCCTATATAAGCCTTATCTTTGTGCCAGTCTAATACTAGACCACCCCCTTTATAGTTTGGTAGATGTGTGAGAGGTTATTTCATCAGTATTTTGCACCTATGTAGCCTCCGCCTTCATCCTGGTGGGGCTATTACATTCTGTTAGTGCATTAACTTTCTGACCTGTGTTGGTAAATACGTCTGCCTTCTTTCTTCTATGTTTCTGGATTTTTTTGTGTGCCCTTTCATTTTAGTGTAGGGACTCGCAAGACAATGAGGACGCTTGATGTGGGTATTGCATATTTTGGCCAAAATAATCAACCAATACTTCATGCATATTTGTTTTACTGCACTTTTTTTTATTTTTAAACAGGATGCAGCCAAGCCCATCCACGTAGGACTTGTAAACTGGGGTGCCTGTCCCTGTGGGGTGCACTTAACCCCATTCTGACGTGGGGCGTAATAATACGTACCTGCGCCCTGGGCCTTATTGACCAATAACGTATTATTATGCCCCGGCAATTGCGCCCGCATATAGGCTATGCGGGCGCGATCGCCACCAGGTGTCAGCTGATTCTAACAGCTTACACCTGGTACTATGTACCAGAAGCAGTCCCACACTGCTCCCGGCATATTAACCCCCAAAATTCTGTGATCTAAATCGATCGCAGCATTTCCGGGGCAAACAGAGGCTAGAGCGCCCCTGTTACCTTGAATCGGAGACTCTGCGCTTTCAGCACGGGGTCCCGATCGTTGGCATGGTGACCCGATGCTATGCAAGCGATCTGCCTGCAAAAAAATAAAATCTCATAGTGGGACAAAGTGCAAAAGTTAAAGAAAGTGTCAGAAAGTGAAAAAAAAAGTTAAAATATTAAAATAAATGAAAAAATAATCCAAAAATATAAAAATATACTGTACCCATAAATAAATATTATTATTATAAAAAAAAGTACACATATTTGGTATTGCCGCGTCCAGAACAACCTGACCTATAAAACTGTACCACTAGTTAACCCCTTTAGTGAACACGGTAAAAAAAAAAAAAAAAAACAATGCAAAAAAAGATTCATCATCATACCGCCAATCAAAAAATGGAATAAAACGCGATCAAAAAGACGAATGGAAATAAAAATGGAACCGCTGAACAGCAAAAAATTAAACTGCTATTCAGCTCCATCAGCCGAAAAATAAAAAAAGTTATAGCTCTCAGAATAAAGCGATGCAAAAAAATTATTTTTTCTATAAAATAGTTTTTATTGTCTAAAAGCACCAAAAAAATAAAAAACGATATAAATGTAGTATTGCCATAAACATACTGACCCAAAGAATAAAGCTGCCTTATCAATTTTACCACATGCGGAACAGCATAAAAAAAAAAAAAAAGACAAATTCCTGAATTGTTGGTTTTTGTTTATTCTACCTCACAAATATTGGAATAGAAAGCGATCAAAAAATTTAATTTGCTTGAAAATGGTACCAATAAAAATGTCAACTTGTCCTGCAAAAAACAAGCCCTTACAAGACTCTGTCGGCCGAAATATGGAAAAATGATTGCAAACACAAGTAAAAAAATAAGCTTCTTTTATTGTGTGACAGATGCCAAATTTAAAAACCCGATATGAATCTGATATCGCTGCAATCTAACCGACCCGAAGAATAAAGTTGTCTAATCACTTATACCGCACGAGGAATGGCGTAAAAAAAAAAAAACTCTAGGGTTAGGTTGTACTAGGGTTAGGGTTGTGTTAAGGTTAGGGTTAGGGTTGGGATTAATTTTCAAAAGTAAAAAAAAAAAAAGATGATGATATGGCGACTAGTATTGAGTGCAAGTGCTCGCTACTTGAGTTTGATTGGGTATGCACCAAATATCACGGGTGCTCGAGTGACCTGTTCGAGTCTCCACCCCATATGTTTTGCGGCAGTTATACAGCCAAAAACACCTAGCGGGGTTCGCGTGCCATGCATGAGCGATCCCCACATGTTTTTTTTTGGGTGTCTAACAACCGTGAAACAAGCGAGACGGGGACTCCAGCATGCCACTCAAGCACCCGCGATACATGGTACACACCTGAGTACCTGATGCAAACTCAAGTAGCGAGCACTTGCACTCAAGACAAATGACAACTTATTCAATATGATAACCTGATGTTATTAAATTCTGTATCGTACCTCAGGGCTCAAAATGTTCACCTTACCCCATGATAAAATCCTTGAGGGGTCTAGTTTCCAAAATGGGGTCACTTGTGGGGGATTTCCACTGTTTAGGCGCATTAAGGGCTCTCAAAAAGGGGCATGGCGTCCGCTCTCAATTCCAGACAATTTTACGTTCAAAAAGTCACACAGTGCTCCTTCCCTGCTAAACCATGCCGTGCACCCAAACAGTGTTTTTTCCCCACATATGGGGTATTGGCGTACTCAGGAGAAATTGCACAACAGTTTTTGGGGTCCATTTTCTTCTCTTACCCTTGCAAAAATAAAAAATTGGGCCTAACGGATCATTTTTGTGGATTTTTCAATTCTCAAGGCTCTACGTTATAAACTTCTGTGAAGCACCCTGCGTGTTCAGGGTGCTCACCACACATCTAGAAAAGTTCTTTGAGGGGTCTAGTTTCCAAAATGGGGTCAGTTGTGAGTGGTTTCCACTGTTTAGGAACATCAGGGACTCTCCAAACATGACATGGCATCCGCTAATTATTCAAGCAAATTTTACATTCAAAAAGTCAAATGGCGCTCCTTCCCTTTCGAACCCTGTTGTGTGCCCAAACAGTGGTTTTCCCCCAGATATAGGGTATCAGCTTACTCAGGAGAAATTGCACAACAAATGTTATGGTGCAATTTCTCCTGTTACCCTTATGAAAATGCAAAATTGGGGGCTGAAAAACATTTTTGTGGGAAAAATATGAAAATTTCATTTTTACGGCTTAATGTTATAAACTTCTGTGAAGCACATGGGGGTTCAAGGTTCTCACCACAAATCTAGATAAGTTCCCTGGGGGATCTAGTTTCCAAAATGGTGTCACTTGTGGGGGGTTTCCATTGTTTAGGCACATCAGGGGCTCTCCAAACGCAACATGGCGCCAGCTAATTATTCAAGTAAATTTTACATTCAAAAAGTCAAATGGCGCTCCTTCCCTGTCCTGCCCAAACAGTGGTTTTCTCTCACATATGGGGTATCGATGTGCTCAGGAGAAATTGCACAACAAATTTTGGGGTCCATTTTTTCCTGTTACCCTTGCAAAAATAAAAAAAAATGGGTCTATAGTAACATTTTTGTGAAAAAAAAGTTAAATTTTCATTGTTTTCTTCCACAATCCAAAAATTCCTGTGAAGCACCTGAACGGTTAATACACTTCTTGAATGTGGTTTTCAGCACCTTGAGGGGGGCAGTTTTTAGAATGGTGTCACTTTTGGGTATTTTCTGTCATAAAGGCCCCTCAAAGTCACTTCAAATGTGATGTGGTCCCTAGAAAAATGGTTTTGTAAATTTTGTTGGAAAAATGAGAAATCACTGGTCAACTTTTAACCTTTATAACTTCCTAACCAAAAAAAATTGTCGTTCCAAAATTGTACTGATGTAAAGTAGACAAGTGGCAAATGTTATTTACTAATTATTTTGTGTGACATATCTCTCTGATTTAACGACTTTAAAATTCAAAGTTTGAATATTGCTAAATTTTCAAAATTTTCACCAAATTTCTGTTTTTTTCTCAAAGTATTGCAAGCCATATTGAAGAAATTTTATCACCATCTTGAAGTACAATATGTCACGAAAAAACAATCTCAGAATCAGGGGGATTTGTTGAAGCGTTGCAGAGTTATTACCTCATAAAGTTACAGTGGTCAGAATTGTAAAAATTGGCCTCCGTCATTAAAGTGCAAACCACCTTCGGGGGTAAAGGGGTTAAATAGTGCTGGGCAGCCTGCCTAGTATAAAAGTATGGGTGTCACTAATATGCTATAAGCCAGACACTGAACTACATTTGTGTGACAAGCTTTATCCGTGTGCATTGCTAATACTAGGTGACCATTTCCCCCCCATCAATTGATAGGTATGTGGAGTGGTTGTTTCATCATTATTTTGCACCTGTGTTGCCTCCGCCTTTATCATGGGTGGCTGCTGCACTTGGCAACATAAATAATCAAGATCCGCTTCTGGCAATATCCGGCTACCATTACATCCAAGACAGAATGACACACATTGCTGAACAGGATAGACCTCCATTCCAGCCTCCATTGCCATTTTGTTCTTCATGATTTTAGCATTTAAGAGCGGGTGGCGTGAGATCAATAAAGCACTGGTAGCAGGACATCTGACTCACAGCCCAATGTCGTGCAAATGCCTTCTGATGATTTGTATAGACACCGTTTGATGTTTTAGACTTGGTATGTGATGTCTAATTTCACATGCAGTACAGAAAGGATCAATAATGGGACCAATGGAACGGCCATCTTCCAAAGTGTCCCAGGAGCCACTGTCAACATGACAACTACAGACAGCATGTGGCTTGTGTTACTGTGACTCCCCTGCGTGGATTAATCGTATTACAATAGTCTGCTGCGTCTCTTGACTTATCTCCCAACACATCTGGGATGTCATTGGTCGGCAATTGCAAAAGGGATTGTTAGCAGTGCATCATTAGTATGTCCATGTGCATTCAGCATAGCAGAACACTCCTCACACAACCATTAATAACCTGATTGATAACATGATAAGGCATGTAAGAGCATGTCTTTTTGTGAGTGGAGCTCATATGATGATACTGAATAAGTTGAGATGATATGCAAATTAGTAAAAAAATAGAAGTACATTTTTCACATCATTAACATGTCTATTTATCCTGTGATTTCCATAATAGCAAGACATTTCATTCTTGGTGATTTCATTGTTGAGAAGTGATTTTGTCCTAGAAACAGGAAAAACCTATAACACATTCTGAAATGTACCTTTTCCAAAGTATTCCACGATTCCAAGGCATTTGGGTCTTGAATTTCAATAAACTTTGCATCAATTTTAATTTCTGAATTACTCTCACAAGGCAGCACTAAAACAGGATTTTAAATTAAGTTAATTACAAAATTTAATTGTGAAGGTACACACTACTAAATATGGAGAAAATTGGAAAAGTCATGGATAAAATTAAAAGGGTGTGCCAATTATACCAGTTATCATCTATCAATACAATGTGGGATAGATTATTAATCACTTATGGCTCCAACAATTCAGAGAATTATTAATACACCGCTGGTCTGCTGGAAATTACAGTCAGCAGTCCCATAGACAATGAATGAAGGTGGCAAGATTGAACAAAGTCTTCTTCATTCAGACATGGCTATGCACATCCCCATGTGGCAGGTGTCCCAAGCGAGCCAAGGTAGGCCAGAAACCTCTAGTGAAGCAGAAAGGTAGATCTTCTCAGGATTCCAGGGGGTCTAGTAGAGAATAAGTTATCCCTTATCTTTTGATTGATAGTCAATGCTGTAAAAAGCAATGGTCAACCAGCGCAGATAAAGCTGGAAACAGGTGGAACATCCGCAAACTGCATTCTGCTGTATACAAGCTAACACGAAGGGCAACCAGCATAAAGTGGGACAGAAACAGGCGGGGCATACTCATAACCTGCTGTCTTCTATATTCTTTGTATCAAAAAATATCTTCATTTAATTACATATACAATTATATTATGGTGCCTTGGATGGTTTTCCCATTCCAAAACCTTGTGACATATCACTAAAATATGTCAACATGCTCTGATTTGTGAGAGCCTGGCTGACAAAATCCTCTCCCACCTTGACCCTAGAATTACAGCTAGAAAAATCACTTAAAGAGAACCTGTCACGTCCTATCTACTATGTACACTGCCCCCATAGCGTTGTTAGTGATGCAATGTGCATCACTAACAAGCTGTTTTCATGAAAATCGGTGGTAATATAATGATGTTATAACATTTTATATACTTTGTCCTACCTGCTCGTATTCAGTCATAGGGGTGTGATTCTCAGATTCAGTCATGGGCGGTCGCTGCATTCAATTAGTGCTGGCGCCGCCCATGACACCTGAATACTGCTCCTGGCAAGCACTAGGTTTGAGGGGCGCATGCGCATTTGCACATGTGGCTGTGTGATTGCCAGTTTCAGTGCGCATGCGCGCTCACCTGTGGCTCCTGGCACGTGCGCGGCCAATGTATCGTGCGGTGCCGCTGCAGTGTCACTGTGCATGCGGTGACCGCAAGATACATTGACCGCGCACGTGCCGGGAGCCACAGGTGAGAAATGTCATGAGCGGGGCCAGCACTAACTGAACGCGGCGACCGCCCATGACTGAATCTGAGAATCACACCCCTATGACTGAATATGAGTAGGTAAGACAAAGCATATAAAACGTTATAGCATCATTATACTACCACCAATTTGCATCACTAACAATGCTATGGGGGCAGTGTACATAGCAACTAGGATGTGACAGGTTCCCTTTAAACTTGGGTAGCAACTGGAAGAAATACTTTATACGCCATCAAATATTTTAGCCTCAATAGACGCCTTGTACAGAGCATTCATTACTAGAGATGAGCGAATATTTCAATATTTGGTTCAGATTACTATCGTCGAATTTGCAATATTCGCCTATTTATTCGTCAAATATTCGCTGAACATTGCCGGACGCCATAGGATTCAATGGGGGGCAAAAACAAACGCATACACAACACCTTCAAACGGGCTCAAAAGCTGCCAAAACACATCAAATTAGGGGCAGATACCAGGAAAGTGCGATCAATTGACCCAGAGTACAAGTAGTATAATTATTAATATTTATTTTTACAGCGCCATTTATTTCATGGCTCTTAAAAGGGGTCACCGACTGATACAAGAGGAGAGAGGACCCTGACCGCGAGGGCGCACAAACAATCTACAAGGGATGGGTGAGGATACAGCAGGTGAGGGTACAGCTGGTCGTGCAGCGGTATGGTGGAGCAAAGGTTACGCAGATTGTACGCTTGTCAGAAGAAGTGGGTCTCCAGATTCCTTTTGAAGGTTTCCACGGTAGGCGAGAGTCTGATGTGTTCGGGTACAGAGTTACACAGTAGGGAAGATGCACAAGACAAATCTGCTGAGAGCCTAAATGAAAGCAAGCTTCCAGGAGCACACAACTGAGCAGATTAACTCCTGCACTGCTAAAATAATCCTGCACCGATTAATATGAAGGTGAAGGGCTACTAATGAGTGAAGGACTGGGAGGAATCAGACGCTGCGGTCTTCTGGCTCCTCTCTGTCATGGTAAACCCGTGACACCTTGCAAGCTTCAACACAATGTTCACAAGGTAGACAGCAGCGGTGGTTGGTCTCCTAGACAATAAGCTAACGCCTTAATGATGATAGAGGCCACCATCACCTTAGCTCGCTGGTACTGTGGGAATGAGCTGGTCTCCAGCCAGTCAGGAATATTTCCAGTGAATTATGGCACTCCATGGTATTAGCAGTGCACCCAGTACCAGAAGCGAAGCCATCCACAATTTCCTTCTCAGGAATTTTATTAGGTAGACTGAGTGGCTGCCCAAATATTAGTTACTCACAAAGGAGCTGAAGAAGACACTGAGTGGCAGTAGGTGCAAATTTCTCCAGCATGTTAGATATCAGAGAGAGATCAGAGAGGGCAGCACGGTGGCTCAGTGGTTAGCACTGCTGCTTTGCAGTGCTGGGGTCCTGGGTTCAAATCCCACCAAGGACAACATCTGCAAGGAGTTTTATGTTCTCCCCGTGTTTGCGTGGGTTTCCCCTGGGTTCTCCGGCTTCCTCCTCAGTAAAAAAAACATTCATAGAGTGACAGACTTTTATTAGCCAGATCTGCAATGCATTTTAAGAAATAACGTGCATACACGGTTTAGGCCACTGAAGGTCATCATTACGCAAAACTCATACAGCTTTCCCACAGACTGAAAGAGTGGTATCAGAACTTTCAAGACAGCCAAGACTTCCCTGTCCTCACCAAGAGGACCACTGTCCATGTTCTCCTCCACATCTTTCTCCTCATTGTCACTCAATCCACGTTGAGGTGAGATGAGGCTGGGCTGTGTAGCATCACCCTGTATAGTTCCTTGCTCCGCCAGCAATTCCTCCTCTTTAATTGTGAGCAGCGAGCGTTTCAGTAGACAGAGAAGCGGGATGCTGATGCTAATTATCATCATCATCGCATACCATCTTGGCGGAGTCGTCAAAGTTTTGGAGGACGGCACAGATGTCAGACATCCATGCCCACTCATCAGCTCTTATGTGCGGAGGCTGACGTGAATTCCAACGGGCGTGTTGAAGCTGGTACTCAAAAACTGCCCTCTGCTGCTCACAAATTCTTCCCAACATCTGCAACGTTGATTTCCAATGAGTAGCAACATCGCTGTTGAGGTCAGCATTTTATCGCAGTGAGATTGTCAGAATAATGCATGTTGATTGCGCATGTGAAGGTTCATGCATGTAGTAGTCAAATTATTGCACTTTTTCCCTCTACTGAGTTTTTTCTTGCACAGTTGGCAGATAACGTGAGTTGGCTCATCCCTTGAAGTTTCAAAAAAGGCCTAGGCTTTGTAACCCTTGCTGCCCCTGCAAGCTGCAGAGTCATGACAGATGCTGGTCACTGCAACAGTTGTGGGTAAGGATGCAGTGCCCTTCACGGTTGCATCACTCCGTGTCTGCACCATAGGATGCGTCTTTTTCCTCCTCCACCTCCTCAGATGAGCAACGCAGCTGCATGCCTCTGGGTTCACACTAAGTGGGATACACAACCTCATCATCATCCATCATGTTATCCGATTCCTCGACCTGAGAGTGACCCTTCTCTTTTTGCCCTGACAGCACAGTACAGTCCGCATGAGCCTCAGGTATCTGAGTCTCATCAGGATCACCTCCCTCCCCAGTGGTTCCCTCCCCGACCTGAGAGTCACCCTCCTCCTCTTCTTGCCCTAACAGCACAGCACAGTACAGTCCGCGTGACTGTACTTCTGTTTGTGAGTTTTGTGTCCACTCGCTACTTCATTGCAAGTACCTTGTGTGTATCTGGTTCTGCTTGTTCTGTTTCCCTGCCTCCGTATCTACCTCCTGTGTTCTACCTATCTTCCTGTGTTTCCCAGTCTGTTCCATGTGAACAGAGCCCTGTCCTGTCTGCCTGCACCTTCTGCTCTGTTCTGCCTCGCTTGTCCACTGCACCTGCGGTTTCGCTTTGCTCTGCTTGTCCACCGAGCCTGAGGTTTCGCTTTGCTCTGCTTGTCCACTGCGCCTGCGGTTTCGCTCTGCTCTGCTTGTCCACCGCGCCTGCGGTTTCGCTCTGCTCTGCTTGTCCACCGCGCCTGCGGTTTCGCTCTGCTCTGCTTGTCCATAGTGCCTGCGGTTTCGCTCTGCTCTGCTTGTCCACCGTGCCTGCGGTTTCGCTCTGCTCTGCTTGTCCACCGCGCCTGCGGTTTTGCTTTGCTCTGCTTGTCCACCGCGCCTGCAGTTTCGCTCTGCTCTGCTTGTCCACCGCGAGTGCGGTTTCGCTCTGTTTTGCTTGTCCACCGCGCCTGCGATTTTGCTCTGCTCTGCTTGTCCACCGCGACTGCGATTTCGCTCTACTCTGCTTGTCCACCGCGGCTCTGTTCCTGTATCCCAGTCTGTACTGGTCCCTATCCAGCCTGCGTTCCTGTCTGCCCGTACGTGCCTGTCTGCATACCAGCCGTGCCTGCCAGTACCCGCCTGCCTGCATACCAGCCGTGCCTGCCAGTACCCACCTGTCTGCATACCAGCCATGCCTGCCAGTACCCACCTGTCTGCATACCAGCTGGGTCTGCCCGTTCCTGCATTCCCCGGTGTGGGTCAACAGCTGTGACCGGGGTCTGACCAGGAGTGGCACCTGGTCCCTCTGCTCAGTTCCTCCCTGGTTCACGGAGTCGATTGAGCCGCCGTAGGACCTTGGTGATACTTAGTCACGGCTCTCCAGGCACTCCTCGGTTCATGGTCCAGTGGGACCACTAACCGTGCTCACGCCAGTCAGCCTGGGCGTGAGCGTAACACTTTATATACCAATTTTGAGTTTATCATGTCTGTTTACCGCTGTGTGGAGAACAATATCTGCACCAAAGAATTAAAAGATGAAATATAGCCTGCTTTATATACCACGGTAGAAAGTAAACCAATTCTATTTTATCATGTGTAACCCTGTGAAAACAATAACTGCACCAAAGAAATAATTTCAATAGAGTATAACTGTTATAATGGGGATCGCCATCTCGTCCACTGCAGCCAACCCAGCAGATGAAGACACAATCAGGAGTGTTCACATTTAAAAAAATGAGGGCCCAAGACCACAATTTCCATGGCCAACAGATTGGAGATGGTGGAGTTCAACCTCTTACCTTTGTCATGTGTAGAAGGAAACAATCTTTTACGTGACCACAACTGCGGGACCGAGGGCTGGCAGCAATGCTGAGAGAGGGCGGAGTATGGTGAACCAGATAAACTGCTGGACCGTGAGTGAGGTGCAGGCGGAGATGTTACGGTGGATTGAAAAACATGAGGTGTGCTCGATGAAACAAACACAGCAGGCATGTCCGCTTCCGTTACAGCTGATAGGCTCTCACTCAGTCTGACTGGAGCGGGTAAAGAACCGAAGGTCAGAGACCTGCGTGACAATACTTGGCATGGTAACAGAGGGCGAGGAAGAAGAAGCAGATGTGGTTGATTGGGCGGCTGATGGTTGTTGAGGTCTGTTGGTCCACATTTTATCGCAGTGAGATTGCCAGTGTAACGCATGTTGATTGTGCATGTGAAGGTTCATACACATAGTCAAACTGAGTTTTTTCTTGCCAAGTTTGCAGATAATGTGAGTTGGCTCAACCTTAGTGGTGTCAAAAAAGGCCCAGGCCAGGCAACCCTTACCGCCCCTGATAGCTGCTGACACGTGAACGCTACTGGCCACAGCCACAGTTGTGGCTAAGGATGCAGTGCTCCTCATACTTGCATCACTCCGTGTCTGCACCTTAGGGCGAAACGTAACCTCCTCGCCTTCCTCCTCCTCCACCTCCTCAGATGAGCTACTCAGCTGTGTGCCTCTGGGTTCACACCACGTGGAATCTACAACTTCATCATCATCCAATGTGTTATCCCATTCCTCGCCCTGAGATTGACCCTTCTCTTTTTGCCCTGACAGCACAGTACAGTCCGCATGAGCCTCAGGAATCTGAGTCTCATCAGGATCACCTCCCTCCCCAGTGGTTAACGTCTGGTGACGAGGGTTAGGAATCTGCTCAGACCCTACTTTGTCCTGCCACGAATCCAACCGAAAAAACTTTTGACTCTGTGAATGTTTGGAGTACACTTCTGATACCCATGGCATAGAATGTGTGAACAGTTCTGCAGACTCATCCCTCTGTGGTTCTCTAGTCAGTTGTGACGTGGGGGTAAGCAAAGGTAATTGGGGTGCCACCTCTGTGGACTGTACTGTGTGTGATGTTGAGGTGGAGGAAGAGTAAGAGAGGCCACTTGAAATATCGCTTGCCACCCACTAGAGCACATGCTCTTTCTGGCCCTTATCAACAAGTCGTTTTGCTGTGTGGCTGACAAAGAATAGTAGTGGAGTAGCTCGTCCAGTAACAGAAGCTGACAGTTGTCTTTGGATAGGACGTGACGGTGTTGGTTCACTAGTGCTTTCACTAACATTACCACCTACCCCACGTATACCTTGAACATCAAGCCTATTCCTCCTTCCACCCCGACCTCTCTTTTTCCCACTTATATTGCTGAGATAGTGTGGTAGGAGCACGTTATTAGCAAAACAAAATTCGATTTTTTACTTGCCACCAGTTCTGCACACACCTGAATTTCAGCGGCACCAAATGACAAGGTGAAATATGGCTTGCTGTACCCCGATAGTAACAGAAGAAAGTATTTTTTTAGTGTGAATGACGACTGAATAACATAACAGTTATGCTCCAAACTATTTCAAACTCAGATGTCCCCTACTGTATCACGTTAGTAACAGAAGAAAGTATTTTTTTAGTGTGGATGATGCCTGCATAACATAGCAGATATGCTCCAAACTATTTCAAACTGAGATGTCCCTGCTGTATAACGCTAGTAACAGAAGAAAGTATTTTTCTTTCCTGTGGATGAGGCCCGCATAACATACAAGATATGCTCCAAACTATTTCAAACTGAAATGTCACCTACTCTATGATGTTAGTAACAGAAGAAAGCACTTTTTTTTACTGTGGATGAGGCCTGTATAACATAGAATATACAGTACAGACCAAAAGATTGGACACACCTTCTCATTTAAAGATTTTTCTGTATTTTCATGACTATAAAAATTGTACATTCACATTGAAGGCATCTAAACTATGAATTAACACGTGGAATTATATACTTAAAAAATAGTGTGAAACAACTGAAAATGTCTTATATTCTAGGTTCTTCAAAGTAGCCACCTTTTGCTTTGATGACTGCTTTGCACACTCTTGGCATTCTCTTAATGAGCTTCAAGAGGTAGTCACCGGAAATGGTCTTCCAACAATCTTGAAGGAGTTCCCAGAGATGCTTAGCACTTGTTGGCCCTTTTGCCTTCACTCTGCGGTCCAGATCACCCCAAACCATCTCGATTGGGTTCAGGTCTGGTGACTGTGGAGGCCAGGTCATCTGGCGTAGCACCCCATCACTCTTCTTGGTCAAATAGCCCTTACACAGCCTGGAGGTGTGTTTGGGGTCATTGTCCTGTTGAAAAATAAATGATGGTCCAACTAAACGCAAACCGGATGGAATAGCATGCTGCTGCAAGATGCTGTGGTAGCCATGCTGGTTCAGTATGCCTTCAATTTTGAATAAATCCCCAACAGTGTCACCAGCAAAGCACCCCCACAACATCACACCTCCTCCTCCATGTTTCATGGTGGAAACCAGGCATGTAAAGTCCATCCGTTCACTTTTTCTGCGTCGCACAAAGACACGGTGGTTGGAACTAAAGATCTCAAATTTGGACTCATTAGACCAAAGCACAGATTTCCACTGGTCTAATGTCCATTCCATGTGTTCTTTAGCCCAAACAAGTCTCTCCTGCTTGTAGCCTGTCCTTAGCAGTGGTTTCCTAGCAGCTATTTTACCATGAAGGCCTGCTGCACAAAGTCTCCTCTTAACAGTTGTTGAAGAGATGTGTCTGCTGCTAGAACTCTGTGTGGCATTGACCTGGTCTCTAATCTGAGCTGCTGTTAACCTGAGGCTGGTGACTCGGATAAACTTATCCTCAGAAGCAGAGGTGACTCTTGGTCTTCCTTTCCTGGGGCGGTCCTCATGTGAGCCAGTTTCTTTGTAGCGCTTGATGGTTTTTGCAACTGCACTTTTTTTTTTGGGACACTTTCAAAGTTTTCCCAATTTTTCGCCCTGACTGACCTTCATTTCTTAAAGTAATGATGGCCACTCGTTTTTCTTTACTCAGCTGCTTTTTTCTTGCCATAATACAAATTCTAACAGTCTATTCAGTAGGACTATCAGCTGTGTATCCACCAGACTTTTGCGCAATACAACTGACGGTCCCAACCACATTTATAAGGCAAGAAATCCCACTTATTAAACCTGACAGGGCACACCTGTGAAGTGAAAACCATTTCCGGTGACTACCTCTTGAAGCTCATCAAGAGAATGCCAAGAGTGTGCAAAGCAGTCATCAAAGCAAAAGGTGGCTACTTTGAAGAACCTAGAATATAAGACATATTTTCAGTTGTTTCACACTTTTTTGTTAAGTATATAATTCCACATGTGTTAATTCATAGTTTTGATGCCTTCAGTGTGAATGTACAATTTTCAAAGTCATGAAAATACAGAAAAATCTTTAAATGAGAAGGTGTGTCCAAACTTTTGGTCTGTACTGGATAAACCAAATTATACTACTGATCTGCACCCCTCTTTCTAGTTGGCCCCACATCACATTTATTGTGAGCATAAATCTCAAACTTTGTAGTAAAGTTCAGAGTGTGTATCCGGCTGATTGAGCACTCCCAGGGTCACAAGGAATGATTATCCAAAAAAGAATTTCCTTCTTCAAAAGATTTATTCAAGTACATAAATAAATAAAACTGATAAGCTGCATACCGGTGGGACCAGCTATCCACATTAGACCAGAATTGGTCGATAAGCCTTGGTACAAGATCTGCTAAAGGTGAGTTCTTTTTTTCTCTGTTCCCATATATATATATACAAATCTACACTTAGATCTGCGCCTGTTTTTTGTTTCTTCCCCCACTAGACCTACAGCCTTGGGGTCAAATATATTAAACTTTGTAGTAAGGTACAGAAAGGTGGAAAGGGTACACACCCTCAACATCTGTGAACCGGAACACATCCAGACCTGGACAGGTCATCATGAAATTCCTGGGTTTTAACGACAAAGCAGACATTATACGAGCTTATAAACAACTCAATCACCCGCTGGTCATTCAAGGTCATAAAATTTTGCTCTTTGAGGATTTCTCCATTGAGGTGACCAGAAAACGCAAAGCATTTAGCTCCATCTGCAATAGTAGACTCCATAAAGAAAAGGTTCGCTTTCAACTCCGCTACGCCCAGCTACTCTACGATTGAAAGAGTCAAGTGGCTCCTTTCATGAATTAATATCTCTGGACAAAGCCAAAACTTTTGTCAATAACCTGCTGTGCCCAGGTGTCAGCCCGGATCGGACCCCTCAAGATGACAACGAGGCTTCATGTTCAAGAACCTCAGAGAGATCCAGAAGCCAAGCAGGTAAAGGAGAACGGAGACCTAACAAAAACGTGACAAAAAAAGTTAATTATTCAGGAAAATATCCTCTCTACACATGGGACGCCTCGATGTGAGTGGCCAATTGGAAATTGCTGCTCCCGCCCTTCCTTCTCTCTCTTTGGACTCCTAATACAGAAAATTACAAATTTTACTAATTGGGGGAGGAGGGATAGAACAGGGAGCAAATGAGGGGGAAAGCAAAAAATGAAAATAGCAAAACAGGGGAGATTTTATTTGAAAATCTTATACACATGGTCGGGCAGATGTGAAGCCCAGGGGAAAGGTTCTCCTAGCGAGCTGTGACGAAATGCCTCAGCTCATGCTTGGACTAGTATGTTCTAATGTTTGCTGTTCAATTTTGGTATATAATGTTGGGAATGATTTCTGTTTCTTTATTCCAGTTGAATGCCATCATTGCCATCATTATTTTACAAGTACCTTACCAATTCGATTTAACCATATTACTTCTAACTATGTATATTGTGTCATGGAACGTTAAGGGTTTGAGATCTACCCAAAAACGTATGAAAATCCTCAGACATCTAAAATGCCTAAAACCTGACATAGCCCTCCTTCAGGAGACACATCTTCCAGAGACAGATTTCCCACGGATGAAGAAGTTATGGGTGGGCGCCGTTTATGGTTCCTCTTCAGTGAATAGAAAGGCTGGGGTCCTAATTCTTATTAACAAACACCTCTCACACCAGATTATCAGCCAACAAATAGATAGTGAGGGTAGATTGGTTCACTTAACAATATCTACGCCCTGCGGGGTTTTATCCTTTTATAATGTATATGCACCTAATGTAGGAAATAAATCCTTTTTCAACCAGTTGGAAACTAGACTTTTGCTAGACCCCAACTCCAATAAAATAGTAGGGGTTGACTTCAATTCAGTAGTGTCGGTACATGAAGACAGGAAAAATACTACAGGCATCATACAATCAACAACTACACATGACAACATGCTATCACCTCTCATGTCCACATGTCACTTAGTCGACTCATGGAGGTTCCTTAATCCTAGCAATAGAGAATTTACGTATTTCTCACACGCATTTCTCGAGATTCATGGTCTCGAATCGATTATATGTTTGTCTCCCCTTCCCTGTTGGCCAAATTGATCTCTGTACACATAGACAATATCGCTAATTCAGACCATGCTCCAGTAAAATCCCCGTCACACTAAGCGACGCTACAGCGATCCCGACAACGATACGACCTGTCAGGGATCGTTGCTGCGTTGCTATGTGGTCGCTGGTGAGATGTCAAACAGTCAGATCTTCCCAACGACACAGCAACGATGCGGCGACCCGTAACGATCTGTATAACGATGCACGCCTATGTGTTTCTGTGTCTGAGTCGTCAACAAGGTTGTTGGTAAGGTGTCAAACACAGCGATGCATGCTACCCAGCGGGGCCTCAACAATCAAAGAAATGTCCAGACCATTCCGACACGACCAGCGATCCCACAGCAGGGGCCTGGTCGCTGCTAAGTGTCAAACGTAGCGAGATCGCTACTGAGGTCGCTGTTGCGTCACAAAACTTGTGACTCAGCAGCAATCTCGCTAGCGATCTCGCTTAGTGTGATGGGGGCTTTATTCTGGAGCTATCAAAGTCTTTTCCCAGAGGCACAGATTTTCTGTGAAGATTTCCCAATTACATCTGCAAAGATGACTCTTTTACCTTCTCCCTCAAATTATGGTGGCAAGAATTTATGTCAGACAATGCGGAACACCAAAACGACCCAATATTACTATGGGAGTCGGCCAAGGCAGTGCTCAGGGGGAAAATTTTGGCGTATACATTTTCCCGCAAAAAAAAAAGTTCTAAAGAGATATGGGGAACTCTCTATTGACTTAAAACAAGCCTACACCAAATTCTTGCTTGACCCATCCACCATAAATAAAAACCACTGGTCGCAAAAACAAGTGGAATTTAATCAATATGCAGACTTGAGGGAAAAATTTCACTTATCCAAATCTGAAGCATATTCGGAAATAAATCGGGGCGGTGTTGGCTAATTTAGCAAAGGGGATGAGAAAACCGAAGGGAATTTTTCAATTACCAATGGGGAAATCCACACCAACCCTAAAACAATAAACAAGATATTAGGTTATTTTTATAAAGATCTCTACAAAAATTCTAATCAAACCCCTTCCTCCTCAATTACACTTTTAGATAAAGTTAAGTTACCTATCTTCTCAGAGGAACAGAAAGCTATTTTAAACAAACCTATCTCTTTGGAACAGGTCACGAATACAATTAATAACCTAAAACCGAACAAAGCACCTGGCCCAGACGGTTACACAAATTAATTTTTCAAATCTCTGAGAGAGGAAATTTCCCCATTATTGGAATCAATTTTTAATAAAACATCTCAAGGCGACCCCATTTTTCCTACTGTATACACAGAGTATATTAAATTACTACTAAAACCAGATAAAGACCCACTATCCCCATAAGACCAATTTTTCTCATTAATACTGATATTAAGATCATATCTAAAATAATGGCCAACAGACTGGGCTCCATTTTACCCCATCTCATTTCTCCTGCCCAGGCGGGATTTGTAATAGGTCGCTAGGCCACACTAAATATCAGAAAAGTACTACTGGTACTAGATAAAATTCACTCCTCACCAGATTTAAAGGGCTCCCCAGCGATTGTTTCCTTAGACGTCGAAAAAGCCTTTGATAATATAAATTGGGAGTGGCTGTATATGGTCTTAACAAAAATGTCACTATCAGGTCCCTTTTTTAACTACATTCATAATCTATATTCATCTCCAAGGGCTCAGGTTTACACTCCGGGTTTCTTGTCCACTCCGTTCTTCCTTGAGAAAGCAGGGTTGTCAGTTGTCCCCCCTCCTCTTCAACTTAGCTCTAGAGCCCTTAGTCTGCATCTTGTCTGATCCAAGCACTTTCACAGGCATTCAGTTTACTAGGAAATCAATTCAGATGGCTTTTTTTGCTGACAATGTCATTTTATTTATGTCTGACCCCACCCAACAATTTTATTTATGTCTGACCCCACCCAACATTTGCCTATAGTATTAGACTTACTTAAAAATTTCAGCTCTTACTCAGGGTTTAAAATCAATGTTAAAAAATGTGAAATACTCCTATTAACCGAAAAGGGAACAAAACTCTGCCCAGATGGGTCTTTAAATAGTATATCCCTAGCACCCTCACATATCCCCTACCTGGGAATTATAATAGGCTGTTTGCCTTCATCTATATACACCTTAAACTACCCCCCTCTTATAAAAAAAATCGTCAACCAATTAAAGTCATGGCAAGATTTGCCTCTATCTTTTGTGGGTAGGTCACATTTGGTAAAAATGATCAGTACAGCCAAGATTATGTATCAACTACAAACCTTACCATTACTTCTGAAACACACGGACGTAATTATACTCAATAGGGTCATCAGTCACTTTATTTGGAAAGGAAAACGCCCCAGGATTAGTCTGAGCAAACTTATGGCTTCCAAAGACGACGGAGGCATTAATTTCCCAAGCATCAGAAATTACAATCTTGCTTGCCTTTTCCGGTATATAATAGACTGGTTTCATAAGAGAAGTACATATTCTGACTACAAGTTGGAAGCAGATTATGCATACCCCCTTGACCTGGTTGCCCTCCTTCACTCTCGATTTACCTCCCTTCCCTTGGCAGTTAAAAAGTCAACAATCCTTAGGGACACTATTTACGCATGGAAGGAAGTCAGGAAAAAATACGGCCTTTCTTTCAGGATTTCAAAGCACCTTCTGATATGGAAAAACCCAGAATTCCCCAAGGGTAATGAAAAAAACTATTTCTGAAATGGCGACAAGCAGGTGTAGACAACGCATCCCATCTTCTCCACTCAAGTGAGAAGATGGATGACATGTACCGAGTGTTTAGACAGATACAATTTACCTCCCCAACATTATTTCCAATACGAACAAATCAAACTATCCGTTATGGCCAATTTAAAAGATGTGACCTATGAGGTCTCCCAAAATGAATTGGATGTCATTCTGTTGTTTCCAATGGGTACCCCTTCAATTTCTGTCTTTTATTCTGTAATGAGATCCAATCTACTAGGCGTTCACCCAGATACTTTCTTCAAATATTGGAGACAACAGTTGGAGGATGTGGAAATCTCTGATAAGATCAGATCAGGCTGGAATTTAATAAGAAAACACATGGAGAGAAACGCAATATAAAATCATGCATGGCGCCATTTATGCATTTAACATATCTAAAAAAAGACCCGCTTTCAAACAGTTTGCCCTAAATGCCAACTTCCACTCTCCGACCTCATGCACGGCCTATAGTCATGCCCGGCTTCAGTTTCATATTGGGGACAAGTATCAGCTATGATCAACACCACATGGGGTCCAGGTTATACTCTTTCCCCTTATCTAGCCTTGTTAAATTTTTGGCACAACACAGAAAACCCTGAGGGGAAAAGGGGAAACCCTCTGACATTGCTCCACACCCTACTTATCCTGGCAAAAAAAACAATTACTTAAATATTGGCTAGAACCCAACATTTTATGGGAATAGAGAAACAAGACGCCCTTAGCAATAAGTAAACGCAAGCTGGCAAATTTCTTCCGAAATGGAAACAGTTTCTTGTAAATTGCTGCACATTAAATGAAAAAAGAAAATGGTGGAACCCTTCACTTCCACAGCGTGGTACATTCTGGAAGATCTTGGGGCTAGCCTAGGACCATTACGCCTGGATTGAGGGGGGGGGGGGGGAGTGGAATGGAGGGATCATTTGGTAAAGGTCTATAACACTAACATAGGTTGTCTAATTTAACAAGATGGCTTCAATAAATCAGAGTATCAACTGGATTGCATGTTAATTAAACTTATGTAAATTACATTGTTATTAAGTTCTTATATTCTTTATATTGTTTTGCTTTACCAATCAAACATGTAAGAATTATCACTTTATACCCTCTCTGCGAACAGGTATTTGATTATCACCTTAATTTGGTATGTTATGTTTCTTCTTGAAAAAATTAATAAAAATTATATATTAAAAAAAAAAAAAAGTTTGTAGTACAGTAATATCAAGGAGGAATTGTTCTCTTGGGCTGTTGCTATTGTGCACAGCCCTTCCTTTAATAGATGTTTGTATGCTTATTGTTTAATTAAATATTTCTATTTTCATAAAAAAAAATGTATGACTCAATTGTGCTTTGAGGAATTAATATTTGTATGAGTCTTGATTAATAATGAATTGTGTTGCCCAGAATTTCTTTTGTTTCTATTCACTACAATGAGGCAGCAGAGTTACACTGTTTAGCAGTGTCATTTTTCTCAGAGGTTCACAAAACTGTGGTAGATGGCAATTTTTTGCACTCCTAATAAAAAGACGGACATCGCCGGATCACAGGCCAGACGGCGTCCACGGTGCCGCCATCTGCGTCATTACAGGGAATCTTCCGCCGGGGGTTCCATCTGAATCGCATATTTCATAGATTTAAATGGAAACACATAGTGAGAGCGCACAGTCCTGGATAAATGTGAGCCGAGTCATACTGCGAATTTTGTAAGGCAGAATGAACAAATTAGCAGCAGGTGAAAAATTGGTTTTATTTATTTTTTACACCGTTCCTCGTGCGGTATGATTAGTCGACTTTATTCTTTGGGTCAGAGAGATTACAGCGATACCAGATTTATATCGGGTTTTATGTTTGGAGGCTGTCACACACTAAAAAACTTTTTTTTTTTGCAAAGACTAGTGTTTGCATCTTTTTGAGAGTTATAATTTTTTCAGATTCGGCTGACAGTTATGTAAGGGCTTGTTTTTTGCGGGACAAGTTGACGTTTTTATTGGTACCATTTTCGTGCATGTTAAAAAAAATGTAATCGCTTCTTATTCCGATTTTTGGGAGGCAGAATAAACAAAAAACAACAATTCAGGAATTGTTTTTATGTTTTTTTATGCCTTCCGCGTGTGGTAAAATTGATAAGGCAGCTTTATTCTTTGGGTCAGTATGTTTACAGCGATACTACATTTATATAGTTTTTTTATGTTTTGGCGCTTTTACATAATAAAAACTATTTTATAGAGAAAGTAATTTTTTTTGCATTGCTTTATTCTGAGAGCTATAACTTTTTTATTTTTCGGTTGATGGAGCTGTATGGGGGCTTATTTTTCTACGAGACAAGATGACGTTTTAAGCGTTACCATTTTTATTTAGATTCATTTTTTTATCGCGTTTTATTTCACTTTTTGTTCAGTGGTATGATGATAAAGCACCTTTTAGCTTAGTTTTTTATTTATTTTTTTACTGTGTTCACTAAAGGGGTTAACTAGTGGGACAGATTTATAGGTCAGGTCGTTCCGGATGCGGCAATACCAAATGTGTACTTTTATCGTTGTTTTTTTTTATAATATTTATTTATGGGTACAATATATATTTTTTTGGGGGGATTTTTTTAAAAAAAATTGTATAGTTTTTACAATTTCTTTTTTTTTACTTTCTTTCATTTTTTCACTTTGTCCCACTACGGGACTTTCATTTTTTGCAGGCTGATCGCTTGTATAGCATAGGAATGAAGGCGCGATGACGTCACGGGGTCTACGATCCCAGGTAAGAGGGGCTGTCTTACGTCTGGCTGCTCCCGAAATGCCATGATCGACTTTGATTTCAGCATTTAGGGGATTAATGTGCCAGGAGCGGTGCGGGGTCACTCCTGGCACCAAGTGCAAGGTGTCAGCTTTCAGAATTAGCTGACTCCCAGCAGCGATCATGCCCACACAGCCTCTGTGAGAGAGCATCAGATGCAATATGCTAATGACACTCAGCTCAAACTGCTGCGAGTGTGAGCCGAGTGTCATGCTACTGTTATGCGATCCTCTAGCATATGAGAATCGCAGCACTGGTGCAGAGAAGGAGAGATTAATCTCTTCATCTTCTCTATTGCCTGTCTCGGTGTATATCGGACTGCACTTGAATGACATCTTAATGCAGTCTGATATTTTGCACGCACCCATTGATTTGAATGGGGGTGCACACCATGCGACATATGCTGCCAATCGATTTTTTTCTCATGTCTCATTGAACAACACTGGTCATAGTCAAATGAGAGATATTCTCACATTGCACTCGTCCATATTATATGCCAGTGTGAGGGAGCACTAAAGCATAAACAAAACTGCACACTTGTCAACAACATACAGTTAGGTCCATATATATTTGGACAGAGACAACATTTTTCTAATTTTGGCTCTAGACATTACCACAATGAATTTTAAACAAAACAATTCAGATGGAGTTGAAGTTCAGACTTTCAGCTTTCATTTGAGGGTATCCACATTAAAATTGGATGAAGGGTTTAGGAGTTTCAGCTCCTTAACATGTGCCACCCTGTTTTTAAAGGGACCAAAAGTAATTGGACAATTGACTCCAAGGCTATTTCATGGACAGGTGTGGGCAATCCCTTCGTTATGTCATTCTCAATTAAGCAGATAAAAGGCCTGGAGTTGATTTGAGGTGTGGTGCTTGCATTTGGAAGGTTTTGGTGTGAAGTAAACATGCGGTCAAAGGAGCTCTCCATGCAGGTGAAACAAGCCATCCTTAAGCTGCAAAAACAGAAAAAACCCATCTGAGAAATTGCTACAATATTAGGAGTGGCAAAATCTACAGTTTGGTACATCCTGAGAAAGAAAGAAAGCACTGGTGAACTCATCAATGAAAAAAGACCTGGGCGCCCACGGAAGACAAGAGTGGCGGATGATCGCAGAATAATCTCCATGGTGAAGAGAAACCCCTTCACAACAGCCAACCAAGTGAACTACACTCTCCAGGGGGTAGGCGTATCAATATCCAAATCTACCATAAAGAGAAGACTGCATGAAAGTAAATACAGAGGGTTCACTGCACGGTGCAAGCCACTCATAAGCATCAAGAATAAAAAGGCTAGACTGGACTTTGCTAAAAAACATCTAAAAAAGCCAGCACACTTCTGGAAGAACATTCTTTGGACAGATGAAACCAAGATCAACCTCTACCAGAATGATGGAAAGAGAAAAGTATGGCGAAGGCGTGGTACAGCTCATGATCCAAAGCATACCACATAGAATCATAGAATCATAGAATGGTAGAGTTGGAAGGGACCTCCTGGGTCATCTGGTCCAACCCCCTGCTCAAAGCAGGATTCACTAAATCATCTCAGACAGATGTCTGTCCAGCCTCTGTTTGAAGACGTCCATTGAAGGGGAACTCACCACCTCTCGTGGCAGCCTGTACCACTCATTAATCACCCTAACTGTCAAAAAGTTTTTTCTAATATCTAATCTGTGTCTCCTCCCATTTAGTTTCATCCCGTTGCTTCTAGTCTTTCCTTGTGCAAATGAGAATAAAGATGATCCTTCTACAATGTGACAGCCCTTGACATATTTGTAGACAGCTATTAAGTCTCCTCTCAGTCTTCTTTTTTGCAAGCTAAACATTCCCAAATCCTGCAACCGTTCCTCATAGGACATGGTTTGCAGACCAGTCACCATTCTGGTCGCTCTTCTCTGAACTTGTTCCAGTTTGTCTATGTCTTTTTTAAAATGTGGTGCCCAAAACTGTACACAGTATTCCAGATGAGGTCTGACCAAAGAGGAGTAAAGACCGATAATGACTTCACGTGATCTAGACTGTATGCTTCTGTTAATACATCCCAGAATTGTATTTGCCTTTTTTGCTGCTGCATCACACTGTTGACTCATGTTCAGTCTATGATCTATTAGTATACCTAAGTCTTTTTCACATGTACTGTTGCTTAGCTCTATTCCTCCCATTCTGTATATGCTTTTTTCATTTTTATTGCCCAGATGTAAAACACCATCATCTGTAAAACACGGCGGAGGCAGTGTGATGGCTTGGGCATGCATGGCTGCCAGTGGCACTGGGTCGCTAGTGTTTATTGATGATGTGACACAGGACAGAAGCAGCCAAATTAATTCTGATGTATTCAGAGCCATACTGTGTGCTCAGATCCAGCCAAATGCAGCCAAACTGATTGGTCATTGTTTCATACTACAGATGGACAATGACCCAAAACATAAAGCCAAAGCAACCCAGGAGTTTATTAAAGCAAAGAAGTGGAATATTCTTGAATGGCCAAGTCAGTCACCTGATCTCAACCCAATTGAGCATGCATTTCACTTGTTAAAGACTAAACTTCAGACAGAAAGGCCCACAAACAAACAGCAACTGAAAACCACCGCAGTGAAGGCCTGGCAGAGCATCAAAAAGGAGGAAACACAGCGTCTGGTGATATCCATGAGTTCAAGACTTCAGGCAGTCATTGCCAACAAAGGGTTTTCAACCAAATACGAGAAATGAACATTTTATTTACAATTATTTAATCTGTCCAAATACTTTTGGTCCCTTTAAAAACAGGGTGGCACATGTTAAGGAGCTGAAACTCCTAAACCCTTCATCCAATTTTAATGTGGATACCCTCAAATGAAAGCTGAAAGTCTGAACTTCAACTGCATCTGAATTGTTTTGTTTAAAATTCATTGTGGTAATTAGTGTTGAGCCACCCCCGTAGTGTTCGAGTTCGGTTCGGTTCGTCGAACACCCGTGTGTTCGCCGAACTGTTCGTCGAACTGTTCGTCGAACTGTTCGTCGAACTGTTCGTCGAACACCTTCGAACACCGTTAAAACCAATGGCAGGCAAACAAAAACACATAGAAACACATAGAAAACACCTTCAAAGGTGTCCAAAAGCTGACAAACTGCTCAGAAGACATAACTAACACATGGAAAAGTGACAAGTACATATAGTCATGCGAAAAGAAAAGAGGTGGAGGAGTAAAAGGAGGGGGAGACACAGATATATGCATGTCATGCCCTTCTAAAATCCAAAAAGTGAGAAGCCGACACGGCCAGTCCGTTCCTGCCCGTGCCACCTCCGTGTCGTCGGGTTTGTGCCAGAGCCGCGGTGGACCCTGACGGCCAGCCCCCCCTCTCCCAATACTGGTGCCTGTCCGCTGGTGGGTCGAGCCACCCCGCGGTGGGGGGGGAGTAACATCTGCAGAAGAAAGACCATCTTCCAGCCAAACTAACATGTCGACTTCTTTTCGTGGACAATGTGATACGATCCCTTTGTTACGGACACGCCATCGCTACAAATTCCAGATGAGGCACAAAAACAGCAGGTGCTTCAGCGGATATCAAGTGCTCCTTCAAGTGGGCTCTCCTCCACTTCAATTTCAACATCACAAATACTCCAGTCCTCAGAGGTGTCACCCCAATCGCACTTGCTTCCTCACAGCTCCCAAGTCTCCAGCTGCCCGTCTGAGTATGGGGTAACACAGATGGTTGAGTCTGCAGAGCTGTTTACTCATACTATAGCCTGGGAAACGGAGGTCTGCTCCAGAGCTTCTGTTAATCCAGATGAGGAAATGATCTGCACTGATGCCCAGAAACTTTATAAGTCGGATCCAGGACCAGATGAAGAAGGTTCTGAGCATAATGTAGACCCTCGTTCCCAAACTGTAACTCCTGTTGGTGGAGACAATGATGAAGACGATGATGAGACTCAAATACCTGATTGGAGCGACAACTTGACTTTTCGGTCAGGGCAGGAAGAGGTTGGCTTTGAGGACGACGGGTGTGATAACACACAGGGTGATGATGACAAGGTTGGAGATCCCACTTACTGTCAACCCACAGTCAGCCAGTCGATGAGGTCACCCGGGCCTTTGCCTGGCCTTGGGGATGTCGCGGTGGTCGACTCCCTGGCCCGTACCCTGGGGTCACTCTTTAAAAGGGTGGATAATTGTTAATTTTGTAAGAGTTCGTGACGCCACCTGTGGTATCTGGTGAGAAGCACCAGCGCTGCAGCAGTTCACTGAGGCCCGTGATAAGGGAGCTCGATGGTATAGCTCCCCACAGGTGGAGCTAGGTCTCAGGGCAGCGTATGCAGGGGGAATGCAGGACAGGCGAGACCCAGCTGGGTCAGAGCAAGAACGGGAACGGACACGGTAGTCACTTCAGTACCTTTTACTGGAGGAAATTCAGGCACATCCCGGAGCACTGTAGGGTGAAGGGTGCATATCAGGATCCTCCCCATTCAGCGGGTGTAGGGCCTCTTGTTTCTTGCCTCGGCGTAGTAAGTTTCTGACCTGCCTGGAGCTAGGCCTAACTTTGTCTCTGTCCTGCGCTGGCTGACCTTGTGGTAGGGCCTTCTCTTGGAGTTCACGCTGCCAGTATGTGGGGCCTAAGCGTCTCCTGGCTCTGTTACGTATCAGCACCTTAGCGATCCTGGGACTTGTAGTTCTCCAGGGATTGCAGTTAAGCCTTACTGGGTCATAGAGATCCTGGTAAGCTCGGATCCGGTGTCCGGTAAATGCTTCGGGGTGAGCTGGTTAAGCTGCTCTGCCCCTTATGTACTAACTCGCCTTCGGCCTACTCGGGCCCTCACTAGGCTATACACACTAACGGTAGCTTGCAGCGCTTCACCGATCTTATGGCGCCGGCACACCTTAAGCTCTATCTGGGCTCCCTGAATCTAGCTAGCAGGAGCCTCGTGCTCCACTGCTGAACTATTAACTGAGTTCTCTAGACTAGACTGAGCTCCACTGCAGACTGACCTCTCTTAGGCTTCTCTACTGCAGGAACTCTTCAGAGGAACTGAACTGCCTAGCTCCACCTTCCCTATTTATATCCCTAACGGGCTCCCTCTGCTGGTCTGAGGTGGAAGGTGGAGATGTGTGAATGTTTATGGGGGCCTCTTGTGGAGGATTCCATCAATACACTCTTCTAGGATCTGTGATACCAAGCGCAGCGGGGCGTCACAGATGCTATTGACAACGAGGTTAGGTTGTGCCTTCCTGGACAGAGACGGAGTACTGGAAGCACGTCAACAACTGCATCCTCAACCACAACTCTGCCTCTGACCACAAGTCGTAGTGGCTCTTCAGGTCGCATGGGCTCTAAGCCTTGCATAGCCTGGGCATTTATTCAGATCGATAAGGATGACCCAACTCGTGTTATCTGTAATATTTGTCACCAAAAGCTAAGTAGAGGCCAAAAAATCCATAGTTTGAGTACTTCATGCATGTACCGTCACATGGATATGAAGCATAAGTTGCAGTGGGAAGCTCACTGTGCTACAATGCGGCCTAGCAGGCTGGGCCAACCACCGTCTGTCCCATCTTGTGCATCCGCGGCCTCTTCATCCTCTGTGACTGGGGGGACAGCAGTCACACATGTTTTTGGACGCAGACCTGCCACCTCTTTACCTGCAACAGCCAGTGTGATTGGCAGGTCATCAGTTCATTGGGAAGTGGAAACACCTGCTGGTGTTGAGCGCTCTCTGACATCGAGAGCACCACCTTTGGATCAAGGCAACCTAACATGTCCGCCTGCATCTTCCTCACAGACCGGCAGTTTGCCGGGGACACCCTACTCAACCCCGTCAAAGCACAACAGCCAGCCCTCGGTCCCTCAGATGTGGAAAAGTAAAAGACCATTTCCTCCTAGCCATGAGAAAGCTAAGAGGTTGAATTTCACCATCTGCAAGCTGTTGGCTACAGAAATGCTGCCTTTCCGCCTGGAGGACACAGTGGATTTTCGAGACCTTATGTCCGTCGCAGTGCCCCAGTACCAGATGCCCAGTTGGCACTACTTCTCAAAGAAAGGTGTGCCTGCGCTCCACCAGCATGTCGCACACAACATCACCGCTTCTTTGAGAAACTCTGTGTGTGACAGGGTGCATTTCACCACAGACACTTGGACGAGTAGGCATGGACAGGGGCGTTACATGTCGCTGACTGCGCACTGGGTAACTATGGTGACAGCAGGACAAGGGGCTGCTGTCCAAGTCTTACCGTCCCCACGAGTTTTGCGTCAATCCTCTTTATCTCGAAGTTCCTCCACTGCTTCTGCCTCCTCAACCTCCTCTCGGTCCTCCACCTGCACCGAAAGCCTGTCTGGTAATGCCACCTGCTTTCTAACTGCGCAGAAGGAATCCTGCACACCTCCTTACTATGCTGGCAGCAGGGCTCAACGGCATGTGTTTACTTTGAAATGTCTGGGAAATGTGAGTCACACAGCTGAGGACTTGTGGTCAGCTCTGGAGACCCAGTTTCATGAATGGTTGTCTCCACTGGACCTGCAACCAGGGAAGGCCGTGTGCGACAATGCTGCAAACCTGGGTGCGGCCCTTCGCCGGGGCAATGTCACACACGTGCCTTGTATGGCTCACGTGTTGAACCTGGTTGTCCATAAATTTTTAGCCCACTATCCCGGACTAGATGGCCTTCTGCAGAGGGCACGGTCGCTGTGTGCTCACTTCCGCCGTTCGCATCCCGCAGCTCAACGACTTACATCTCTACAGAAGTCGTTGGGCCTGCCAGTTCACCGGCTGAAATGCGATGTGCCGACACGGTGGAATTCAACTCTGCACATGTTGCAGCGACTGTGGCAGCACCGACAAGCCCTGGTGCAATACGTTCTGATGTATAGCCTGGGCCAATAAGATCCAGAGGTGGGGCAAATCACGCTGCAGGAGTGGTCTCAGATCAGGAACCTATGAAGTTGACGCGCCCCCTGGGCCGTGGGGTACCCTGAGCCGGGCCGGTAGACGCTGGGGGTTGTAGTCACTGTGGCGGTGACCCGGTCCGTGACCCAGGGCGGTCAATCCAACGGTAATTTGTATATATGGATTTTATAATGTCCGACTACGCCACCTGTGGAGTGTGGGGAAAGGGGCCGCCGCTGTGGAACAGTCCTCTGAAGCTGGTGGTTTTGCAGCAATGGTATTATTACTCACCACAGGAAGAGTGTAGCTTCAGGGCAGTGTGGGTGGATGATGGTGGTTGTAGTGCAGGGAGTCAGTAATGAACACAGAGTCCGTGTGATGCAGTCCCAAGATCTTTACTCACAGTTGTTGCAGTCCAGATTACAGGTACCAGAGCAATCTCACCCGTCGTGCTGTGCGTACTCAGTGAGGGGCTCAGTCCCCCAGATAGCTCCGGAGTACTTAGCAGGACCCCCTTCTGTGTGTCCTTTCTCTGGCCTTCTCCCTGCACCTCACACCCAGTGACACTTCTATCCGGTATCCTCGGGCCTTGGCGGGCGACTTGTGTTCCGTCCCCTGGGTCCTATGTGGCTACCTTCTTAGTGAGACTGGTGTGGACTTTTGCCTGCAGTACATGAAATGCTGCAGCCTCCGGTTTCTAGTTGAGCCTTGCTGTTTCTCCTCTAGTTGAGGGACCGGTTCCCCTTATCTGGCCTGACCCCTCTACCTCCTGGTAGCAGCGGGAGTACGGGTGGCCTTCTGCACGGCCCGTAGCCGTAGGGTCCCTTCGGTTCCTGGAGCCTTCCAGCTCCCACTCCTCTCTTCTCTCCTTCAGTCCTGGGCCTCCCAGGCTAGGCCCGCCTCCGGAGCAGAGCTCATGCCGAGCCTCTGCTCCTGTCACTTTTCCTCCTCTGACTGGCTTGCTCTTTCTAAGATAGCTTCCTATTTATACTCTCCCTGTCATGTGCTCCCCTAAGCTGCTCCCCTAAGCACCCACTACATAGGACCCTCCCACCAGCTAGGGACCTGGGACTGTGCTCTCCCTTAGGAGCAATCTCGCCCTACCCCCACTGCGGGTATGTGTTGGATGCAGGTGTTAGGGTCCCGAGTCATACGCCTTCCTTACCTGAGGGTGAGATACCACACCTCTGGGTGAGATGCAGTAACTCTGTGGCGACTGAACCCTCATGGGCTCCACACACCCTTCTGCACAGTTTTGAAATGGCGACGAAGATGTTTAGTGCTGACGACGATGCCATTATCAGCATGACTATTCCGGTGATTTACATGCTGGAGCACACATTAAACAGAATTCAGAGTCAGGTGGTGGGACAAGAGGAGGTGGAGGAAGTAGAGGAGGAGTCGTATGCGGAAGGGATAACATCTCCAAGGTCCAGACGGTTGGCAGCACCAAGGCGGCAGGCATGGGAGGATGGGGGAGAGGGATTAACCAGGGCGCATGGTAGCAGCCAAACTGTTGAGGAAGGTGCAGGAGCCGAGGAAGAAGTGGAGGATGAACTGGCGATGGGCATGGAAGACTCATCAGATGAGGGAGACCTTGATCACATTTCTGTTGTGCGAGGTTGGGGGGAGAGGGCAGAGGAAGGAAGCATGATTCTTACCTCGCTACCAACACAACAAGGACTTGGTCCTCCTGGATGCGCAAGACACATGAGTGCCTTCTTGCTGCACTACCTGCAACATGACCCTCAGATTGCAGAATTCGAAGTAATCCCGATTACTGGGTTGCCACACTCTTAGATCCCCGGTACAAAAGTAAATTTGCCGAAATAATTCCTGCCATAAAAAGGGATTGACGCATGCAGGAGTATCTGCAGACGCTGTTGCAGAATCTTACATGTGCTTTTCCACAAAACACCAGTGGTGCACGAAGTGAATCTCACAGTTCTAACTTGCCAACCGTGGGACTGTCGAGTCTTCATCACTCAAACCGTAACAGTAACACAGTATCTGCTGGTAACAGCAATTTTGTGGAATCGTTTCACCACTTTTTTAGACCATCCTTTGCAAGGCCACAGGAGACAAGAAGTCTGACACATAGTCAATGCCTAGAGAGGATGGTGCAGGAGTATCTCCAAGTGAACATCGAAGCCATGACTATGTCACTTGACCCTTGCTCATTTTGGTATTCCAATCTGGAAAAATGGCCGGAGCTCGCCACTCACGCCTTGGAGATCTTGTCATGCCCTGCAGCCAGTGTTCTCTCTGAACGTGTGTTCAGCGCTGCTGATGGTGTGCTGACAGATAAGCGCACGCGGCTGTCCACTGAGAATGTAGACAGACTCACGTTCATAAAGATGAACAAATCATGGATTCGCAAGGACTTTTCTAACCCTGTGTTATCTTTGGGAGACTAAAAGCTTGAGGATTTGGTAATATCACCTCACCAACCGTTTTAAGCAACTGTGGGGCAATTGATGCCACTTAACCCTAGAACGCATGACCATAAAAATCTACACTGTCATATACCTGGGGCCTTTAAGGCCCGTGTGCAAATAACATGGAATAACTCAAACTCAAATGACAAACAACTATATACATGAAGAATACCTAGAGTTTCAAAATTCTAACTAAAGTAATCTTGCAGAAAATAGAAAACAATTAACAGGGCGGGACTGCGAGGTCCCAGGTATGCGTTCTAGGGTTAAGTGGTGTCTGTGCCACAATTTTGGGAAAAAATGGAGACTCTTTTTGGAGTCCCCTTGCTGTGTCTTACGTGACGTTGGCATCGTCAATTCCAGGTGGGTTGGGTTGCTCCCCCCCCCTTTTAACTGTAAGAAACTACATACACTATGGCTTGGGGTAACACAGATGGTTGAGTCTGAAGAGCTGTTTACTCAGAGGTCTGCTCCAAATCTTCAGTGTCTGCTAGTCAGCGTAGAATTTTTAACTGCATCTAGCCTAGGCAATACTTTGGGCGTAGTAGTCCAGCTGCGAAGCAAGCGGCACCGCCTGTGTATATAATAAGAATTTTTAAATGCATCTAGCCTAGGCAGACTGTGGGGACCCCCAACCAAACCCAGACGCTCAGCCCCCCTACTGCCCCCCTTTCCTTGACAATACAATAATGTAACTCTTACAACTGGATGGGTGAGGATCGGTCACAGCTTTATTAACTCTTTATACTCATTCTATTAGAAAGGCATTTTATTTCTAAAATAATTCAGCTTGTTGCAGCATGCCCTGGGTCTCCACTCCGGCAACTTGGCCAACAAGTGTAACTCTCCAACATGTCCTTTCTATTTCCAGGCCACGGAGGATCCTGCGTACTCGTAGGCAGGACTCTGACCCCCACCCATCACTCTTAACGCTTGTTCCACTCCGTCCTGGAGTCCTGACAGGAATATGTCCAGTCCAAAGTCCATTAAGTGAACACCGTCGGGCCGTATGAGGCCTGCTTTATCTCCTTCCAGTTGTCGGTGTCGTACCACTACACCGCCTCTGTCTGTTCTAAATTTTGCCATCCGAATATTTATTACCCGCCTTGTCCGTTCGATGGCCGTGATGTCTCGCGCACCTTGCCATACCGCTATCGGCACAATCTCTGACCATACTATAGCTAGTTTTGTGAAAAATTCTCTGAAGCGCTCAGTGTCTAGTTTCATTATTGCCATTAGTTATGCGCTCTTGTGATGACCTAGGTTGTTTCCCCCGGCCTGTATAACTAAGATGACCGGACATCTTGCCTCTCTCCCTACCTTGATTACCTCCATTAGTACCTGTGGCCACAGCAGGCCTCTAATACCTCTCCAGTTGAAATATGTGTTATGAAACTCTAATTTCCTCCCGCCTGGGCGGACTTTCGCCCTTTTTTCTGCCCAATATATATACGAGTGGCCTATCACTCACACTGTTGGCTTAGCGTCACCTGTAAAAGAAACAAACCACGTTAGGATAACAAGTCCGGTCTTATGTATCTTGCCAAACACGTGGATCGCCATCTCCCTATCCTCTGAACTTCCGTTTCTGACAGTCCTGCTCTTGCTGCTTCCGTGGCCGCGCCTATGCGGAATGAGTGTGTCCCGTAATCTTTGGGGTGGTTCCCTGCCGATGTTATGCATTTATTAAATATAGCTTGGAACTGGTATCTTGATAATGGCATTCCATCAATGTATGATAGGAAGAAATTACTTTGTGATCTGATGGTTAGATATGTTTTTACTATTGTTACCCGACTCAGTGTACCGTTTGTGGGTTGTAGAAGTACCCAAGTGCCCCTGCCCGCTGGAACCGTTTTCGATTTGTGTATGCGTAGACGTATTGCATTATTGGCTATGACTACGTCCTGGTGTAATAAGCCTCCACTGGTGGTCATTTTGGATTGAGGGACTAATTCGCTTATGCATAGCGCCCCGAAGAAGGCGATCACAAATGCAGTAGACAGTAGTGTTGCTTCAAATTGTGAGTGTCATGTTAATGGTGTTAGGGATATGATGTGAGAAATCAGTTTTAGTGACACGGGACGGGACGTTTACACTCCTGACTTGGCTGACCCCTTTTCCACCCTTTTATGGATTGTCTGATGATGAATCTTTCTCACATCTCCCCAATTCAGTAGTTGGAAGTGAAATGCTACTCCAGTCAGACACCGCTGCGCTGACGCCCCTGATATGCCCCTCATCATTAGCTGGTGGAGAAATTCTATGGTGACTTGTGATCTGGCTTGTTCACATTGGTCAACCCGTCTGCCTGCTACTAGTCATGTCCACTCTTCCCATGCCTTACCGTATGCTTGCCACGTCGACGGGGCAACTGACGCTCTGATTAATGGCATCAACTATTCGCCACTAGATCCCATAGGGAAGGTGGGCAACTGTTGCCCGATGGGTGGGCGTTGTGGAAGAGCTCTGTGAAAATCTGCCAATTGAATTGTTATAAAGCGTTAGCAGCAGCTTTAGACCCCTCAACATAGTGGCTAGCGCGGACCCATACATTGTGTTTTAGGCACAGGAATGCTAGCCTGGGTAGTAGGCCTAGCACTGGGAGAGACGATGATGCCATCTTATTAATGCAGTGCGGTAGGCTGGTGTTTTTTGTTATGAAGCGTATATTTTTGTAAGCCAGGAGCGCGCCCCATATTTCTATTGCTACCACTATTGGGAAGAAAAATTATTTTCAGGGCTAGATGCAGCTAAAAATTATTATTAATTTAAAAGCTGGTGGAGCTTGGTATAGATGGCCTAATACAATGAGTCCCACACACTGCTAGAAGGCCAAATATTTTTTCAGAGGTAGATGCAGAAAAAAATTATATTCAGTTTGCAAGCTGATGGAGGTCAGTATAGATGGACTAATAGAACAAGTCCCACACACTGCTAGAAGGCCAAATATTTTTTCAGAGCTAGATGCAGATAAAAATTATTTTTAATTTGCAACCTGATGGAGGTCAGTATAGATGGACTAATAGAACAAGTCCCACACACTGCTAGAAGGCCAAATATTTTTTCAGAGCTAGATGCAGATAAAAATTATTTTTAATTTGCAACCTGATGGAGGTCAGTATAGATGGACTAATAGAACAAGTCCCACACACTGCTAGAAGGCCAAATATTTTTTCAGAGCTAGATGCAGATAAAAATTATTTTTAATTTGCAACCTGATGGAGGTCAGTAAAGATGGACTAATAGAACATGTCCCACACACTGCTAGAAGGCTAAATATTTTTTCAGAGCTAGATGCAGACAAAAAATTATTTTGAATTTTCAACCTGATGGAGGTCAGTATAGATGGACTAATAGAACAAGTCCCATAAACTGCTAGAAGGCCAAATATTTTTTCAGAGGTAGATGCAGAAAAAAATTATATTCAGTTTGCAACCTGATGGAGGTCAGTATAGATGGACTAATAGAACAAGTCCCACACACTGCTAGAAGGCCAAATATTTTTTCAGAGCTAGATGCAGAAAAATATTATATTCAATTTGCAACCTGATGGAGGTCAGTATAGATGGACTAATAGAACAAGTCCCACACACAGCTAGAAGCCCAAATATTTTTTCAGAGGTAGATGCAGAAAAAAATTATATTCAGTTTGCAACCTGATGGAGGTCAGTATAGATGGACTAATAGAACAAGTCCCACACAATGCTAGAAGGCCAAATATTTTTTCAGAGCTAGATGCAGATAAAAATTATTTTTAATTTGCAACCTGATGGAGGTCAGTATAGATGGACTAATAGAACAAGTCCCACACACAGCTAGAAGCCCAAATATTTTTTCAGAGGTAGATGCAGAAAAAAATTATATTCAGTTTGCAACCTGATGGAGGTCAGTATAGATGGACTAATAGAACAAGTCCCACACACTGCTAGAAGGCCAAATATTTTTTCAGAGCTAGATGCAGATAAAAATTATTTTTAATTTGCAACCTGATGGAGGTCAGTATAGATGGACTAATAAAACAAGTCCCACACAGTGCTAGAAGGCCAAATATTTTTTCAGAGCTAGATGCAGAAAAAAATTATATTCAATTTGCAACCTGATGGAGGTCAGTATAGATGGACTAATAGAACAAGTCCCACACACAGCTAGAAGCACAAATATTTTTTCAGAGGTAGATGCAGAAAAAAATTATATTCAGCTTGCAACCTGATGGAGGTCAGTATAGATGGACTAATAGAACAAGTCCCACACACTGCTAGAAGGCCAAATATTTTTTCAGAGCTAGATGCAGATAAAAATTATTTTTAATTTGCAACCTGATGGAGGTCAGTATAGATGGACTAATAGAACAAGTCCCACACACAGCTAGAAGCCCAAATATTTTTTCAGAGCTAGATGCAGAAAAAAATTATATTCAATTTGCAACCTGATGGAGGTCAGTATAGATGGACTAATAGAATGATGCTATGCCCAAAAGGTTTTACTTCACTAGGTGCAGTAAAAAAAATTGGTATTCTAGACACAGGTGGTGTAGCTTGCAACACAGATAGGCTACTCCACTGACTAACACACTCTGCAATAGGCCAAAAAGGATTAGCTTTGCTAGATTTAGCCAAATGCTGTGAAAAAAACTTGCACAGCACTGGCACAGACCTGCCTGGCAAAAACTGATAGGAACTGATGTAACTTAGTCCTGAAAAGGACTGCAATTACAATTAGTCTTTACTCCCACAATCTATCTATTTAAGAGCACAGACCTGCCTGATAAAAGTCGTAGGAAATGCTGTAACCTAGTCCTTAAAAGGACTGCAATCACAACTATTCCCTACTCCCAAGCTATCTGTAGATTTGTGCGAAAATTGGCTTGAAATTAACAAGGTATAGCGCACACAGCAACAGCGGTGCCGTCTAACACGCAGCTGCAGCAGTGAGAAAATGGTGGCGACGGGGAAAATGGCTTGGTCTTATAGGGCAAGGACATGTGACATACACTGCCAATCACACATGCCCTTGCTTGTGTGAAAAAAAGCACTTCGCTCCGTGTGTGCGCTGCTGATAGGCTGACAGATTGCACCTCCCCACTGTAAATGCGGGAAAGAGAAAAAAAAATGGAGATCTTCATTATTCCTGCAGAGATCCATCCCCTGCCCCTCCCCCCACCCCGCTGTACACTCAAACTGCGTATTAACATTAATTTTCATCATTACTGAGAAAAAATCCAGTTATGATTTTGGTGCACGAACAGTTATCGAACATAACCTCGAACAGCCGAATTTTTCTCAAATCGTTAGTGTTCGCTGAACAACGCTCATCTCTAGTGGTAATGTCTAGAACCAAAATTAGAAAAATGTTGTCTCTGTCCAAATATATATGGACCTAACTGTATATGCAATTGGCTAATATATTTCTTGCTTATTGGTTGTTTTGTTTGGATCAATTGAATCTTTTTTGCTGTAGCTATTTTTTTTTTTTTTATTCCAACAATCATACATTTTCTTTTTCATCAATATAGCAATATGATGGCTTGATTTTATAAGGTCGAGTTGAAGTATTGAATTGAAATAGAAAAAAAAATAGAAGAAAGATGTGTTTTGGGTCTCCATTTTCTTAGACCCGTAGCGTTTTATTTTTTCATTGATGGACTTGTGTGATGGCTTACTGTTTTGCATGGCGAGCCAATATTTTTGTTGAATTTTTACATATTTACAACGTCTTGGATACTTACAACTGCAGTTTGTGGGAGGTGCACTGACCTAAAAATAGCAATTTGATTTTTCTTTCTTGACATTACAATCCATTGTCACCTTGCACTTCTGTTGCAAAATACCCGAAGAAAGCCAACATGCACTGGCAACCAGTCATTTATATGCCATTATTAGATACTCATAGTGGCAGACAGTTAAATAAAAAAATGGTAGATACTGGCTATGTAACACAGCCGGCATCTGTCAGGTATGGTGCGGGCTCAGTTGTAGAGCCCGTTTTACACACCTGAACTAAACACAGGATGTGTTATGTCCTACATTGGGAAACATTGTACTTACTAACCAAAAGTGCAGCTTGGTGGAAAAAAAATGGAAAGTCTGCAACTAGGTGGGTATCTAAAATGTGTATTGTATTAACCAGACCATTTTAAAGATATTATTAATTTAAAGGGGTTGTCCAGCATTGGTAAATTCCAAATTGGTAGATAAGTTGTATTGATAATGTCGCGTCTACACACCTGCAAGGGTGCCCAGCAGGTATCTTGCATGTGTCCATCCTAATTTTACATTAAAAATAAAGTTTTAAAAAAAATTACAAAATAAGAACACCATTTCTACATAGGCTTACATTTACAAGTAATTATACACTTTGTAGAAAAACAGTACGGACTATTCTCACAAGGGGTATGACCAAAAATGTGAAACTGAAAAAATAAATAAATAAACCTACCTTTCGCTGATTCACTGTTTGGCACAGTGCAGTGAATTTCTTCATGTAAATCTTTAACTGATTTCGAGTGAATCTCCAAAAAATCACGTATGGATTTTAAAGCCATATCTTTCACTGGTTGCAGTACTTTTGTCAAGGCCTGGATATCTTCATTCCTTACTTTTAGAAAAAGCATTTCCATGTCTTGCATGTTGGCTCGAAGTTGCTGATAGAATGAAAATAAACATGACTCAGCCTCTAATAGTACTTTATAATATTTAATATATGGATAATTACAGTACATTACTTTATTACTATTAATTATGTTATTATGAGGCAATCATCAACTACTTAAAGGGAATTTGTCAGTAACATCATCTGCAGTTGCTTGCGAAAGTATTCCTTCCCTTTAACTTCTTTCCTATCTTGTTGCACTACGATCTGTTTTTAAATATTTTTGTAATCCGATTTGTGTGTGATGCATCGGCACGTAATAGTAAAAAAAAAAACCCTATAGAGAAACGGAGTACTACTGTAATAGTAAAAATATATATATGTGAATCTTTTTAATAGTAAAAATATAAATATGTGAATCTTTATTCACAAATTTTAATTCAAAATGACAACAGTAAAAACAGCATAAACATAAAAAACATGAAGACATAGTACAGACCAGGGGGATATAGACAGGGTTGATGACTGAAATAGAAAAACTGAATTAATCATTGGCCACAAGGAGTAATTAAAACCAAGGTTTTTATATACTGTAGCCAACACTCTTAATGTTAGTAGATAAAGAAAGGACTACTGAGGACCAATCAAAAAATAGTGGGACAAATTCCTACACAGGTATAAGGTACACCGCTAGGTGGCAATAGGTTTAAAGCATAGTTGTATAAACATGTCTTATATGCTAGTCAAAGTTATTGGCATCCATACCCAACCACCACCAGGGGTGTAAATGGCCTATTGTGCATCCATGACATAATATAAGACAATAATGTGGCAAATACAAGGTATATATGTCAAAAAACCTGAATAGGCACCGAAGGAAGCACCCCTGATGCGCGTTTCGCGTTAGCTTCATCTGAGGGGTCAGAGCGTAAATGGGAGCAATACAATGATATATGGTCAATAATAGTAATTTAAGTAATAGTGTAAGTTGGTGAATTAAAGAGAGAAAAAAATAGGCATAAATTAAATTTATGGAATCAAGTACCTAAAAACTGGCATGTACATATATATTTATCCCTTTTGCTATGAAGCCTTTAAAAATTTCTGGTGCAAGCCAGTACCTTCATAAGTCACATGCTTAGTGAAAGGAGGTCTGGAGGGGTCTAAAAATTGCTAGAATCAATGGAAACAGGGTTGAAATGCCATGGAAGCAGCATGGGAAGACCCCTGAAAGCATCTCTCAATTCCTGCTGGGAACAATGTTGTCAGAGTATTAAGCCACTTTTACGAACTGACAATAAAACATACAAAAACGAAGATAAAATTGATTTTACTGGAAAGAATGTCAAGTAACATTCCTTCCAGGATAATGACTTGTTTATAAGGCAAAATAAATGAGATTATGGTGTCATCGCGCACTCACCATCTTCGTCGACTCCTCAAAGTTTTTGAGAGCCATACAGATGTCAGACATCCATGTCAGACATCCAAGCCCACTCATTAGATCTTATGTGCGGAGGCTGGCAGGAATACCGATGAGCATGTTGCAGCTGGTTTTCAACTACTGCCCTCTGCTGCTCATAAAGCCTTGGCAACATATGTAATGTTGAGTTTCAACGCGTTGTGACATTGCACACCAGTTGGTGAGCTGCTTCCAGGTCACCGACTGGAAACGCTGTTGCAAACACTGCTGCAGCACTGCCAGGGAGGAGGCAGCTGTAGTGGAAATGGGCACACATCTGACGTACTTTCACAAGTAGCTCAGGCAGATCTGGGTAGGTTTTGATAAACAGCGAACCACCAATTTGAGCACGTGGGCCAGGCATGGTCCATGTGCAAGGTTGACAAGCTTTAGAGCCGCCACCAGGTTGCATCTATTGTCACACATGACCATGCATGGTTGTAGGCTCAGGGGCGAGAGCCACAGATCAGTCTGCTCTGTTAGACCTTTCAACAACTCTGCGGAGGTGTGCAGTTGGTCATCTAAGCAGATAAGCTTCAACAGAGCCTGTTGCCACTTGGCCGGGGCAGTGCTTCCAGCTTGCTACTGATGTTAACGTTTTGGAGATGGAAGGTGAGGAGGAAGTGCAGGAAATGCTGTAAAAGGAGGGGGAAACCCTGATTGAACCAGGACCCACAATCTTCGGCGTCAGTAGCACGTGTTCCGTCCCAGGGTCCAACTGGGTCCCGGCTTCCACAATGTTCACCCAGTGTGCCGTCATGGAAATTGTCTGCGTATCCCTGGTTAAGTGGACCTTCCCAGTAACAGTCTTGGTCAGGGCACGACTGATGTTATGGGAAACGTGCTTGTGTAATGCAGGGACTGCACACAAGGGTGAAAAAGTGGCGGATGGGGACCAAGTACTGAGGGACGGCTACCGCCATGAAGTTGCAGAAAGCTTCCGTCTCCAGAAGCATAAATGGCAAAATTTCCAGGGCAACAGTCTGGAAATGTGACCGTTTAGTATTGTGGCCTGTGGGTGAATGGCTGCATATTTACGTCTGCATTCCAAGGACTGGGGTAGGGACAACTGAACGTTGAGCTGGGACAAGGACGTGGTTGCTGACGGTGGTTGCAAGTGTGCAATGACAGGTGCAGGGTGGGAGGCATTTTCGTCTGTGTCATGCACAGGTTATTGGTGTTGGCTGGGACAGGGGAAGAAGCAGTGTCCTTCTGACTTGCTGACTTAACATTACTTGTTGGCAATTGTGTCTCATCATTCATCTCTTGCAACAGTAATTGCAGTTCCCACCATCGCCTTCTTGTGACCATGGTTGCTCAAATATTTGGGAATTGCTACCTGCAATCTCCTCATGTCTCGCTTGAAATGAACAAGGCAAAAGGCCAGATTCTATAAATGGAAATGTGAACAGCTCTTTGTGGGATCACTGGTCTCCGGGCACTCGGCATACTGGGAGGAAAAAGGATAAGGGTGAGGATTATATGGTCCAGAATCACGGCTACTGAGACTGGACTATGTGGAAGACAGGGTGGTGCTGGCAAACTGACTGGAAGCATTACCTGGTATCCAACGAATAAACTTTTTACACTGGTCTGGCATTAGGAGTGGTGTTCTGCGCCACCCTAAAAAAGTCGGACAGGAAGCTAGGTCGACATGATGTGTGTGTTTGTTGTGCTCCAGCAGCAGGCACAGTTTCACCTTGCCCAGGGCCTCGGCACTCACCATCAGCATCATGTCCACTTCCCAGTCTCTTACCACGCACCGCGCCCATTTTAAATTACGTATGATATTTCCCTGCTGAAAAAACTTTGCAGGATTAGTATTGCACCATACCTACAAACAGATACACAACAAGGATATTGTTAATAAAGACAACTTTATTAGAGTCAGAACAATAAAAATCTAGAATCAGGGAGTAAAAAATCCCACAGGTGGATCAGAGTGCAGGGGGTATATAATGAAGATCAGGTCTAGTGGTGGTAGCACATAATTGCATGATAAGCATTAAATAGCAGGATAATACATGATGACCATATTATGTCTGATTCAATAAATAATTACAGTAGTAAACAACTGATAAAACAAGTGTCAAAAAGGAGAACCAGGTGATGGCGCTGTCTTTGCCACTGAGTGAGATCAAGGTATAGGAACTTCAGGTTGCTTGTAAATAAAATTGTTATATTCACACTAATATAAAACCCATAAAAACGAAATATACAACGCGTTTCGGCTATTTCCAGCTTTCTTCAGGTGTATGGAAAAAATGACTGACCCTTCTTTTACTGCCCTTTCCCAGAGTGAGAGAGGGAGGGGATACAAAGAAGAAAAGGAGAAGTACAGTGGGTACGGAAAGTATTAAGACCCCTTTAAATTTTTCACTCTGTTTCATTGCAGACATTTGGTAAATTCTAAAAAGCTCATTTTTTTTCTCATTAAAGTACACCCTGCACCTCATCTTGACCGAAAAAAACAGAAATGTAGAAATTTTTGCAAATTTATTAAAAAAAAACCCTGAAATATTACATGGTCATAAGTATTCAGACCCTTTGATCAGACACTCATATTTAAGTGTTCATGCTGTCCATTTCCTTGTGATCCTCCTTGAGATGCTTCTACTCCTTCATTGGAGTCCAGCTGTGTTTAATTAAACTGATAGGAGTTGATTTGGAAAGGCACACACCTGTCTATATAAGACCTCACAGCTCACAGTGCATGTCAGACCAAATGAGAATCATGAGCTCAAAGGAACTGCCCAAGGAGCTCAGAGACATAATTGTGGCACGGCACAGATCTGGCCAAGGTTACAAAAAAATTTCTGTCTGCATTACTCAATGTTCCTAAGAGCACAGTGGCCTCCATAATCCTTAAATGGAAGAAGTTTGGGACCACCAGAAGTCTAGACCTGGCCGTCCAGCCAAACTGAGCAATCATGGGAGAAGAGCCTTGGCGAGAGAGGTAAAGAAGAACCCCAAGATCACTGTGGCTGAGCTCCAGAGACGCAGAAGGGAGATGGGAGAAAGTTCCACAAAGTCAACTATCACTGCAGCCCTCCACCAGTCGGGCCTTTATGGCAGAGTGGCCCGACGGAAGCCTCTCCTCAGTGCATTACATTTGAAAGCCCACATAGAGTTTGCTCAAAAACACATGAAGGACTCCCAGACTATGAGAAATAAGATTCTCTGGTCTGATGAGACGAAGATAGAACTTTTTGGTGACAATTCTAAGCAGTATGTGTGCAGAAAACCAGGCACTGCTCAACACCTGCCCAACACAATCCCAGCAGTGAAACATGGTGGTGGCAGCATCATGCTATGGGGGTGTTTTTCAGCTGCAGAGACAGGACGACTGGTTGCAATTGAAGGAAACATGAATGTGGCTAAGTACAGAGATATCCTGGATGAAAACCTCTTCCAGATTGCTCTGGACCTCAGACTTGGCCGAAGGTTCATTTTCCAAACAAGACAATGACCCTAAGCACACAGCTAAAATAACAAAGGAGTGACTTCAGAAAAACTCTGTGACCATTCATGATTGGCCCAGCCAGAGCCCTGACCTAAACCCAATTGAGCATCTCTGGAGAAACCTGAAAATGGCTGTCAACCAACGTTCACCATCCAACCTGATGGAACTGAAGAGGATCTGCAAGGAAGAATGGCAGAGGATCCCCAAATCCAGGTGTGAAAAACTTCTTGCATCATTCCCAAGAAGACTCATGGCTGTACTAGCTCAAAAGGGTGCTTCTACTCAATACTGAGCAAAGGGTCTGAATACTTATGACCATGTGATATTTCAGTTTTTCTTTTTTAATAAATTTGCAAAAAATTCTACATTTCTGTTTTTTTTTCAGTTAAAATGGGGTGCAGAGTGTACTTTAATGAGGAAAAAAATGAACTTTTTAGAATTTACCAAATGGCTGCAATGAAACAGAGTGAAAAATTTAAAGGGGTCTGAATACTTAACGTTCCCCCTGTAATTCACCCTGCATTGTTCTCAGTTTTCTTCATATAAAAAAAAAACATAAAAACATAAATATTATATATAAAATAACAATATAGCAAATCTTTTTTGTAAGAAACATATCAATCTGAGTAGCATTCCATTATTTAAAATGTATCACTTCAACATTAAACATCCCTCGTCAAAGCCCAGACGGCGAAACGCACGTTGGGAGCAAGCAGGGAGGTTATATTAAACCACTCTCTATGATGGTGTGTATAGCAATGGCTATATCAGCACTAGTGTTGAGCCACCCCCGTAGTGTTCGAGTTCGGTTCGGTTCGTCGAACACCTTCGAACACCGTTAAAACCAATGGCAGGCAAACAAAAACACATAGAAACACATAGAAAACACCTTCAAAGGTGTCCAAAAGCTGACAAACTGCTCAGAAGACACAACTAACACATGGAAAAGTGACAAGTACATATAGTCATGCGAAAAGAAAAGAGGTGGAGGAGTAAAAGGAGGGGGAGACACAGATATAGCATGTCATGCCCTTCTAAAATCCAAAAAGTGAGAAGCCGACACGTTCAGTCCGCTCCTGCCCGTGCCACCTCCGTGTCGCCGGGTTTGTGCCAGAGCCGCGGTGAATCCTGACGGCCAGCCCCCCTCTCCCAATACTGGTGCCTGTCCGCTGGTGGGTCGAGCGAGCCCCCCTGTGGTGGAGGCAGCTCTAAGCTTTTTAATTTAAATTGTCTCTCTAATTTGAATGAATACACTTTAAATCCATTTACAAGGATCTATTGGAGGGCAAGTCTCATGCCAGCAGCCGCGTAATTCCAGCTCCAGTAGCGTCCACTAAAGCTGCTGCAGTTAAAAAGCTTTTATAAGGATCGAGCTCGGCTGTCCACCGCAAGGCATCCTACTGCCAGTCCCAGCCCCTATGCCTTGGGGTGCCTCCTGATGCTCTTCACTGAGTATCCCGTGGTCCCGAAGCATTTCCTTTGAAAAAATTAAGTGTCCAAACTACAGGTGGTGTAGCTTGCTTAACAGCCGGGATAATCCGCTGACTAGCAGACACTGCTACTAGGCACAAAGTATTTCCTGGGCTAGATGCAGCTCAAAATTTGTAATTAGATACTCTCGTTGGATGCTGAGAAAGCATTCCATAGAGTCTCCTGGCACGCCATATATGATTCTCTTAAAAAGCTTGGGGTAGGGGTTTAGGGGACCCTTTTATAGCCAAAATCATGGCCCTGTATCACAATACGTCACCTAGGCTGAAGATGAATGGAACTGTAGCACCCTGAGGGCTCGGTTGCTACAGAGGTATTGCACCTCACCCAGAGGTGTGATATCTCACTCTCAGGTAAGGATGGAGTGTGGATCAGGACCCGACACCTGCATGCATTACACCACATTGCCGTGGGGCAGGGCGACCAATATGCCCCTGAGATGGGCACGACAGTCCCTGTCCCTGGCTGGAGTGGGGGGAGGGAACACTGAGGAAGGGGAACCCTGTAGTGCAGGAGCAGGGAGGAAGCAGTTCCTGGGTGCATTGAGAAGGGAGTATAAAAGGTGGGCACCATCTTAGTTCAGTGCAGAGAAGTCTGAGCAGAAGTGGCAGGGAGCAGGGGCTCTGCATGAGCTCTGCTCCGGAGGCGGGCCTAGTAACAGAGGCCCAGGCCTGGAAGAGGGAGAAGGAAGGAAGAGGAGCGGAGAAGGCTCCAGGAACGAGGAATGAAGGGATCCCAGGGGTGCGGACGGGCGAGTCGCCACCGCACGCCCGAATCCACCTGCGTGGAGGGGTCAGGCCAAAGGGGGAGACCGGTCCCCGAATCTAGTGGAGGCAGGAAACGACCCTCAGCTAGAAACCGGAGGCTGTGACATTTTATGTGGCGCAGCCCCTCACTACACCCGCTAGGAAGGCACCACATAGGGTCAGGGAAACTGGCGCCAAGTTTACCAAGAGGAGGCCCGAGGCAGCCGGACAGAAGGGTTGGTAAGAAAGGCCAAACAAAGGACACACAAAGGGGGTCCTGTGAAGCGCTCCAAAGTTATCTGGGAGTTGTCTGAGCCCCTCACCTGGTGAGCACAGTACGACGTGGGCAGCCGTTACCTGCAGACGTGGTCTGGATAATAAGAACTGTGAGTAAAGGCCCTGGACTGCATCATTGACTCCGTGTCGTTACTGCTGCTGCCCTGCACCATCACCCCCATCCTCCGCATACACTGCCCTGAGGCTATACTCCTCCCGTGGGGAGTTATGCTACGCTCTGCTGCACCCACAACACCAGCCTCAGCGGTCTGCCCTGCAGCGGCGGTTCACTCTGACCGCAATCCACGGGTGGCGTAGTCGGACATTTAAACATCAAAACCACATAAATAGTTCCGCCACTGGTTTGACCACCCTGAGCCACGGAACCGGGTCGCCGCCACGAAGACTACAACCACCAGCATCCACCAAAAAGGGTCCGGCTCCGGGTGTCCCAAGGCCCAGGGGGTGCATCAGAACATTTTCATCACCTTTCACAATCACCAATGGGACAAGGCAGGGATGTCCTCTGTCCCCTCTCTTATACATCCTAGTGACGGAGCACCTGCTCTCATCAATTCGCCATAACCCCAATATTAGGTGGATTGAGGTGGGAGGCACCGAGTACAAGTGCTCTCTATTTGCTGATGATGTCCTAGTATATATCACTCAATCACATATATCCATCCATGCTGTTATGGCTGAAATAGATCACTTTGTTACATGGTCAAATTTTAAAATCAATGCAGTGAAGTCTGAGGCCCTCGATGTCTCCCTCCCCAAATCCATATAGGATTCCATCCAGTCCAACTTTCCCTTTGCCTGGCCCTCACAGGGTATCAAATACTTAGGAATTCCTATTCATAGAGACCTCTCCCATCTATGTTATCTTAATTTTGGGCCCTTTATTGAACAACTCCATACAGACCACGGTTGGCAAGTTAGAACTGTAAGATTCACTACGTGAACCACTGGTGTTTTGTGGAAAAGCACATGTACACTGTGTTCCAAATTATTATGCAAAAAGTGTTTAGGAGTGATAAGGGAAGAATTTGTTTGTTTGTCAGTTAAACTCATTGATGGTGATGTGTGTCAGGGCTCTTTATATCACTGTAAGCAATTGCAGACACCTGTGCTAATTAGTTTGGCAGGTGTGTCCAGTGAAAAGCAAGACTACTTAAGAAGGCTGTCTCACATTATTAAGCAGCCTACATTTTCTGCCAAAATGGGAAAGAAAAAGGTTGTGTCGGCTGCTGAGAAGCAACAAATTGTGGAGTGTTTAGGTCAAGGCATGACTACAATCAACATTGTGCGATGATCAGGATGAAGTGTCTTGGCAATCAAGAAGTATGTAGCTGAATCACAGTACACACGTGTGCGTGCTGATAAGGGAAAATTGAGGACTCTTTCCTACAGGCAATTACGTCAGGTTAAAAGAGCAGCGGAAAAAAAGCCTTGTCATAGCAGCAGACACGTTTTTGAAGCTGCTGGTGCCTCCAACGTCCCCCGAACAACAAGATGCAGGGTCCTTCAGAGGTTTGCAGCTGTGCATACGCCATCCTGTCGACCTCCTCTATCCACTTCACACAAGCAGAAACGGCTCCAGTGGGCTAAACATTACATGAAGACTGATTTCAAAACTGTTTTGTTCACGGATGAGTGCCGTGCAGCGCTCGATGGTCCAGATGGATGGAGTGGAGGATGGCTGGTTGATGGACACCCCACGCAAACACGGCTACAGCGCCAACAAGGAGGAGGTGGAGTAATGTTTTGGGCTGGAATCATGGGGAGAGAGATTGTCGGCCCCTTTAGGATCCCTGAAGGCGCTAAAGATGAACTCCATAATGTATGTGGATTTTCTCAAACAGCACTTCCTGCCATGGTTCAAGAAGAAGAACCGTGTATTTCACAGCAAGATCATTTTCTTGCATGATAATGCACCATCTCATGCTGCACATAAAACATCTGCATCTCTGGCTGATATGGGCATAAAAGGGGACAAACTTATGATGTGACCCCCATGCTCCCCTGACCTCTACCCCATTCAGAACCTCTGGAGCATCATCAAAAGGAGTGTCTATGATGGCGGGAGGCAGTTCACATCTAAGCAACAGCTCTGGGAGGGTATTCTGTCCTCATGCAAAACAATTGAAGCAGAAACCATCCAAAACCTGACAAATTCAATGGACGAGAGAGTTCAGAAGCTCCTTTCGAACAAGGGGTCCTAGTGAAAATGTAACATCACCTAGAATAAAGTTTTGAGTTGAAAACTGTTTGATTTCAGTTTCTAATAACCTGCTAATGCTTATAATTTCAAAAATGACCATTTTTTTGGTCTTTATTAAAATGAAAAGGTTGATTGAAAAGTTTGGGGGATCTAAGAGTGTGGCAACCCAGTAGTCATGATTACTTCGAATTCTGACAATATGAGGGTCATGTTGCAGGTAGTGCAGCAAGAAGGCACTTATGTGTCTTGCGCATCTCGGAGCCCCAAAATTATTTTCCGGGCTAGATGCAGCTAAAAATTATTATTAGTAATTTTAAATCTGGTGGAGCTTATTATAGATGGCCTAATAGAATCAGTGATGCACACTGCTACAAAGCCCAAATTATTTTCCAGCCAAGATACAGATAAACATGATTAGTAATTTGAAAGCTTAAAACGGTTGGTAGGGTGATTTTAACCAATCAGCAAGCTTTTACTCTCCCCAGGATGACACAGGGGTAGAAAAGTCATTTCGGATCCATGATTTGTTCATCTTTATGAACGTGAGTCTGTCTACATTATCAGTGGACAGACGCGTGCGCTTATTTGTCAGCACACCACCAGCAGCGCTGAACACACGTTCAGACAGAACGCTGGCTGCGGGGCATGACAAGATCTCCAAGGCGTAAGTGGCTAGCTCCGGCCATTTATCCACATTGGAAGCCCAAAAAGAGCAAGGGTCCAGTGACACAGTCATGGCTTCAATGTTTAATTGGAGATACTCCTGTACCATCGTCTCTAGGCGTTGACTATGTGTCAGACTTCTTGTCTCCTGTGGCCTTGCAAAGGATGGGCTAAAAAAGTGGTGAAATGATTCCGCAAAATTGATGTTACCAGCAGATACTGTGGTTCTGTTACGTTTTGAGTGCTGAACACTTGACGGTCCCACAGTTGGCAAGTTGGAACTGTGAGATTCACTACGTGCACCACTGGTGTTTTGTGGAAAAGCACATGTAAGATTCTGCAACAGTCTCTGCTGATACTCCAGCATGCGTGCATCCCTTTCAATGGCAGGAATAATTTCTGCAAATTTACTTTTGTACCGGGGATCTAACAGTGTGGCAACCCAGTAGTCAGGATTATTTCTAATTCTCACAATTCGAGGGTCATGTTGCAGGTAGTGCAGCAAGAAGGCACTCATGTGTGTTGCGCATCCAGGAGCACCAAGTCCCTGTTGTGTTGGTGGCGAGGTAACAATCATGCTTCCTTCCTCTGTCCTCTCCCCCCAACCTCGCACAACAGAAATGTGATCAAGGTCTCCCTCATCTGATGAGTCTTCCATCAGTTCGTCCTCCACTTCTTCCTGGGCTACTGCACCTTCCTCACTAGTTTGGCTGCTACCATGCACCCTGGTAAAACCATCTCCCCCACCCTCACATGCCTGCCGCCTTGGTGCTGCCGACCGTCTGGACCTTGCAGATGTTAGCCCTTCCGCATACAACTCCTCCTCCTCTACTTCCTCCACCTCCTCTTGTGCCACCACCTGACTCCGAATTCTGTTTAACATGTGCTCCAGCATGTAAATCACCGGAATAGTCATGCTGATAATGGCATCGTCAGCACTAAACATCTTCGTCGCCATTTCAAAACTGTGCAGAAGGGTGCATAGGTCCCTGATCTGAGACCACTCCTGCAGCGTGATTTGCCCCACCTCTGGATCTCGTTGGCCCAGGCTATACGTCAGAACGTATTGCACCAGGGCTTGTCGGTGCTGCCACAGTCGCTGCAACATGTGCAGAGTTGAATTCCACCGGGTAGGCACATCGCATTTTAGCTGGTGAAGTGGCAGGCCCAACGACTTCTGTAGAGATGTAAGTCGCTGAGCTGCGGGATGCGAACGGCGGAAGTGAGCACACAGCGTCCGTGCCCTCTGCAGAAGGCCATCTAGTCTGGGATAGTGGGCTAAAAATTGCTGGACAACCAGGTTCAACACGTGAGCCATACAAGGCACGTGTGTGACATTGCCCCGGCGAAGGGCCGCACCCAGGTTTGCAGCATTGTCGCACACGGCCTTCCCTGGTTTCAGGTCCAGTGGAGACAACCATTCATGAAATTGGCTCTCCAGAGCTGACCACAACTCCTCAGCTGTGTGACTCACATTTCCCAGACATTTCAAAGTAAAAACCGCCTGATGACGTTGAGCCCTACTGCCAGCATAGTAAGGAGGTGTGCAGGATCCCTTCTGCGCAGTTAGAAAGCTTGTGGCATGACCAGACAGGCTTTGGGTGCAGGTGGAAGACCGAGAGGAGGTTGAGGAGGCAGAAGCAGTGGAGGAACTTTGACATAAAGAGGATTGACGCACAACTCGTGGGGACGGCAAGACTTGGACAGCAGCCCCTTGTCCTGCTGTCACCATAGTTACCCAGTGCCCAGTCAGCGACATGTAACGCCCCTGTCCATGCCTACTGGTCCAAGTGTCTGTGGTGAAATGCACCCTGTCACACACAGAGTTTCTCAAAGAAGCGGTGATGTTGTGTGCGACATGCTGGTGGAGCGCAGGCACACCTTTCTTTGAGAAGTAGTGCCAACTGGGCATCTGGTACTGGGGCACTGCGACGGACATAAGGTCTCGAAAATCCTCTGTGTCCACCAGGCGGAAAGGCAGCATTTCTGTAGCCAAGAGCTTGCAGATGGTGAAATTCAACCTCTTAGCTTTCTCATGGCTAGGAGGAAATGGTCTTTTACTTGTCCACATCTGAGGGACCGAGGGCTGGCTATTGTGCTTAGACGGGGTTGATAAGGGTGTCCCCGGCAAACTGCCGGTCTGTGAGGAAGATGCAGGCGGACATGTTAGGTGTCACGCTGTCTCTGTATACTGGAGGTAGGGGGCCTAAGCTGACCCTAAGCTGGGGCCCTGACTAATCCCTCAACCTGGAGGTACTGTTAAAGGTACAGAGGTCCAGGCCGCCAGCGTAACCCCTACCTCCTGAAGATCCCTGCACCTCAGTAATCTAGTCCTGAGAAGGACCCCGATCACAACCAAAGGGAACAAGAAATAATATGCCCAAACACAGTATTTAGACGAACGAGACAGTACAAGGGAAAAACCAAAACCACCTTGCATACAAACAACTACAACAGAGGGAAAACCAACGGGAAAGGAGATAAATGATAAAGCGAGGAAAGGGAAAAACCACTTCCAAATACACTTATCTCAGCAACTCCAAACACCACGATCCGCTCTGTCAGTCTGAATGAAATGCTTTCACCGACACCTCCCAAACAGACCAGCAGGTATATGAAGGAGTCTCACTACAGAAGTATTGATTGCAGCTGGGCGAGGCTGGACCTCATCTAGCCCAGAGAGAGAGAGAGAATTAACTCCCTCACTGCCGAGAAACACAAAGCACCAACAAGTCAGCTGCGAGAAGTCAGGCTGTGTACTCGTGACGATCTTCGTGGCAACACACCCGTGACAGTACCCCCCCTTCTACGAGGGGCCTCCGGACCCTCAGGGCCAGGTTTATCCGGGTGAGTCGTGTGGAAGGCCCGAACTAATCGGTCTGCGCTGATATCCGACGCAGGAACCCACATCCTCTCCTCAGGACCATACCCCTTCCAATGAACCAGGTACTGAAGGGACCGGCGATTAAAGCGTGAATCAATGACCCTCGATACCTGGAACTCCAAGTTACCATTGACAACCACTGGAGGGGGAGGTAAAAGTGACGGTACCACCGGCGCCACATACCTCTTAAGCAATGATCTGTGAAACACGTTGTGAATTTTAAACGTAGGGGGGAGGTCAAGACGGAATGCCACCGGATTAATAATAGAACTGATTCTGTACGGCCCGATGAACCTGGGACCCAGTTTCCAGGAGGGAACCTTAAGTTTTATATTCCTGGTAGACAACCATACCCGATCGTTCACACTAAGGTCCGGACCAGACACTCTCCTCCTATCAGCCATACGTTTGTATCGGTTCCCCATAGTATTCAGATTCTTCAGCACCCCTCTCCATACTGAAGCGAGTGATGAGGAAAATCGTTCCTCCTCAGGAACCCCCGAAGAGCCCCCCCCACTGAAAGTACAAAACTGGGGGTGAAAACCATATGCCCCAAAAAACGGGGACTTACCAGTGGACTCGCTCCGCCTATTATTAAGAGCAAACTCTGCCAGAGGTAAGAAAGAAGCCCAGTCCTCCTGGTTCTCTGACACAAAACACCGGAGATATGTCTCCAAGCTCTGGTTCATACGTTCCGTCTGACCATTGGTCTGAGGATGAAAAGCCGATGAGAATGACAACTGCATCCCCCGCCGTGCACAAAACGCCTTCCAGAACTTAGACACAAACTGAGACCCCCGATCAGACACCACCTCGGAGGGTACCCCGTGAAGCCTCACAATCTCCCCAATGAACACCTGCGCAAGAGTTTTAGCATTAGGGAGAGCCGGAAGAGCGATAAAATGTGCCATCTTGCTGAACCTGTCCACTACAACGAGTATGACCGTTTTACCCGAAGACGGAGGGAGGTCCGTAATAAAGTCCATAGACAGATGAGTCCAAGGACGCTCCGGGATCTTCAAAGGTAAGAGGGCCCCAGACGGACGGGTATGTGAGGTCTTAGAGCGCGCACAAACCCCACAGGACGCGACAAAAGTTACCACCTCCTTATGTAAATTAGGCCACCAAAACCGACGCGAGAGGAGATCCACAGTAGCTTTACTCCCCGGGTGTCCTGCAAAAACTGAGTTATGGTGTGCCTCGATCACCTTTTGTCGCAACTGATCTGGAACAAACAATCTCCCTGGAGGTCCAACAGGGGCGTCCCCCTGAGCCTCCAATACCTCCTCCTCCAGCTCAGAGCATACTGCCGAAACCACCACCCCCTCCTGAAGGATAGGAATCGGGTCGTCCGTATTCCCGGCCCCCGGGAAACTACGAGATAAGGCATCCGCCTTTACATTTTTTGACCCAGGACGATATGTAACGACAAAATTAAACCTGGTAAAAAACAATGACCACCTAGCTTGTCTGGGATTCAGACGTTTCGCGGACTCCAGATATAGCAGGTTCTTGTGATCGGTGATGACGGTGACCGGATGAACAGCCCCCTCCAGAAAATGGCGCCACTCCTCAAAAGCTAACTTAATGGCCAAGAGTTCCCTATTGCCGACATCGTAATTCCTCTCAGCGGACGACAATTTTTTAGAGAAAAAGGCGCACGGATGCCACTTACCAGGGGACGAACCCTGTGACAATACTGCTCCCACCCCTACCTCGGAAGCGTCTACCTCTACAATGAATGGCTGAGACGCATCAGGTTGAATGAGTATGGGCGCCGAGGCAAAACATTTTTTCAAAGAGGAGAATGCTTGACAAGCCTTGTCAGACCACCTAGAAAAATCCGTCCCCTTTTTAGTCATGTCAGTGAGAGGCTTAACCATGGACGAGAAATTACGAATGAACTTCCGGTAATAATTAGCAAACCCCAGGAAACGTTGTAGTGCCTTAAGATTCTCTGGCCGATCCCACTCAAGAACTGCCCGCACTTTCCCAGGGTCCATACGAAAACCGGACGCTGAAACCAGGAAGCCTAAAAACTGGAGTTCCTGTACGGCGAACACACACTTTTCCCACTTGGCATACAGTTTATTATCCCGCAAGATCTGTAACACCTGCCTAACGTGCTCCTGATGAGACACCAGATCCGGCGAGTAAATTAGGATATCATCCAGATATATGACAACAAACTGTCCCACCAAGCGGCAAAAAATGTCATTAACAAAGTGTTGAAACACCGCCGGGGCATTAGTCAGACCGAATGGCATGACAAGGTTCTCATAATGCCCCTCCGGAGTGTTAAACGCCGTCTTCCACTCATCCCCCTCCTTCATCCTAATCAGATTGTACGCCCCCCTGAGATCCAACTTAGAAAACCATTTGGCGCCCACGATCTGATTAAAGAGATCGGGAATAAGTGGGAGCGGATACGGATCTCGGACCGTAATCCGATTAAGTTCACGGAAATCCAGGCAAGGGCGTAGGCCTCCATCTTTCTTCTTAACAAAGAAGAACCCCGCAGCCACCGGTGAAGATGAAGGTCTAATATGCCCCTTAGCCAGACTTTCTGAGATATAATCCTTCATGGCCTGCCTCTCAGGACCAGAAAGGTTATACAACCTAGCTTTAGGTAACTTGGCCTCAGGGAGCAGTTTAACAGAACAGTCATACACGCGATGAGGAGGTAGTTCCTGACACCCTTTCTCCGAGAATACATCCTCAAAGTCCGCCAGAAATGGAGGTAAGACCCAAGGAGTAAACGCACCAATGACCGTGTTCATGCAGTTTTTATTACAGAATTTACTCCATTGGCTTATCTCCCTGGTTTGCCAATTAATAACCGGGTTATGCTTAGCTAACCAAGGAAGGCCCAACACAATAGGAGTGGGAAGACCCTCCAACACATAGCAAGACAACAGTTCTTTATGTATTGCCCCCACTTGAAGTTTTACGTCATGCACAACTTGCAAAAAACTTCCCTGCCCGAGAGGCCTGGCATCGATCGAGAATATGGGGATGGGTTTAGCCAACTCACTCAACCGCATACCTTGAACCCGGGCAAACCGAGCATCAACCAGATTAGCCCCGGCCCCACTATCCAGAAGAACAGATATCCTCTCAGTTCTCGTACCCACCACCACCTCCGCCGGTACGAGAAACTGAGACGAACCTAGGGACGAAATACCTACTCCCAGATTGCCGTCCACCACACAACCTGGGATCAACAGTTTTCCGACGACTCTTCACTCTGCAAGGGACGGGATGGACACCCCCCAATAAAATGTCCCTTTCTCCCGCAGAAGAAACACCTTCCTGCCTTATGGCGCACCACCGGTCCCCTCCCCCGAAATGATGTCCCTCCTAATTGCATAGGCTCCTCTGGACTGACCAGGGGAACCACCATATGAGGGGACCTTGTAGGAGGTGGAGTCATCACAGGGGGTAGAGTTATCCCGCACCTCTCCCGAAGCCGTCTGTCCACGCGAATAGCGAGGGCCATAGCGGCTTCCAGAGACACGGGAGAGTCATACTGTGCCAACACATCCTGTAATTTGTCGGATAAACCATGACAAAACTGGCTCCTAAGAGCCGGGTCATTCCACTGGGTGTCCGTGGCCCACCTACGGAACTCCGAACAGAATTCCTCTGCCGGACGATCTCCCTGCTGGATCCTACGTAACTTAGACTCAGCAAGGGAGATCCGATCTGGGTCATCATATACGAGTCCCAGGGCAGCGAAAAACCTATCCACTGTCTGGAGAGCCGGGGAACCCGGGGGAAGAGAGAACGCCCAAGATTGTGGGTCCCCTTGTAGGAGCGAGATGACAATTCCCACCCTTTGTTCTTCACTCCCCGATGACCGAGGCCGCAGCCGAAAGTACAATTTACATGCCTCCCGGAAAACAAAAAACTTGTCCCGCCCCCCAGTGAACCTATCAGGGAGAGCTACTTTAGGTTCTGGTCCGGCTTGCTCCTGAGGATGCCAAACCTTGGACCTAACGTCCGCCAGCTCCATGGACAAACTCTGCAATTGCCGAGCTAGACCGGCTACTGGATCCATAGTAGCTGGAGAAAAACTAAGTGGGTCGGTGAAAATGTCACGCTGTCTCTGTATACTGGAGGTAGGGGGCCTAAGCTGACCCTAAGCTGGGGCCCTGACTAATCCCTCAACCTGGAGGTACTGTTAAAGGTACAGAGGTCCAGGCCGCCAGCGTAACCCCTACCTCCTGAAGATCCCTGCACCTCAGTAATCTAGTCCTGAGAAGGACCCCGATCACAACCAAAGGGAACAAGAAATAATATGCCCAAACACAGTATTTAGACGAACGAGACAGTACAAGGGAAAAACCAAAACCACCTTGCATACAAACAACTACAACAGAGGGAAAACCAACGGGAAAGGAGATAAATGATAAAGCGAGGAAAGGGAAAAACCACTTCCAAATACACTTATCTCAGCAACTCCAAACACCACGATCCGCTCTGTCAGTCTGAATGAAATGCTTTCACCGACACCTCCCAAACAGACCAGCAGGTATATGAAGGAGTCTCACTACAGAAGTATTGATTGCAGCTGGGCGAGGCTGGACCTCATCTAGCCCAGAGAGAGAGAGAGAATTAACTCCCTCACTGCCGAGAAACACAAAGCACCAACAAGTCAGCTGCGAGAAGTCAGGCTGTGTACTCGTGACGATCTTCGTGGCAACACACCCGTGACATTAGGTTGCCTTGATCCAAAGGTGGTGCTATCGATGTCGGACAGCGCTCAACACCAGCTGGTGTTACCACCTCCAAAGAAAATGATGACCTGCCAATCACGCTGGCTGTTGCGGGTAAAGAGGTGGCAGGTCTGCGCCCCAAAACAGGTGTGACTGCTGTCCCCCCAGTCACTGAGGATGAAGAGGCCGCGGATGCACAAGATATGGCAGACGGTGGTTGGCCCGGCCGGCTAGGCCGCATTATAGCACACTGAGCTTCCCACTGCAACTTATGCTTCATGTCCATGTGCCGGTTCATGCATGAAGTACTCAAACTATGTATTTTTTGGCCTCTACTTAGCTTTTGCTGACAAATGTTACAGATAACACGAGTTGGGTCATCTTTATCGATCTGAAAAAATGCCCAGGCTATGCAAGGCTTAGCACCCATGCGACCTGAAGAGCCACCACGACTTGTGGTGAGAGGCAGAGTTGTGTTTGAGGATGCAGTTGTTGACGTGCTTCCAGTACTACGTCTCTGTCCAGGAAGGTGCAACCTGACCTCGTCGTCACTAGCATCTTCCTCCACCTCCTCTGCTGACCTCATCTCTTGGCTGACTGTGGGTTGACAGTAAGTGGGATCTCCAACCTCATCATCATCACCCTGTGCGTTATCACACCCGTCGTCCTCAGAGCCAACCTATTCCTGCCCTGACAAAAAACTAAAGTTGTCGCTCCAATCAGGTATTTGAGTCTCATCATCGTCTTCCTCATTGTCTCCATCAACAGGAGTTACAGTTTGGGAATGAGGGTCTACATTATGGTCAGAACCTTCTGCGTCTGGTCCTGGATCCGACTCATAAAGATTCTGGGCATCAGTGCAGATCATTTCCTCGTCTGGATTCACAGAAGCGCTGGAGTCGACCTCTGATTCCCAGGCTATAGTATGAGTAAACAGCTCTGCAGACTCAACCATCTGTTCTACCTCATACTCAGACGGGCAGCTGGAGATTTGGGAGCTGTGAGGAAGCAAGTGCGATTGGGGTGACACCTCTGAGGACTGGAGTATTTGTGATGTTGAAGTTGATGTGGAGGAGAGCCCACTTAAAGGAGCACTTGATATCCGTTGAAGCACCTGCTGTTTTTGTGCCTCATCTGGAATTTGTAGCGATTGGCGTGGCCGTAAGAAAGGGATCTTATCACATTGTCCGCTAAAAGAAGTAGACATTTTAGTTTGGCTGGAAGATGGTCTTTCTTCTGCAGATGTTACTGTTGCTTTAACACCTACCCCACGGACACAACCTTTTTTCCCCTTCCCAACACGCCTATTCCCCTTTCCACCAGCAGCAGGCCTTTTTCCACTCATTTTGGTGGTTAACTAATTCATAACTCTGGAGTTGTTTGCACAAAAAAACAATGGATGGGAACCGAGCAGAGCTGAGTGGCCAAACTGTGGTATTAGGCCAAAACTATTGGCTGGGTTAGATGCAGAAAAAAATTATATTCAATTTGCAACCTGATGGAGGTCAGTATAGATGGACTAATAGAACAAGTCCCACACACAGCTAGAAGCCCAAATATTTTTTCAGAGGTAGATGCAGAAAAAAAATATATTCAGTTTGCAACCTGATGGAGGTCAGTATAGATGGACTAATAGAGAAAGTCCCACACACTGCTAGAAGGCCAAATATTTTTTCAGAGCTAGATGCAGACAAAAAATTATTTTGAATTTGCAACCTGATGGAGGTCAGTATAGGTGGACTAATAGAACAAGTCCCACACACTGCTAGAAGGCCAAATATTTTTTCAGACCTAGATGCAGAAAAAAATTATATTCAGTTTGCAACCTGATGGAGGTCAGTATAGATGGACTGATAGAACAAGTCCCACACACAGCTAGAAGCTCAAATATTTTTTCAGAGGTAGATGCAGAAAAAAATTATATTCAGTTTGCAACCTGATGGAGGTCTGTATAGATGGATTAATAGAACAAGTCCCACACACAGCTAGAAGCCCAATATTTTTTCAGAGGTAGATGCAGAAAAAAAATTATTTTTAATTTGCAACCTGATGGAGGTCAGTATAGATGGACTAATAGAGAAAGTCCCACACACTGCTAGAAGGCCAAATATTTTTTCAGAGCTAGATGCAGAAAAAAATTATATTCAGTTTGCAACCTGATGGAGGTCTGTATAGATGGATTAATAGAACAAGTCCCACACACAGCTAGAAGCCCAATATTTTTTCAGAGGTAGATGCAGAAAAAAAATTATTTTTAATTTGCAACCTGATGGAGGTCAGTATAGATGGACTAATAGAGAAAGTCCCACACACTGCTAGAAGGCCAAATATTTTTTCAGAGCTAGATGCAGAAAAAAATTATATTCAGTTTGCAACCTGATGGAGGTCTGTATAGATGGATTAATAGAACAAGTCCCACACACAGCTAGAAGCCCAATATTTTTTCAGAGGTAGATGCAGAAAAAAAATTATTTTTAATTTGCAACCTGATGGAGGTCAGTATAGATGGACTAATAGAGAAAGTCCCACACACTGCTAGAAAGCCAAATATTTTTTCAGAGCTAGATGCAGATAAAAATTATTTTTAATTTGCAACCTGATGGAGGTCAGTATAGATGGACTAATAGAGAAAGTCCCACACACTGCTAGAAGGCCAAATATTTTTTCAGAGCTAGATGCAGAAAAAAATTATATTCAGTTTGCAACCTGATGGAGGTCAGTATAGATGGACTAATAGAACAAGTCCCACACACAGCTAGAAGCCCAAATATTTTTTTCAGAGGTAGATGCAGATAAAAATTATTTTTAATTTGCAACCTGATGGAGGTCAGTATAGATGGACTAATAGAGAAAGTCCCACACACTGCTAGAAGGCCAAATATTTTTTCAGAGCTAGATGCAGATAAAAATTATTTTTAATTTGCAACCTGATGGAGGTCAGTATAGATGGACTAATAGAGAAAGTCCCACACACTGCTAGAAGGCCAAATATTTTTTCAGAGCTAGATGCAGAAAAAAATTATATTCAGTTTGCAACCTGATGGAGGTCAGTATAGATGGACTAATAGAACAAGTCCCACACACAGCTAGAAGCCCAAATATTTTTTCAGAGGTAGATGCAGAAAAAAATTATATTCAGTTTGCAACCTGATGGAGGTCTGTATAGATGGATTAATAGAACAAGTCCCACACACAACTAGAAGCCCAATATTTTTTCAGAGGTAGATGCAGAAAAAAAATATATTCAGTTTGCAACCTGATGGAGGTCAGTATAGATGGACTAATAGAGAAAGTCCCACACACTGCTAGAAGGCCAAATATTTTTTCAGAGCTAGATGCAGAAAAAAATTATATTCAGTTTGCAACCTGATGGAGGTCAGTATAGATGGACTAATAGAACAAGTCCCACACACAGCTAGAAGCCCAAATATTTTTTCAGAGGTAGATGCAGATACAAATTATTTTTAATTTGCAACCTGATGGAGGTCAGTATAGATGGACTAATAGAGAAAGTCCCACACACTGCTAGAAGGCCAAATATTTTTTCAGAGCTAGATGCAGATAAAAATTATTTTTAATTTGCAACCTGATGGAGGTCAGTATAGATGGACTAATAGAGAAAGTCCCACACACTGCTAGAAGGCCAAATATTTTTTCAGAGCTAGATGCAGAAAAAAATTATATTCAGTTTGCAACCTGATGGAGGTCAGTATAGATGGACTAATAGAACAAGTCCCACACACAGCTAGAAGCCGAAATATTTTTTCAGAGGTAGATGCAGATAAAAATTATTTTTAATTTGCAACCTGATGGAGGTCAGTATAGATGGACTAATAGAGAAAGTCCCACACACTGCTAGAAGGCCAAATATTTTTTCAGAGCTAGATGCAGAAAAAAATTATATTCAATTTGCAACCTGATGGAGATCAGTATAGATGGACTAATAGAATGATGCTATGCCCAAAAGATTTTACTTCACTAGGTGCAGTAAAAAAATTGGTATTCTATACACAGGTGGTATATCTTGCAACACAGATAGGCTACTCCACTGACTAACACACTCTGCAATAGGCCAAAAAGGATTAGCTTTGCTAGATTCAGCCAAATGCTGTGAAAAAAACTTGCACAGCACTGGCACAGACCTGCCTGGCAAAAACTGATAGGAACTGATGTAACCTAGTCCTGAAAAGGACTGCAATTACAATTAGTCTTTACTCCCACAATCTATCTATTTAAGAGCACAGACCTGCCTGATAAAAGTCGTAGGAAATGCTGTAACCTAGTCCTTAAAAGGACTGCAATCACAACTATTCCCTACTCCCAAGCTATCTGTAGATTTGTGCGAAAATTGGCTTGAAATTAACAAGGTATAGCGCACACAGCAACAGCGGTGCCGTCTAACACGCAGCTGCAGCAGTGAGAAAATGGTGGCGACGGGGAAAATGGCTTGGTCTTATAGGGCAAGGACATGTGACATACACTGCCAATGATACATGCCCTTGCTTGTGTGAAAAACAGCAGTTCGCTCCGTGTGTGCGCTGCTGATAGGCTGACAGACTGCACCTCCCCACTGCAAATGCGGGAAAGAGAAAAAAAAATGGAGATCTTCATTATTCCTGCAGATATCCATCCCCTGCCCCTCCCCCCACCCCGCTGTACACTCAAACTGCGTATTAACATTAATTTTCATCATTACTGAGAAAAAATCCAGTTATGATTTTGGTGCACGAACAGTTATCGAACATAACCTCGAACAGCCGAATTTTTCTCAAATCGTTCGTGTTCGCCGAACGGCTCGAACACCGCCCAAAACAGCTCGAATTTGAGATTGGCGAACAGTTCGAGTAGAACAACGCTCATCTCTAATCAGCACTTTATTAGGTTACATTTCATGTCTTGATCTTATAGTTCCACCTTAATTACTTGTAATCACCCACATTGGGTAGATTACTTTCTTATATGCACTGTCACTTTACCTGGCCCTTGTGCCTTGAGATCTGATCTATTCTCTTACGGACCTTGCAGGTGTCAATCTGACTGACTCATATATATTTTTTGTTCTGATCACTTGGTGTGCACTGTCACTTTACATATATATAATTAGCTACATAATTTTGTACTTCTACCGCTGTCAGGTGCTCTTACCTGCTATAATACTTACTATGCATGATCATGGCATTCTGTGATTCATTGGCTGCTATATGAATTATACACTTGTTTTATCAATTGTTTACCACTGTAATTATTTATCGAATCAGTGTCGTAGTGGTGCGTTTTGATTATAATGTGGTCATCATGTATTATGCTTCTATTTAATGCTTATCTTGCAATTATGTGCTACCACCACTAGAACTGGTGTTTATTATATACTCCCTGCACTCTGATCCATCTGTGGGATTTTTCACTCCCTGATTCTAGATTTTTATTATTCTCACTCTAATAAAGTTGTCTTTAATGCAGCAATATCCTTGTTGTGTATCGGTTTATAAGTACGTTTCATTTTGGGATTATACAACATTAGTTAATAGATCTGATTCCTTATTGATTAAAGGATTAGTATTGCAGGAAAATTTGCCCACCTCAGATGGACTGACTTGTTACACTGCAGTAGCAATATATATAGTGATGCTACTGCTAACCAACAAAGTCTGGCTGTAAAAACTTTTAATGCACAACTGGTACAGTTTAAAAGCGCATAATATTTAGATGCTGAGAAAACTTTGCAAAATTTGTATTGCAGGAAATTTAGCATAACTCAGTTGTTTCACTGCTTGCGCTATATAGTGATACTATTGCAACCAACCAAATCTGGCTGTATGCTTTTAATGCACAACTGGAGCAATATAAATGGCATATATTTTCCTGCTGAGAGAACTTTGCAGGATTAAGAGCAAAAAGAATATTAGTAGCCCTGAGAAGGGCTTTTGATATGAATTCCAGCAGAATGGAAGTGCAATTAACCCTATCCTGTCCTACACTATGCCTCCGTCACAATCTCTGCCTAAGTGCTGCTAAAAGCAGTATTAATATTGATTATAATTAGCCCTAATAAGGGCTGTGGTTGCAGTTGAAAGAAATATAAATGGTGTGTAATCCCTGCCTATACGCAGCTAAAACTCAGTCCCTAGTTCAGCAGCAGCTCTCCCTGCTCTGTCTGTTTCTGTTGGTACACTGTGCCGAGCATAACGTCCCGGTTCTTATATAGAACTGATGACACTATACAGCTAATCACTGTAATGCCACTGCCAATATGGCTACGGCAATACAGTGACTGGCAGGCAATCGCCGCATGTTTATTGGCTGTCTAACAATTGCCAAACATGCGGGGCGGGGACTCGAGCTTGCGCGTATGAATTAAAAAATACTCGCAGAGTAACGAGCTTCTCGAGCACCCTGCTGCTCATCACTAGAAACTATCAAACCTAAAGGGAACCTGTCAGGCTCCCTGTGCCCTCTAAACCAGCAGTATTCAGCCAAGTGTGATAAAATCCCCTACCTAACTATGCATGACCGGAAGATATCTTTTGAACTTTCGGACATGGGCAGTGCGCACCTATAAAGCTGGAAGCGTACACCCAGCTTCAGAAACACAGTGCTGGAATAAGCGGCAGGCCTGAGCACATTTGCAATAGCTGGCGAAGACGCCACTCATTCAAATTATGTTATCATGTCCACAGTGGCAAGATAACATGGAAGAGGGCTGACTAGTCTGGGGCAACTAACGCAACATCGACTAGTCAAAGCCCTCATTAGCGTAGGGAAAGCAGAGATTATAAATGCTTTTTTAAAGCATTTATTTAACCCTAATTATGCTACACAGGGCTGGTTAGGGAGGGAATTTTATTACACTTGGCTGAATATTGCTGGTTTAAAGGGCATGGGGGATCTGTCAGGGCTGGTTAGGGATGGGATTTTATCACACTCGGCTGAATACTGCTGGTTTAAATGGCATAGGGGACCTGACAGGTTCCCTTTAAAGAAGCTGGAGCAGTTTTGCCTTGAGCAAGGGGGAAAAATCCCAGCGGCAAGATGTGGAAAGCTAATAGAGACTTATCCAAAGCAACATGCAGCTGTAATTGCCTCAAAAGGAGGCTCTACGAAGTAGTGACTTTAGGAAGGTGAATAGTTATGTACACAGAAGTTTTCAGTTATTTTGTCTTATTTGATGTTTGCTTCACAGTAAAAAGAAAACCAAATGTTCACAGTTGTAGGCATGTTCTTTACATGAACTGATGCAAACCCTCAAAAAAAACCTGGTGAAATTCCAGGTTCTGAGGTAGCAAAACAGGAAAAATGCCAAGAGGTGTGAATACTTTCGCAAGCCACTGTATATGAGCATGCAAGTCATAGGAAGCAGAATAAAATGATACTTTGATATCTGTGATCCATATATCTTATTCCAGAAAAATAGCTGGTGTTCTAAAGTATTCTAATTTACTGAGATAATGACTTTTGTGTTTTCATTGGCTGTAAGCCATAATCATCAACATTAACAGAAGTAAACACTTGAAATAGATCACTCTGTAATGACTCTATATAATATATGAGTTTCACTTTTTGTATTAAAGAACTGAAATAAATTAACTTTTTGATGATATTCTAATTTAGTGAGAAGCACTTTTATTTCTGTATATTTATTGGGCATGTCATTTAGGTTTATGTACATGTGCATGTTGTTATGTGTACACATTTATGTATGTATACGTATTATTATCATCCCATATATCCTGCATATTTCCTGTTTGAAGTATGGTATACTATTCACTACTTGTCACTCCATTATAAGTATTGATTCATTTATTTACTATTTTTACTTAGTATTTTTTCAGATCATCAAGTACACACTGTACAATAATATCTTATCCACGCTTATACTTTATCTTAATTGTTTTTCCTATAATTTTTCGTTATGTCTATGACGTTATATTGTCACATATATGAAGCTTTGAGGTATACACTTGTCATTAGTGTTAAGACCTCATTCAGAAATGCGTCAGAATTCTGATCTGTTCCCCACGTCATCTGTTGCTATGAACCGATGTATTTCTGACTTACTGCGCGTCCATTTATGCTATGGCACGTGACAGGCAGTATGAGAAAACATTTCCGGGTGTTTATCTGGGATGTGATGTCACATCCTTCCCTTTCCTTCTCATCTCCGGCACCATTTTGCTTTAGATACCTTACTATTTATTTATGAATCGATGTAAGGTTATGCTGACAACACTGCCTATATATCAGTAGTCGTGCTAGAGGAAGTGACGATAGTCCTACAGACATATAGCGATAACCTCAGACCGACAATGAAAAACGAGGATGGATTAGCCGCAAATGTGATTTCTTTTGATCAAGCACCAATGAAACAACAGATATTGCCCAACGTTTCGAACCACCTTAGGGTATGTGCACACGATGCGGTTTTTATGCATTTCAGCAGCGATTTCTCTGTCGTGGAAACGCATTAAAACCGCATGTTAATAGGTCTGCCATGTATAGCAATGGTAATCCGCATGTGGTGTGCACATGATGCGGAAATTTCCGCTCCGGATTACCATTGCGGTAAAATCCGCAGCACTACCATTTCTAACGCGATTCCGCGGCAAATTTGTGCCCATTGACTTGCATTGAATCGCAGCAAATCCGCAGGTAGAATATCTATACATGTGGAATTGCTGCCTTTCAATGAAAATCAATAGGCACGAAATCGCGCTGCGGGTGGTAGCCGGGTCGGTAGAGGAGGCTGCTACTCCTCTCATCCGACCGCTGCTCTGGCTGATAACAGCTAGAGCAGCGTGGATGGGAAAAGCAGCAGTTTGCTCTTCCCAGCCAGCGTGCTCGCGGTAGTAAAAAAAAGAATAAAAAAGTAAAAATAAACATTTATACTCACCTGTCCAGCGGCCCCCAGTGCCCTCCTGGTCCCCTGCGGCGATGATGTCTCCTCGGTGGCCAAGCTGCCAGGACCTGCAGTGATGACACGAATCAGCTGATGGTCACGTAACCATCAGCTGATAAGTGTCGGCAGCGATCAGCTGATGGTCACCCGACCATCAGCTGATGCTCACCCTGGGAACATTCGCAAGAATGTTCCCACGGTGGTTAGCTCACTGGGGCTGATCAGGGCTGACCACGGTGGTTAGCTCACTGGGGCTGATCAACCCCAGGGACCTGCTGCAGCAGCGTGTACACTGACAGGGGGTGATTTTACACCCCTGTCAGTATACATTGCTGTCTTCTACAGCAGTGGCATCAGTGGTGGCTGATGTCACTGCTGTAGAAGTGACCCAGATCGCCATGGGACACTCGGCAGTACGTGGACTGCGTCGTTGACGGCGGACAGGTGAATGATATGTTTGTTTTTTTACGTTTTTTTTTCAGGAGATCGAGGGCTTCGCGGCGGCGTGTAATAAAGAAAATTGTAGAACCGTGTGTGTTTTATTTCATTAAAATACTTTATTCTGCCAGTGTCTCTTATTGAAAAGGTGATGACTATTTTACTACGCGGTTAATAATGGGGGCGTCTTATAGACACCCTCCATTACTAACCTGGGCTTCACGTCAGCCTTCAATACAAGGCTGAAGTGAACCCCAACCCCATTACCCCACCGCCAGCACTACAGGGCAGTGGGAAGAGAGAGGCTTAGAGCCAGATTTGGCGCATCTTATGGATGTGCTATTTCTGGGACTGCTGATGGGTGATGTTAATAGCCGTGGAGGGGGCTAGTATTCAAGGCCCTTTCCCTGGCTATTCATATCAGCCCGCAGCTGTTCAGTTTAGCCTTTGCTGGTTAGATTTTATAGGGGGACCCCACAACAATTTTTTTCTGGGGTACCCCTGTAATCTAGCCAGTAAAGGCTTAACAAACAGCTGTGGGCTGATATTAATAGCCAGGGAACATTTTTGGCTAATGGCCCCTTCCGCGGCTACAAATATCAGCCCTCAGCGGTTGGCTTTCCCTCTGCTGGTAATAAAAATGACGCGGGAGCCCACACCATTTTTTTTTTACATTTCAGGCTCTGTGTCCACGATATGGACATGGCAGCGCTTTGGACGCAATGTTTTTCTGCGTCCAAAACGTTGCATTCTATTGAACGCAGGTAAATCCAGATGTGTTCACTGAACCATGCGGATTTACCGCATTCAATACTTTCTAGTGGTCAAATTTCTGTTGCACAGACTAGCGACTCCGCAAGAGAATTTGACATGCTGCGGTCCTGAAAGAAGCCCTGCATGTCAGTGTACATGGGTGATTCGCAGCCACTGATGCACGCATAGTGGACATGGGATTTCTAGAGATCCCATCCACTATGCTGTAATATCTGAACGCTGCGTGTTTCACGCTGTATAAACACGCAGCGTCAAACCTACAGCGGCTCCTGACCGTGGCCATATACCCAAACTCACCGGCAGCATGTCAATTTCTGTAGCGGACACATGTACTGACAACAAAAGTGCGGCATTAGAACACCGCGTTTTGGACGCAACATAAATACGCTGTCTCCAAAGTGCTGCTGAGTGCTGATCAGGGGATATAGCGGTTGTAACATACCTGGCGGCGTCCTTGCATGGTGGTCCATCTCCCACTGTGCAAGAGGGCGCACTTGATCTCCTGTCCAGAATGTCTCTCTGGCTTCCCTCCATGCTGTCTGTTTGTGTCTGTTTCTGCTGCTTAAGGGCGGCGCCCGATCACTTCCTGCCTTTTGTACCTGCTGTGGGTCACACCCCTTGTGCGTCCTCAGCCTATTGCTGTCTGTCACTTGGTATATAGCTCAGCAGCTCCCTTCTATCCCTGCCTGAGCATAGTGTTTCCTTCAGTGTGTGCTTGCACTCTGAAGGTGCCAGGTCCCGTCTCTTGTCTCCTGCTTTTTGTATCAGTTCCCGTGTCTGAACTGAGTCCTGTATGTCTCCTGCTTTGCGGTATCGCTCCTGTGTCTGGTCTGTCCTGTCTGAACACGCTCCTTGCCTGTTCGTTCCGCCTTTTAGTGGCCGATTTCCTAGACCCGCTCCTGTGTCTGGTCTGTCCTGTCTGAACACGCTCCTTGCCTGTTCGTTCCGCCTTCTAGTGGCCGATTTCCTAGACCCGCTCCTGTGTCTGGTCTGTCCTGTCTGAACACGCTCCTTGCCTGTTCGTTCCGCCTCTCTGGGGGCCGTATTCCCAGACCCGCTCCTGTATCCCTCTGCAGTGTCGGTCTCCTCCGTACACTCAGTTCCAGTCTGAACTCTCTCCTGTCCTTTACCTGTTTTGCCTCTATGTCCGTTCCCTTCCTTTTTCTGCAGAGTCTGAACTCGTACCTAACTCCTGCTTGTTGTCTCTGCAAGTACTGTGTGAGTATCTGGCTCTGTCTTTCCCTTCCTGTCTGTTCCGTGTGAACAGAGCCCTGTCCTCCCTGCTCAGCCTTGTCTGCACTCTAGCAGTGCTTGCCTGTAACCCTCTGCCTGTATTGTTCCTGAGTCCCGGTGTGTACTGGGTCCTATCCCGCCTGTGTTCCTACCTGCTAGTGCCTCCCTGTCTGCACTCTAGCTGTGCTTGTCTTTACCCCCCTGCCTCCATACCCGCCTGCCTGCATACCAGTCGTGCCTGCCTATACCCACCAGTCTGTGTGCCAGCCTACCAGCCTGTTCCTGTATTCCCCTGTGTGGGTCAACAGCCGTGTCCGGGGTCTGTCCTGGAGTAGCACCTGGTCCCTCTGCTCGGTTCCTCCTTGGTGCACTGGCGTCGTATGCCGTCGTGCGACCCTGGTCGGATCGGGTGAATACCTAGTCACGCCCCTCCAGGCATTCACTCTCCGGCACGGTCCAGTGGAATCACTACCAATCACACGCACACGCCGCTTAGCCCGGGCGTGTGCATAACAGCGGTTAACAAACCAGCTGTGAAATGTTAATTATGGCCAGGGAAAATGTTTGCCTAATGGCACCTTCCCAGGCTAAAATTAACAGCTCACAGCACACGCATAAATTACATAAACAGAAATGCTCATGAAGATTGTGTTAAAAGGACTAGCTGACACCTAGCTCTTTTGTTTGGTTATGTCAAGGTGTCAATCAGACCTTTTCATGACCAAACTTAATTAAAGTAAAGTAAAAAGTTAAATAAACACACAGACACAGTGTAAACACTTTATTTGAATTACAGCAGACACATTATTTAATCATTTAAATGAACCAATATACTCACCCCAGTTCTATGGTAATTCAAGGGTTTAAGCAATGTTCCACCAAATAACTCTATTTAGCTCCAAAAAGCATTCATTGATGTACAAAAACGCTTCAAAAAACGCATGCAAAAACGCATCTAAAAATGTGTCAAAAAGAAAATGTAAATCAGCATATGTTTTTTCTGCCAGGGAGAGGCAAAAACGCTCAGGAAATTTCTGCTTCAAATCTGCATCGTGCGCACATACACTTAGTTTATCACTAGATATTATAATTTATGAAGTTATTAAAGTGTATTTTGTAAGGACCTTCATGAGTATCTACAGTTGTGCTCTAAAGTTTACATACCCCGGCAGAATTTTTGCTTTCTTGGCCTTGTTTCAGAGAATATGAATGATAACAAAAAAACTTTTTCTCCACTCATGGTTATTGGTTGGATGAAACCATTTATTTTCCAACTACTGTGTTTTTTCTTTTTAAATCTTCATGACAACCAAAAACATCCAAATGACCTTGATCAAAAGTTCACATACACTGGTGATTTTGGCCTGATAACATGTTCAGAATTTGACACAAATGGGTTTGAATGGCTACTAAAGGTAACATCCTCACCTTTGACTTGTTTGCTTGTAATCAGTGTGTGTGCATAAAAGCTGAGTGAGTTTCTGAGATCCAGACATACTCTTGCATCTTTCATCCAGCCACTGATGTTTCTGGATTGTGAGTCATGGAGAAAGCAAAAGAATTGTCAACGGATCTACGGGAAAAGGTAGTTGAACTGTATAACACAGGAAAGGGCTACAAATTCAAGAAATTGATAATGCCAGTCAGCAGCGTTCAAACTGTGATTAACAAATGGAAAATCAGGGACTCTATAAAAACCAAACCATGGTCAGGTAGACCAACAAAAATTTCGGCCACAACAGCCAGGAAAATTGTTCAGGATGCAAAGAAAAACCCACAAATAACATCAGGTGAAATTCAGGACTCTCTGAAAACTAGCGGTGTGACTGTTTCAAGATGCACAATAAGGAGGCACTTGAAGAAAAATGAGCTGCATGGTCGAGTCGCCAGAAGAAAGCCATTATTGCGCAAATGCTACAAATTATCTCACCTACAATACGCCAAACAGCACAGAGACAAACCTCAAAACTTCTTGAACAAAGTAATTTGGAGTGATGAGACCAAAATTTAACTTTTTGGCCACAACCATAAACGTTACATTTGGTGAGAGGTCAACAAGGCCTATGATGAAATGAACACCATTCCTACTGTAAAGCACAGTGAATCGCTGATGTTTTGGGGATGTGTGAGCTACAAAGGCACAGGAAACTTGGTAAAAGTTGAAGGAAAGATGAATGCAGCATGCTATCAGCAAATACTGGAGGCAAATTTGCATTCATCAGCCTGGAAGCTGCGCATGGGACGTACTTGGACGTTTCAACATGACAACGATCCAAAACACAAGGCTAAGTCGACCTGTCATTGGCTACAGCAGAACAAAGTGAAGGTTCTGGAGTGACCATCTCAGTCTCCTGACCTCAATATCATTGAGCCACTGTGGGGAGATCTCAAGCGCGCAGTTCATGCTAGACAGCCCAGGAATTTACAGGAACTGGAGGCTTTTTGCCAAGAAGAATGGTCAGCTTTACCATCTGAGAAAATAAAGAACCTCATCCACAACTACCACAAAAGACTTTAAGCTTTCATTGATGTTAAAGGGGCAATACACAGTATTAAGAACTGGGGTATGTGAACTTTTGATCAGGGTAATTTCGATGTTTTTGGTTGTCATTAAGATTTAAAAAGAGAAAACACAGTAGTTTGACAATAAATGGCTTCACCCAACCAATAGCCATGAGTGGAGAAAAAGTTTTTTGTTATCATTCATATTCTCTGAAACAAGGCCAAGAAAACAAAAATTCTGCTGGGGTATGTAAACTTTTGAGCACAACTGTAATTACAAGTGTTATAAGATTGGATAATGCTCTATATAAATATAGATAAGCAGAAACAGGTAGTCACCCCAAGACTAAGCAATACGCAAAGTACATGACGGACTGTAGGTGCCTGGTGATATCCATCAGCTCCATTTGGTAATGCTTGACTTTTTTAACTATGGTATGTTTTGAGTAGGAATTGATTATTTACCTTTGGTCCATATAACTTGTGCCTGCTATGGACAAGATGTACATTTATTTTGCTGAGGACATGTTATAATTAGGCTGCTCCTTTTTCTTTTTCCCTAATTATTGCGCAGATTAATATTTAACAATTATATAATTTTATGTTTCAAGTAAGATTATTTTTTTATATCAATGATATTCAAACCTTTGTCTTACATTTTATCTGCATGGTGTGAAAAAAAAATTCCTGTAGCAATTATGGAGCGCATTATTTCATAGATAATTACATTTTTCTGCATGTACAGGTAACTTATGGCATCAAACATTATACGCTACACTGTACAGAAACAAATCAAATATCTCTAATACTGTACATGATGTGCAATGAGTTAGGCCAAATTCAGACTTCAGCAATTTTTCTTGCATGCAAAAACCTGTCCAAGCTTCATCAGCATTTTTTTTAACATCTAGCTTTCTGTGAACCTGTCCCAGAAGAAGCAGAAGTTATCAGGCTTCTCGCCTTACTACCTGCATCAGTGACCCTATTGCCTCACATCTCCTTCAGACCCTTTCCCCAGCATATACCCATTACTTCAAAACCCATCTCTCAAACAGAACTGCGCTACTAACTACAGATCAGTCTCTAATCTCACCTTCATTTCTAAACTTTTGGAACGTTTGGTTCACTCCCATCTGATACGCTATCACTCAGATAACGCTCTTCTTGGCCCTTTACACTCTTGCTTCTGCTCTACTGAAACTGCCCTTACACCAAGTCTCCAATGATCTACTAACAGGTAAATCTATTGGTCACAATTCCCTGCTGATTTTCCTGGTCCTCTCTGCAGCATTCGACACTGTGGATTACCAGCTCCTCTTCAGTATATGCCGCTCAAGGATACTGCTCTCTCTTGGTTCTTGGGAATGCAGCAGCCAGGATCATATTCTTTTCAAACTGCTACACCGATGTCTCTACTCTATGTCAGTCATTGCACTAGTTGCCTGTCTGCTACAGAATCCAATACAAACTTATCACTCTCACACACAAAGCTCTCTACAGTTCTGCACCAAGCTACATCTCCTCAATCATCTCTGTCTATTACCCTACCTGTGCCCTCAATTCTGCTAATTACCTAAGGCTAACATCCTCAATAGTCTGAAACTCCTACTTCCGTTTTCAAGACTTCTAGCGAGATGTGCCAATTCTCTGGAATGCACTATCCAGGACAATTTTATTATTTCCCAAAATCTACAGTTTTAAGTGTGCCCTAAAACACACTTCTTTAGACGGACCTATTGCCTCACCTTACTTATCTAACGATTCCTGTTTTGCCCTTGCAACATTTTCATCCAAATCTGGTCCCTTGTAGCATCAGTTTACACACCATCCATGCACTTAACAGCACTCTGTATTTGTACTTGTACACATACTGGCTAGTGACTTGTTGATGCAGCGTTATTTGAATACCCTATTTATTATATTGATGGCTGGACCATATACGACAAGCAATTTTTACCTATTGTGTCTCCCCTATTTCCTCATAGATTGTAAGCTTGGGAGCAGGGCCTTCACTCCTCTTGGTATCGGTTGAATTACCGTATTTTTCGGACAATAAGACACACTTTTTTCTTTCAAAATTTTAGAGGAAAGTGGGGGGTGCGTCTTATAGTCCAATATACATAAAATACTGTGGCTGTGGGTGGTTTGGGATGTGGGGGAAGCGAGAGTGGTGGAGTAGCGGTGCACAGGAGGCAGCAGCCGCCTGCTGCAGCCTACACTGTGCCCGCTACTAAAGAAAATGAATATTCACTGCTCCCCACGCCTATGGGCGTGGGGAGCAGTGAATATTAATTTTCCTTAATAACCGGCACACTGTGCCTGCAGCGCAGCGCCTGGCAAGTATGGCACCCTGTATGTATGGCCCCCCTCATCCCTGTATGCATGGCCCCCTCATCCTGGTATGCATGGCCCCCTTCATCCCAGTATGTATGGCCCCCTCATCTAGGTATGCTTGGCACCCCCTGATCCCCCTCAAGCTGCACAAAATAAAAATATATTTTCATACTCACCTCCTCCCCCATGGGTGTGGTGAATATTCATAGCCTTTAATAGCGGGCATGCTGACAGCTGAGCGCAGCAGGAGCCGCTCTGCGGCTACAGCGTGGGCGCTATTAGGAAGAATGAATGGTCACTGCTCCCCACGCCAGGACCGCGTGCGTGTGGAGCAGTGACTATTCCGGCACAGAGCGTGACACAGCGCTGGAGGAGAGAGGAGGTGAGTATAAGTGTTTATTTTTTTTTTCTGTGCAGCGTGACAGGGATCAGGGGGTGCCAAGCATACCAGGATGAGGGGGCCATACATACAGGGATGAAGGGGGCCATGCATACCAGGATGAAGGGGGTCATACATACAGGGATGAGGCATGAGGGGGGCCATACATAAAGGGATTAGGCATGAGGGGGGCCATACATACAGGGATGAAGGGGGCCATACAAACAGGGATGAAGGGGGCCATACATACAGGGATGAAGGGGGCCATACATACATGGATGAAGGGGGCCATACATACAGGGATGAAGGGGGCCATACATACAGGGATGAAGGGGGCCACACATACAGGGATGAAGGGGGCCACACATACAGGGATGAAGGGGGCCATACATACAGGGATGAAGGGGGCCATAAATACAGGGATGAAGGGGGTCATACATACAGGGATGAAGGGGATCATATATACAGGGATAAAGGGGGCCATACATACAGGGATGAAGGGGGCCATACATAAAGGGATGAAGGGGGCCATACATACAGGGATGAAGGAAGCCATACATACAGGGATGAAGGGGGCCATACATACAGGGATGAAGAGTGCCATACATACCAGGAAGAGGGATGAAGGTGCCATACATACCAGGATGGGTGTGAGGGTGGCCATACACAACAGGATGAAGGGTGCCATACATTCCAGGAAGAGGGATGAGGGGGCCATGCATACCAGGATGGGGGATTGGGGTGCCATGCATATCAGGATGGGGATAAGGGCCACGTATAACAGGAAGGAGGGGGCCATATATACCAGGATGGGGGATATTAACAGAATTGGGGGACATTACCCCTATAACAGTGTCAGCAACAGACCCCCTCCTCCTTAACAGGGCATCATGACCACATTTTTTGCTTACATTTTTTTCTATTTTCCTCCTCTAAAACCTAGGTGCGTCTTATGGTCCGGTGCGTCTTATAGTCCGAAAAATACGGTATGTTTTGCTCTGTAATATACAAACTGTTACATTTTGTTTAACTCCTTCACGCAAATGGACATAACTGTATGACCAGATGCAAGTAGTTTACTGCAATCCGGCGTACATTTACATACAACGTTGGTATTAAGGGGGTTCTCCCCGGTTCGGTGGAACTGTTTGTTAAAATAGCAGGCAGTTCCCTGAAGCAGTGCCTCGACCCAGTTCCTTGACCCACAGTTTTCATCTGAATGTGCGTCCAATCAGAGCCCAGCAGCTGACATGAACGAGCACGTCACCAACGTATGTCGTCACTGCCATTCGCTGTCCCATCCGTGCTGCATATGAAGAAGGAAGAGGACGCCACTGCACCGTGGCCAAGTAAGCAGAAACATTTTTTTTGCTGAAAAGCAATATGGGGGACCAAACGTGGGGAGCTAGGAAGGATAGAAACAGACATGTGGGGAGCCAAGGATGGATGGAGACAGATATGTGGGGTTTCAGGATGAATGTAGACAGACATGTGGGGAGCCAGGATGGATGGAGACAGATGTGTGGGGAGCCAGGATGGGGATACTGCTGTGATGTATTTTATTTTTGAGGATATTTTTCACTGGGGGCGGGGGGGTCCTGTTAATGTGCAGGGCGGCACTATGTTACATTTTTTCTTCATGTGGTGGAGTGTAGAATTCTGGGATTAAGTGGAGAATGTGCTCTAGAAGCGATCAGCTATAGATGACTGTTATTTTCTGAAGAAACGAGTCCTCACTGGAAGGAGTGATGGTCTGTGTTGTATGAAGAAGAAAAGCGAAGATGAATCACTTCAACTACAGATATCACTGGTAAGTCAATGTGTTACCTGTACACTTACACTATATACGTAGTATAAACAGAGCTCCTGTGTATGATGTCACTGGTGATCCCTGTATTACCTGTACACTGACGCTATATACAGAGCTCTAGTGTATAATGTCACTGGTGATTCCTGTACATTATATGCTATATACAGAGCTCCTGTGTACAATATTACTGGTGAGTCACTGTATTACCTGTACACTGACACTATATACAGAGCTCTTGTGTATAATTTCACTGGTTAGCCCTGTATTACCTGTACTCTGACACTATATACAGAGCCCCTGGATATAATGTCACTGGTGATCCCTGTATTAGCTGTACACTATACACTGCATACTATATACAGAGCTCCTGTGTATAATGGTGCTTATGGAAATATTAGTGTTATTAGTATTGTTTTTTTTAATAATGATCAGTATTGTAGTATTCGGTCACTATGTGGTGGTAATACGTGGTATGGTCATGGTGTGGCGGTATTTGTTCCTTGTATGTGGTATCATTCAGTCACTATGTGTTGGCAATATGTGGTCCAGTCATGGTGCAGCGATATTTGTTCCTTGTATGTGGTATTATTCGGTCACTATGTGGTGGTAATATGTGGTCCAGTCATGGTATGGTAGTATTTGTCCCATGTGTGTGTTATTATTCTGTCACTATGTGGAGGTAATATCTGGTTTGGTCATGATGTGGTAGTATTTGTCCCTAGTATGTGGTATTATTTGGTCACTATGTAGAGCCGGAATCAATATGTAGTCTGGTCATTGTGGAATGTTATTTTGCACATACTTCCAGCACAATTTTGGAGCCCACATTTTTTTTTGTTAGGAAGTTATAAGGGTTAAAAGTTGACCAGCAATTTCTAATTTTTCCAACAAAATTTACAAAACCATTTTTTTTAGGGACCACATAACATTTCAAGTGACTTTAAAGGGCCTATATGACAGAAAATACCCAAAAGTAACACCATTCTAAAAACTGCACCCCACAAGGTGCTCAAAACCATGTTCAAGAAGTTTATTAATCCTTCAGGTGCTTCACAGGAACTGAAGCAATGTGGAAGGAAAAAAATGAACATTTAACTTTTTTTCCAAACAAATTTAACGTTAGATCCACATTTTTTTTTTTCACAAGTATAACAGGAGAAAATGGACCTCAAACATTCAATTTCCACAAGGAACTTAACTACATGTGTGGTGAGCACCTTGAACCCCCAGGGACTTCAAAGAAATTTTGAAGAGCCGTGAAAATAAAAATAATAAAAAAAAAAAATCACAATTTTTCCATAAAAATGTTATTTTAGCCTCAAATTTTTTATTTTCACAAGGGTAAGAGGAGAAAACGGACAACAAAATTTTATTGTGCAATTTCTTCGGAGTACGCAGATAACCCATGTGAAGAATCTGCAACCCGCCACCCTGGCTTATGTCAGAAGAATCATGTAATGCCTCACGTCAGAAATTCTGCATCCCCTGGGGACACGCAAGGTCAGCTTGGCACAGTTTTAAACAGACACCCTCTGTCCACACGGGCCCAGGGAGAGATGGGAAGTGAGAGGATGTGGCCCAAGCAGTCACTGATGTGGCACCACACTCACCCACAATCCGGACAGTTTGAGAGGCCCCTTTCACTAGCACCAGTGAAACAGCGACTGGTCAGCCTGGATGGACTGCCACAAGTTTCTTGTTAGATACAAGCTTGGTCCATTAAATGGATTATATCGGGCCAGAAACCAGCCCCGGTAGCATGAAAAATTAAACCGAGAAATGGACGCATGGATTCATAGATCGAGATAAAAGAGCAACCCAAGGTCAAACTATATATTTAAACGCCTTAAGGGCACGCTAGACAATACACTATATACATGATGGTTATACATATACAATGGTCAGGTATGCAAATACAGGTGAAGTACAACAGATATAAGCAATCACCAGGACCTGATGGCATACACCCACGGGTACTAAGGGAACTAAGTAATGTGATAGACAGACCGTTATATCTTATATTTAAGGACTCTGTTGAGACTGGGTCTGTACCACTTGATTGGCGACAGGCGAATGTAGTGCCAATATTCAAAAAGGGAGCAAAAAGTAACACCGGAAACTATCGGCCGGTGAGTCTGACGTCCGTTGTGGGCAAAATTTTTGAAGGCTTTATTAATGAGGCAATCATGGAGCATCTTGATGCTAATAATCTATTAACCCCGAACCAACATGGATTCATGAGGAATCGCTCCTGCCAAACAAACCTGATTGACTTCTACGAGGAGGTTAGCTCTCGAGTAGATCAGGGGGAACCAGTGGATGTCGTGTATCTCGACTTCTCAAAAGCGTTCGATAGCGTGCCACATAATAAGTTGGTATACAAAATGAGAATGATGGGGCTGGGGGAAAATGTCTGCAAGTGGGTAGCTAACTGGCTAAAGGATAGAAGGCAGAGGGTGGTTATAAATGGAATATACTCAGATTGGGTAAGCGTCACTAGTGGGGTACCACAGGGGTCTGTACTAGGCCCAATGTTATTTAATATCTTTATTAACGACATAGTCAACGGGATAAATAGTAAAATATCAATATTTGCAGATGACACAAAGTTATGTAAAACAATTAATACAAAAGAGGATAGTGAAGACCTACAGAGGGATTTGGATAAGCTGGGTAGGTGGAGCATTAAATGGCAAATGAGGTTTAACGAGGAGAAATGTAAGGTCATACATATGGGAAGGAAAAATGGAAGTCACCAGTACTCACTGAATGGGAAACCATTGGGGAATTCAGAGATGGAGAAGGACTTGGGCATCTTGATTGATAGCAAACTAAATTGGAGTGCCCAAAGTCAGGCCGCTGCTGTAAGGGCAAACAGGGTAATGGGATGTATCAGAAGAGGTATAGCTGCAAAGGATGAGAACATTGTTCTTCCACTGTACAAAGCACTGGTCAGACCACACTTGGAATACTGTGCTCAGTTATGGGCCCCAATATATAGAAAGGATATAAATGAGCTTGAAAAGGTACAAAGGAGGGCAACAAAATTAATAAGGGGAATGGAGGGACTGCAATACCCAGAGAGGTTGGCAAAACTAGGACTATTCAGCCTGGAAAAGAGAAGGTTGAGGGGGGACATAATAAATGTGTACAAATATGTTAGGGGACATTATAGAGACCTTGCCCGGGATTTGTTCAAAAGGAGGGATATTACGGTAACAAGAGGGCACTCACTAAGACTGGAAGAGAAAAGGTTTCAGCACCAGCATAGGAAGGGGTTCTTTACGGTAAGAGCAGTGAGAATATGGAATTCACTGAGTGAGGAGACGGTAATGTCGGATTCACTAAACCAGTTCAAGCGGGGACTGGATGCTTTTCTAGATACCAGGCAGATTTCTGCATATACTTAAAAATAGAATAAAATAGTAGGTTGATACAGGGATTTATTCTGACTGCTGGTTTCAGAGTCGGGAGGGAATTTTTCCTCAGGTGAAGATTGGCTAAATCATTTGGGGTTTTTGCCCTCCTCTGGATCAACTTTAGCAATTACAGAACTAACAGGTCGAACTTGATGGACGCAAGTCTTTATTCGGCTTTACTAACTATGTAACTATGTAACTATGGATCACTCCCCTCCTGCCCTCTGGGCTCAACCTAAATTCCCTCCCCTTGAGGTTTGTAGCTAAATCTCAAAAACCTAGAAAACATTATAACTCCTTTCTGGATGGTCCTAGAGCAGTGGTTCTGGAGCCACTGGATCCGGCTGGGCCCCTGCTATGCGTGGAGACCAAACATAGAATAGCTTGTAGAAGCCAGGTAGCAAAGCTATATATTTCCATACCCCTGGGTGCTAGAACGGGTCAAGACCCAGACGGGCATTTTCCATGTTTTGGGAATCTCGGAAATATACACAATGTATGGCTAGGATGCATAGTATCTCAATTTTCTCCTTATGAAATCATAGCTGACTCAACAAAGCAGTTTAGACAGCATTGTATCCAAATGGCAAGCAAGTCTTTTGCTCCAAGCTTAGCTGGCTCATGGTGTGAGATCTCTCACTCACAGCCTTTTGACCAGTGCCCCCCCCCCCCACCCTTGCTGCTAGGTGTTCTGTTACAGATGCACACTGGGAGGGGTTTTTATAATCCCATGCCAAATAGGATACAAATGAGTGACATGAAATTATATCTCCAATATTCTTCACATCCCATATGTGGGGGAAAAACACTCTTTAGGCGCATGGTGGAGCTCAGAAGGGAAGGAGCACCATTTGACTTTTTGAATGCAAAATTGGCTGGAATCAAAAGAGGATGCCATTTTGAATTTAGGCACATCAGGGGCTCTCCAAACAAGTGGAAATCCCCCACAAGTGACCCCATTTTGGAAACTAGACCTCCCAAGAAATTTATCTAGATGTGTGGTGAGTATCTTCAACACCCCCAGATGCTTCATGGAAAATTATAACGTTGAGCCATAAAAATGAAAAAAGTCAAACAAAAAAGTTATTTTAGCCCCAATTTTTTTATTTTCACAATGGTAACAGGAAAAATGGACCCCAAAATCTGTTGTGCAATTTCTCCTGAGTATGCTGATACCCCATATGCTGATACCCCATATGTGGAGAAAAACAACTGTTTGGGTGCATAGCAGGGCTCGGAAGGGAAGGAGTGACGTTTTAGAAAGCAGACATTTTGATGGAATGGTCTGCGGGCATCATGTCGCATTTAGAGAGCCGCTGATGTGCCTAAACAGTGGAAACCCCCCACTAGTGAACGTATATTGGAATTGATCTAGTGTTTTGCTGATATGTGAATTTTTGAATATGGTGGCATACGTGAGTTGAGTAAACTGTATCCGGTTGGCATATGAGTTGTGTAGAGTGCACCAGTTGTGTAAGTCAGAAATAAATGTATTAGTCCATGAATGAGTGGTAGACTCTGAAATAGTCTTCCATACACAAACCAGGTTTGTCAGGATGGGTGTCACACTGATAAATGGTGTCCTTTTGAATTCCCAGTCTGTAACACAATTTGCACCATTTTTAAGAATTCCTCTCTTTCCAGGAATAATGGAGACATTATGGGCACTGTCTCCATTGGGGCTCACAATCTAAATTCCCTATCAGTATGTCTTTGGAATGTGGGTGGAAACTGGAGAACCCGGAGGAAACCCACACAAACACGGGGAGAACATAAACTCCTTGCAGATATTTTCCTTGGTGGGGTTTGAACCCAGGACCCCAGCGCTGCAAGGCTGCAGTGCTAACCACTAAGCCACCATGCTGCCCTGGAACTGAAGGAAGGTTTTGGTCTGGCCTGCACATTGTGAAAGCACAAAAGCGTTGTACATTGCCATCTTTACGATGTGCACGGACAGCTTCTTGTACCACACCTTGGCTTTTCTATTAGCACTGTATGGCTGGAGGATTTGATCAGAGAGATTAACTTACCCCATGTTCTTGTTGTACTCTAGTACACAGTTTGATTTGTGGACCTGTATAGAGGTACCTCGTACAGAGGTTGGCGTTCAGACTTCACCAAGTATAGTGGTCAAGAAAAGAACATCCCTCTTGTTCTTATACATGACCACCAGCAGGTTGTCGCTACATTGGGTTCTGCTCTCACCCTTTCTGAGCAGCTGCCCAATTAGCGTCCTAGGGAGGCCTCTCTGATTTTTGCACACAGTACTGAATGTTGCGGTAGCTCGCACAGAGAGAGACTTGAAGAGTGGGATGCTGGTATAAAAGTTATAGAGGTGATAACAGAGGTGATAACCTTGATCCTGCAGTGGGTACACCAAATCTCACACAATTTTCCCACTCACTCACAGGACAGTGGGCATTCAGGGGGTTCAATCCAGGTGGCCTTCCCTTCATAAACCCTATACTTGTGGGTGTAACCCAAGGAACTCTCACAGTGTTTGTACAGCTTAATTCTGTACCTGGACCTCTTACTGGGCAGGTATTGCTGCAATTTGAGCCTCCCCTTGAAATGTATTAGGGATTCATCCATGCAGATGTCCCTTTGGGGGCTGTACACCACAGCAAACTTGCTTCTGAAGTGGTCAATGACCGGCCGAACTTTGAAAAGTCGGTCAAAGTTGGGGTCAACTCGGGGAGGACATTGTGCATTATCACTGTAATGCAAAAATTTGTGGACGGCCTGAAAGCGTCTCTGGGGCTTTCATGTGGAAAAGTGGAGTGTCCTAGAAAATGTCAACACTCCAATATTGCCGAATTTCTAGTTTCTTCACTATCCCTATGTGAAGTTCACTATCCCTATGTGAAGAACTTCATAATTTCTGTGGTGTCTACAGGGGTCCAGTTGACAAATTATTAAGTCGGATTTTGAAATAAAAATTGCTGTGCATACAAATTTGTCTGTGACACCATGAGATTTACAAAATCCTCAGATAGAAATTGACGTTTTCAGTTTTTTTATGAGGCCAGTGGTGTCCATACGGGGTAAATAACGGTGGGCGCTGGTTCATTTTCTGTCCTGGGGCATCTGCATGGCAGTTCGGTATCACTAGAGGAAGAGGAGTCGGAAAAATAAAGGAAGGCGGGATCAATGTTTGTGTCAGAGGCAAGGAAAGCGTATGCCTCCACCTTTGAATAACAGGTTTAGGACGAGCCGGACGACATAAGGAAATGACAGGAAAAATAAAGTCCTTGCCAAAAGCGAGCAAGTATCTCGGGTGTGTCAGATGTGACAGACAGTCGTCCTGCAGTTGGTTGCAGAAGATCTCTTCATTTGGCATTACAGACACCTTCTTAAATCTGTGTAAAATATCAAAAAAAGATAGAAGGCACTCACTGGTTCATGTAAAAACTTACTTCTTTATTGTTGCATTAAAATCACATTGAGCCTATGAGCGCTTCCACGGTATAACTGCTTGACCCGTGGAAGCGCTCATAGGCGCGAAACGGCCGTCGTCGGCACAGGTGTTACACGTGTACCCCCCAGCTTGTTGTGATTTTAATGCAACAATAAAAAAGTAAGTTTTTACATGAACCAGTGAGTGCCTTCTATTTTTTTTTATATTTTACATGGACTTGCATATTTGTATAGAAGTTAATGCACCAGGTTCGTATGGGATAGGTGCTTAGTCCTGCACTATTGAGCAAGATTAGAAAGCAAAGGTGCCGCCTTTCTGATCTACTTTGGACATTACCTTCTTAAATCTGGCTTACTCTAGGACCCAGCGGCTACCTCCCTCCCCCTCTGATTGACACCAAGGCCTGGGTGTTTAAATACTTTCAGTTTGCTACAGGGAGGCACTGGTGATATTTGCAAGTTTCCTTGTGAAAGCTTAGAGCTATTGCAATCTGCTTACTTCCTCTCTGGTGCTAGGAGGACGTTTGGTGTAATCTCTCTGAAGTCGGATCAAGCTAAGTTACTTTCCCCAGTGTTTGTCTCCCTTGTTGTCTTTAGTTGTTAGTGGAGACTGACCAGTGGTCATCCCCCCTTCCTTATACCAGGGCCAAGCTCTAGGGAAATATAGGGCTTAGGTTTCCCGTTTGGCGAGGAACCAATATAGGGATGGTAGGGGAGACAGGGTGATATCAGATCAGCCTAGGAGGTCTCCATGCCCCCTTTCCCTACTGTCTGGGCTCCCTTCCCCTTTTCCCTTCGTGTTGAACTTTGTCTTTCCTACACTGTGCGTGACATTATCACAGGCACTGCACATTTAGGTGGGTGGGGGAGAGAACTAACACTTGGGTTTATTTTTGTGTTTTTTTTTTTCCTCGGGCGTGTTTTTTTTTCCTTTCTCCTTGATATGGTTTCAGTTGCAGAGCTCACAGAATGGCTGCGCTGTCTGTCTCCAGAGGTGACTGACCTCCGCTGTGAGGCTCAGCAACAGCATCAGTAGCTACAGGTCGATAATATGGGGGTTTCTGCAGATAGGCTTGTCCAGCCTGAAGCCAAGGTTGCCCTCCTGGACAGGTTTTCGGAAGGTAGGGACAAGTTTTTTGTGTTCAAGGAGGCCAGCAAATTGTATTTTAAACTTCGTCCTTACTCCTCAGGAAGTGAGAAGCAAAAAGTGGGAATTGTGATCTCACCACTGCAGGGAGATCGTCAATTCTGGGCTTTTTCTGACTTCTCCAGGGCCTTCTTGTCGGGCTTATGCACCTTTGCCGGAGAAGCAGTCTGGCGGTGATCCAGTACTGGGGGAGGTGGAGGAACCCATGCAGTTAGGGAGTGCCTATGCATCATACATTTCCCTGGAGATTCGCAATAAAAAGGCACTATTTTTTTTTGGGGGGACGACATTTTATTGGGGTCTGTCCTTCGATTATTAAGCAAAATGAAACTCGATTAACCCTTGGTAGTCTGGAGTTGGATAAGCAAGGGGTGCATTTATCGCAAACCTGCAGTTCTCGGTTTGCGTCAACAACAGAGGTGGTGCTAGAGAGCAAAACCAAGAAAATTTCTGTGTTTGTTGACAGTGAAGCTGTAGTCAGTATGGTTGATGCGGAATTTGTGAGAACTCATGGTCTTGCTTGCCGTACTTTAGCTAAGCCTATTCCCATTCCCATCTTTGTCATCGACTCAGCGCCACTTGCACAGAAAGCACTAACTCAGTTTATACATAATGTAAAACTGAGGGTGGGGTCTGTTCAATGCGAGAAAATCCCTTGCTATGTCCTGGACGGTCTTCTCAACCCAATTGTTTTAGGTCTTCCCTGGTTGGTGAAACATAATCCGTTGGTGGATTGGCAAGCCGGGGCGATCACTGAATGGGAAGATTACTGCCATGAGAACTGTTTAGATATTTCCCTTTCTACAGTCTGTACAGAAATTTTACCTACTTTTCTGTCTGGTTTTGAGGACGTTTTTTCTGAGAGGGGGTGTCAGGATTTGTCTCTTCATCGTGCTTAGGACTGTCCTATTAACCCACCCCCTGAATCTAAACTACCAAAGTCCAGAGTGTACAATTTTTCTGGCCTTGAGAGACAAACCATGAAGGATTTCATTGCTGAAAGTCTGGAGAAGGGACATATCAGACCCTCATCTTCGCCCGTGACATCAGGGATCTTCTTCATGAAGAAGAAAGATGGCAGTCTCCGTCCCTGTTTAGATTTCCAGGAATTGAATCAAATTACCATCCAAGATCCATATCCTCTTCCTCTGATTCCAGATTTGTTCAGTCAGGTTGTGGGAGCTAAGGTGTTTTCCAAGTGGGATTTAAGGGAAGCCTACAATCTGGTTAGAATTAGAGAACGGGATGAATGAAAAACAGTGTTTAATACCCCTAAAGGGCATTTCAAGAGTCCTGCGGTGTTCCAGCATTTCATTAATGATATTTTCCATCATTTGGTGGGCAGGTTTGTGGTGGTCTATCTGGATGATATTTTGGTTTACTCACCTGATTTTGAGACACATCGGGGGCAAGTTAAACAGGTGCTTCAGATATTAAGGGATAAACTATAAGTCAAACTAGAGAAATGTGTTTTCGCCATCCAGGAGGTGCAATTTTTGGGTAACCTGTTGTCATCAGTAGGCTTTCGGATGGATACGGAGAAGATCCATGTTATACTTGATTAGGACCGTCCTGAGAACCTGAAGGCTTCACAGAGTTTTCTGGGCTTTACTAATTTTTACCGGAATTTATCCAAAATTATTCGGTAACTGTGGAACCGCTCACTGCCATGACAAAGGAAGGGGTCTGATTTTTCTAAATGGTTGAATGCCGCCCAGCAGGCTTTTTCCTCCTTAAAGAGTTGTTTTGCCACAGTACCTATACTCAGTTAACCCGATGTTTCTCAATCTTTTATTGTAGAAGTTGATGCGTCAGAGGTGTGGTTTGGGGCTGTGTTGTCTCAGGGTCCGTCCCCTGGTAAATGGCGTCCATGCAGTTTTTTTTTCCAAAAAATTTATCTTCAACTGAGAGAAATTATGACGTGGGTGATAGGGAGCTTTTGGCATTTAAATTGGCGTTCGAAGAATGGCGACATTGGTTGGAGGGAGCTGTCCATCCTACTGTTATCACGAACTATAAGAACCCGTCATATATTCAAACTTCTAAACGTCTCAACCCTAGGCAAACTAGATTGTCCCTGTTTTTTATTAGGTTCAATTTTGTTGTCACTTTCCATCCAGTGGTTAAAAACATCAAGCCTGATGCTTTGTCCCGGAGCTTCCCTGGTGGTGGTGACCATGACAACCCTGCCCCAATATTGCCAAAGGGGGCAGTCATTTCGGAGTTGTACTCTGACCTGGGGGATGAGGTGTTGGAGACTCAGGGGGACGCCCCTGCTTCCTACCCTTCGGGAAAGTTATTTGTACCAGCCAATTTGCGCCGTAAAGTAATTAGGGAACTTGGTGCTTGCTGGTCATCCAGCTGGTAAGGCAACTGCGGACCTCCGTTCTCGTCGTTTTTAGTGGCCGGGGTTGCATCAGGATGTGGTTACACAGGTGTATGCTTGCAGTAATTGCGCGCGTTCTAAAGTATTGCATACCCGTCCGGTCCTCTTCTTCCGCTGCCTATTCCTAGCAGGCCATGGACACACTTGTGTCAGATAGGGGAACCCAGTTTGTTTCTAAGTTGTGGAAAGCTTTCTGTACTCAACTCGGGGTACAGCTGTCTCCGCTCCTTGGTGCATACGGTTTCCATCCACAGTTTAGTACTTTTAGTGAGGGAGGGGCTTTGGGAGTTCCTGAGGAGGAACGTTTTACTTTGTCACTCTCCTCTTTGTGGCGGGGGGTTCAGAGAAATTTGAAGATCATGGGAGTCAGGTACAAACGTATGGCTGACAGGAAATGCTTTCCAGGTCTGGACCTAAGTGTGAATGACTTTGTGTGGTTGTCTACCAGGAATATTAAGTTGAAAGTTCCATCCTGGAAGATGTAACCTAGATTTATTGGTCCCTATAAAATAACCGAAATTATAACCCAGCAGCGTTTCGTCTTGAGTCATCTCAGGCCTTTAAGATCCACAATGTGTTTCACAGGTCTCTGCTCAAGAAATATTTAGAACCTCGAGTCTTTTACCCTGCCGCTGCCCCAATCATGGTTGATGGTAATTTGGAGTTCTCTTGTGGATTCTCTTCTCCAGCTTTGTTCCCTTTAGTACTTGGTGTACTGGAGGGGTTATGGTCCAGAGGAAAGGATGTGGGTTTCAGCATCGGAGGGGAATGCCCCTAGGCTTGTTCGTTCCTTTCATGCCTCTCATCCAGAGAAACCTGGTCCTGAGTGTCTGGAGGCCACTCGTAGAAGGGAGAGGGAATTGTCACGTGTGTATCAGGCGTCACAGACAGTCTTTCCAGATCCGGCTGTAGAAGGTCACTGCGCTTGGCTTTGCTGACACCCTCTTGAGTCTCTCATCTCTGTAGTATAGTGATATCCTTCTCCCTTAAGGACCCTGCAGTGACCTCCACCTCCTGCTGCTAATTGACCTTTATTTTGCCAGATAAATTTCGAGATTTCGTTTTTTGAAAGATGGATTGTGGGATGTCTTACACGTAAAGTGTGTAGGGGTGGAGGAGCCAGGGACCGCACTGGCATTCACACGTCAGCTGTTACATTGAGATATGGCATGATGTTTACAGCATGCTATATACTATCTTATAAGCACTTATTCTGCATACTGCGCTTTTTGGGGACTATAGACTTGCTTATGATTCTATCTTTTAGCCCATACCTGCTATAAATATATGCTGTTGAACTAATTATTAAATAGCCATCACTTTGATACTCTATTTAGGGTTCAAACTTGAGTTGTTTTATCATAACCTGTTGTCCCTCACAGTGTGAGGTTCTTTTTATCTCTTTGTGTGTTTTTTGTATGTAGTTCAGCTCAAATAAGATTTGTGTCATTTTTAACGTTTGCTGTTATAGTTTGGTTTTTGATTATAAATTAGATCTTTCTACCAAACTTATTGATTAATATAAGACTTGAAGAAAATATAGGATTTCGGGTAGGATGATCATTTTTATTAACTTGATTCTTCCGAACCATGAAATGGGGGCTTCTTTCCACGAGGAGATATCGCGTTCTAACTTATGGAGTAGTGGTAGAAAATTTAGGTCATATAGATTTACACTTTTTTTACTTTATTTTTACTTAGTCCCTCAATGGGACCTTCACTTTTTTCACTTTGATTGCTGTTATAAAAGCATTGCAATGCTTTATAACTGTCAATGCTGCATTCAGGGGGTTAAACTGCCAAGGGAGGTGTAGGTCCCGTTCCTGGCAATGAGAGCCGGGTGTCAGCTATCATGTAAGCTGAACACCCGATGCACGCAAAATCGTCAGGACGTTCTAGTTTGGGAAGTCCTTTCCTTCCATGAGGTATGAGATATGTCCAAGGTTGGGAAGGGGTTAAAAGGAGGGAACCTGTCATTATATTCATCCTGTCCAAGGGCAGCATGAATGAAAGCCTAGCTGCACGATTGCATTCAGGTATTGTATTGTAATGTGGCTGCTGGGCACAGTGGATGGGGGAGATATGTGTTACAGTGGTGGTTGTCCTCTGTGATATAAACATGAAGTAATGCACTAGCACACACACTGGTAAAAGGGGTTAATCGGCCAAGACGGGGCCAGGTTTATTGTGAGCAGCTGAAAAGTTGTCCGGGACTGCTGCTCACTATATCTCCACCCCTGGGTGCGGTTTACATTGTAAAATAAGACCTGCTTGTCTCACAGATGGTCAGTGTGTGGAGGGGTGCAGACCTCCAGGATAGTGTGCCTTTGCTAAAGGACTAAGAAGCTGGACTCTAACACAAGCAGGCGAACCCACACTATGTATGGACTTTTTACTTTATGTTTCACTTTGTGCTGGACAAGGGCTGTATTTAAGTTTTCCTTTGATGTAGTTTAAGAGGTAAGAAATAGATTAGAAAAACTCCAGCACCTTCTCCGTATCCATCACAAGAGATGTAAAGTTAAAACGTCCATTTTATTAGTTCCATTAAAAAAGCACTATATATAAGGCAGACCTTACGCATATGATTAATAGGTTACATTGCTGTAGTTAAAGGACATATATATATATATATATATATATATATACATATGGACTAAAAAGAAAAGAGAAAATAGGGTGGAGACCAACAAACAACAGGAAGTTCATTAGTGAATGAAAAACCTCCTGAGGAGAATTGCTCAGTAATATGCATAAATTAAAACGTATGTGCATGGTTTGAAAGCAAATTATGTACACCATTAGAAAAAAGTATCAAAAAATATACATTAGATCATTGCAAAAAATTGAGACCATTGAGAATGCGACATGCTCTGCGATGCGTCTTTTAAGCATGCGGCTAGTGCAACCCACATACAATTTTTTGCAAGATGTGCACAGTGCTTGATAAATGACATATGTACTAGAGCAATTAATAAAGTGCTTGATATTATATATTTTGCCTGCACTGTCAGTAAATCTCTGGGTCTTAAACATAAATTTGCAAATGTTACACTTGGTGCCTCTACATTTATAGCATCCATTAATATGAAGCCATGTGTCTGACCTTGGGCTTTTGGTGGACAGAAAACTTGGAGATAATAAATTTCCTATATTGGGGGATTTTTAGCCACAAAAGTAATGCCTTCCTTAAGGATGCTCTGAAGTGCTTTGTCCTGATGTAATATACAAGCATATTTCCAAATTAAATCTGTAATAGCCTGATAGTCTGTACTATAAGCTGTGGAGAAAGTAACTTGTTGTTTATTCCTCTTACATACTGTGTTATTCTCCAGTAAAGATGTTTGTGTTTTGTGAATGGCTATATTACGAGCTCTGCAAATATGTGCATTTGAATAACCTCTGTGATTAAACCTGCACTTCAGTATGTCACATTCATGAATACAGCGCTCATCCGTAGAGCATAGACGTCTGGCTCTAATGTGTTCACCTAGTGGTAGGTATTTAATAGTATGTGCTGGATGACAGCTGTCTGCCATCAACGTCGCATTGCCACTGGTTGGTTTTCTGTACAGACATGTATGGATGCAATTATTGCAGCTGTCTCCAGTTAAATATACATCCAAAAAGGGGGTCTCATTTTGACAGATGTTAATGGTAAATTGTAAATTAAATGTATTGTCATTTAAAAACTGTAGAAACGTGGATAGCATGTAAAGTGCCTCATCCTCAGGGGTACACCAGATCATGATGCCATCATCTATGTGTAGCACCCCGAGGGCTCGGCTGCTACAGGGGTATTGCACCTCGAACCAGAGGTGTGATATTCCACTCCCGGGTAAGGATGGAGTGTGGACCAGGACTCGGTAGGCTGCATGCACCACACACACCCCATTTCCGAGGGACAGGTCAACGGTGCTCCCACGAGACAGGAGTGCAGGCACGACAGCATCTGTCCCTGTCTGGAGTGGGGAGGGGGAGGAAAACCCAGTGGTGTAGGAGCAGATGGGAGTGGGTCTCTGGGCATAGGTAGGAGCCCATTGGTTGCTAGTCACCTGGGCTCGGGTGTTAGAGGGAAGTGTATAAGGTGGGCACCATCTTAGAACAGGGTCCAGTCCAGTTGAGTGCAGTCTGTGAAGAGAGCAGACAGGGAGCAGCAGCTCAGGCTGGGTGCTGCTCCAGAGGCAGGCCTAGAGAAGAGGCCAGAGCCTGAGAGGAGAAGGAGAAGTAGGAACTGGAACTGGAACAGAAAGGAGATAAGGAACAGCACATTAAGAGAGGCCCAGAGACACGTCTCTGTGCTTCTTCACCGCACCAGCACTACTGGTGCTGGGACACTCGCGCACCATCACTCCCATCATCCACACTAGCTGCCCTGAGGCAATACTTCTCCCGTGGGGAGTCATCCCATACTTGGCTGCGCATATAACATCAGCCTCAGTGGTCTGCATCGCAGCGGCGGTCCCCACTGACCGCAATCCACGGGTGGCGTAGTCGGACACTTGTTATTACACTAAGACTGCCACTGAATTGACCACCATGGGCACGGACCGGGTCAGCGCCACGGAGACTACATCCCACCAGAGGCCCGGTTCCGGGTATCCCCTGCACAGCACAGGCCCAGGGGGCGCGTCAACTTTTGGCGTAGTCGGCAGGATCTTTACCAACCCGCCACGAGCGGGTATTGCGTGCCTGAAAAAAGACTTTTGCACTTACCTGAGAGAAGTTTCCCGCCGTCCGGAGTCGTTTCCCGCCATCGGACGCCATCTTGGGTCGTTTCCCTCCATCGGACGCCATCTTGGGTCATTTCCCGCCATCTTCTGCCGTCTTCCTGCCATCCGCAGCCGCTTCCCGCCATCGGACGCCATCTTCGGGACACCGCGCGGGAAGAAGAGGGGCGTGGACGCCAAAAGCGCGCGAGATCCGAAGCTCCGCCCCACGCACTGACGCTGCGTAAGGTCCTGGAAGGGAGAGGGAGCGACGCTGATGTCAAAGGAGCGCGACGCAAGGTCCTCAACCCCGACGATCGACTGCGGAGCCGCGGCCTACGGAGGAAGATCAACGCAAGGGTGGCCATGGTCCACCAGGGGGGAGGAGGACACCAGGAGCGGAGAGCAAGATGGCGGACCGGCAGCAGACTAAGCTGCCCAGTATCGGCAGTGCCCCAGCCATCGCGGGCCCCGACCAGCGCCAGGAGAAGACGCGTGATGCAGGAGCGGTCGCGGGAGCAGGTAAGAGGAGTCTCCCTGTCCCGGACGCTGCCAGCGTCAGCCTGCTCCCGGGCCCCCTGGTGGAGCCGCCAATCCCGGGCGCTGCAGACACCGACCTGCTCCAGACCCCGCAACAAGCCCTGCAGCCGAGCCCTCCAGCCCTGGGCACCGCCACCACCAGCCCGCGCCCAGGCCCAAAGTCGCACCCTCTGACCCCGGGCGTCATCAACGGCGGCCCTCTCCAGGCCCGGTCGCAAGGCCTGAACTCCCCAGGTGCAAAAGGACTGTACAACCTCCACGGCTAACCGAGGAAGAGCTGCAGTACCACCAGTACAAGGAAAGCCAAGAGGACCCGGACGGGTCTGAAGATTATGAGGAAGGTGCGCAAGGAGGACACCGTTACTAATGAACGGTAAAGTGTAACTGTATATAGTTACCCGTAAGGGTATAGAAACTGTTGCTGAGTGGAGTGTGGTCCCCGTTGGGACTGTTACCGGTTTGAAAAGTTGCCCTATTCCCTAAGTTATCTGGCTGAGGACTGAGAGCAGCCATCCCTCTTCCCTACCTGGCTGAGGACTGAGAGCAGCCATTCCACTAATAGAAAAATGGACACCTGGTCGCAAGTTGCACAGTGGCCAGTGAAGAAGAGAATTTACTAAAATGTTTTACCTGAAAAAGTTTGATATGCTGAATAGTTTTATATGCTGCTAGAAAATGTTATATGACAAAAGAGTTCCAGTAATATTAAAAGAGCAGTATAATGTCTAGTAAAGAGAAAGTGTTTCCCATAAAGGGAAGTTGAATAATGCCGGCCGGTTTCTAATGTGAAAAGTTTTGAAAAAATATTGCATGTTTTTGAATTGTCTTTGCTCTTTTCCAGCCCGAGGACGTGCTGTGATTTACCAGGGGGGAATGTAGCACCCCGAGGGCTCGGCTGCTACAGGGGTATTGCACCTCGAACCAGAGGTGTGATATTCCACTCCCGGGTAAGGATGGAGTGTGGATCAGGACTCGGTAGGCTGCATGCACCACACACACCCCATTTCCGAGGGACAGGTCAACGGTGCTCCCACGAGACAGGAGTGCAGGCACGACAGCATCTGTCCCTGTCTGGAGTGGGGAGGGGGAGGAAAACCCAGTGGTGTAGGAGCAGATAGGGGTGGGTCTCTGGGCATAGGTAGGAGCCCATTGGTTGCTAGTCACCTGGGCTCGGGTGTTAGAGGGAAGTATATAAGGTGGGCACCATCTTAGAACAGGGTCCAGTCCAGTTGAGTGCAGTCTGTGAGGAGAGCAGACAGGGAGCAGCAGCTCAGACTGGGTGCTGCTCTAGAGGCAGGCCTAGAGAAGAGGCCGGAGCCTGAGAGGAGAAGGAGAAGTAGGAACTGGAACTGGAACAGAAAGGAGATAAGGAACAGCACATTAAGAGAGGCCCAGAGACACGAAGGAAGAAGGAACCCCATAGGCCCAGGAGATTGCGGGTGAAGGGTTGGCAGAGCAGGGTACCGGAACCCAAATTGGTGGAGGCAACAGATTCCTCAGCCAAAGACCGGAGGTTGTGACCACATCTTGGTGCGACCACTCACTACATCCACCAGGAAAGCATACCACATAGGGTCAGGGAAACCGGAGATAGGTTTCGCCAAGAGAAGGCCCGAGGGAGCTGGACAAAGGTGGGTCACTGGTGAGGACGGCCAGAGAAGGGAAGAGAAGGGAGCCCTGTGCCACGCTCTGGAATTGCCTGGGAGTTGGTCGAGCCCCTTGCCTGGTGGACGCAGCACGGCTTGGGCAGTCATCGCCTGCAGGATTGACATGAATAACAACTGTGAGTAAAGCATTGGAAACTGCAACCCCACGTCTCTGTGCTTCTTCACCGCACCAGCACTACTGGTGCTGGGACACTCACGCACCATCACTCCCATCATCCACACTAGCTGCCCTGAGGCAATACTTCTCCCGTGGGGAGTCATCCCATACTTGGCTGCACATATAACATCAGCCTCAGTGGTCTGCAGCGCAGCGGCGGTCCCCACTGACCGCAATCCACGGGTGGCGTAGTCGGACACTTGTTATTACACTAAGACTGCTACTGAATTGACCACCCTGGGCACGGACCGGGTCAGCTCCACGGAGACTACATCCCACCAGAGGCCCGGTTCCGGGTATCCCCTGCACAGCACAGGCCCAGGGGGCGCGTCATATGTATCTGGCGCACCACCTGATGTAAGGCAAAAAAGGATTATCAAAAGTGTGAATATGAAATAATTCCCATCAAGCTACGTGTAAATTAGCTAATGATGGGGAAAAAGACGCACCCATAGGGCAACTGCAGGTCTGCAGAAAAGAATCTCCGTTAAAGTAAAAAAATTGTTTTCAAGTAAGAATTGTATCAAATTTAGTATAAATTCATTTAATTCTTTTGTATAGAGATTGGTATTGTTAAGGTGATAGGAGATAGATTGTAATGAGAGATGGTGCGGGATGCTAGTGTATAATGACACAATATCTGTGGTGATCCATCTATCATTACATTCCCACTCATACGATTGATAAGCAGATAATAAATGCTTGCTATCCCTGATATATCCTGCAGTGGTCAAAACTATAGGCTGTAGTAGCTGATCGATCCATGCTGCAGTTCTTTCAGTAAGTGCACCAATTCCAGCCACAATGGGGCGGAATGGGGGTGGAAATGTTTCTTTGTGCAGTTTAGGAAGGGCGTGCAGTATTGGGCACACTGGTGACTCAGTTAATAGATATTCATACAATTTTTGATTAATGAGTCCCTTTTGCAAGCCTCCTCTTAAGGCCCCGTCACACTAAGCGATGCAGCAGCGATCCCGACAACGATACGACCTGTCAGGGATCGTTGCTGCATCGCTAATACATCGCTGGTGAGCTGTCAAACAGGCAGGCTCACCAGCGATCAGGGGAGCAGCGATAACGTGGAAAGAATCGTTCCACGATGTCCTGCTCCCGTTACCAGCCTGCTGCTTAAGCAGGAGCAGGCTGGTAACTATGGTAAACATCGGGTTACTAAGTGCGCGTGTGCCCCTAGTAACCCGATGTTTACCATGGATACCACTCTGCTACGGTGCGCTGGAGCCTCCGCTCACCGTAGCAGAGTGGTATCCATGGTAAACAGCGGGTTACTAAGTGCGCGCGTGCCCCTAGTAACCCGATGTTTACCATAGTTACCAGCCAGATCATTGGTCCCGCTGGTCACACACAGCGATGTGTGCTGGCCAGCGGGAGGCCAACGACCAAAAAATGGTCCAGGACACTTTGCAGCGATCAGCGACCTCACAGCAGGGGCCTGATCGTTGCAAAGTGTCACACATAGCGACATCGCTGGTGAGGTCGCTGGTGAGTCACCAAAACCGTGACACAGCAGCGATCTCGCTAGCGATATCGCTTAGTGTGACGGGGCCTTTAGGATCAAATCCAATTTTCCTTTTATGTGATTAGTTGGATCTTCTGCTAGTTTACTATAGGTTTTTACATCCAATAGCATGGAGTTAATCTCTCTGATGTATAATGCCTTATCAAGGATTACAAGAGAACCACCTTTGTGGGACGCTCTAATGATAATATTGTCATTGTTTTTTAACAATTTCAGTGCTTGTCATTCTTTGGTGGTCAGATTATCCGTTGTGACTGATTCACTATCCAGCATTTTCATGAGTTCTCTTTCATTTATACTCTATTTAGAAAACTGTCCATCCCAGGTGTTCTTAGAGTGACTCCTGTATTGTGGTTATTTGTTCTTCCAATTTACTCAGCTTTTTGTTTTCTTCCTTGATAATAAGTTGCATTAGTTTAGATGAAGATTGGGACAGAATGCTGTTCCATTCAGCAGTAAATTCCTCTCCATAGTTAAAATTCACAATTTTCTTTAGGCGTAACCCTCTAGGGATCATATTATCTAAGTACCGCTGCAAAGTTATGGAGTCCCACCATGTCTTTAATCTTTGTGTCATGGCTTGTTCAAGCTCTTTAAACATAGTATTCACATTGGGATCATAAGACTGTGGTTTGTTGCTGCTGAAAACATCATTAATCTTTCCCATTCTGACTTCATTAGCCACAGGAAGAAAACATGATGGAGTGTCCATCTTAAATAGCCACAAGAAGGAGAACACCAAAAAGACTCCACCGATTAATGTGATGAAAAAATGGAGTAAAATAAACGTGGCCCTGGCAATAATGGTGACACGAAAATTGCTATGAACACAGGTGTGCAAAGAAAAAAAAGGAAAATTTCAGCCTACCATACATATGCCATAAGGTTCCACTGGTGCACGGAAATCCTTGGTAGCAAATCCAGGGATGAGAAGCAGTTAAGAAGTAGATTAGAAAAACTCCAGCAAATTCTCCATATCCATCACAAGAAATGCAAAGTTAAAACGTCCATTTTATTAGTTCCATTAAAAAAGCGCCATATGTAAGGCAGACCTACAGAAGTTCCGCATGACTTGGGTGAAGGCAGCTATAAACCAGAAAGCAACGTCAGTCAGCATGGAGGACCTAATTAAACACCTGGTGCAAGCCCAGCAACAACAGCAGCAACAACAGCAACAAAAACATAGTGCACAACAGGAGACAAATAAGCTGTTTATGCAACAGATCCAGCAGCAATAGTTTGAACTACTCGCAGAGGCCGTTCATGGCATGGTGGCAGCTCTGACTCCAAGATCAGCTGATAATATTTCTGTCCAAAAGGCGGTGAGGAGAGTCTTGCAGAAAACGAGCCTGGGTGACGACAGAGGCCTTTTTAACAGTTTTTGAAAAGGTTGCTGTGAAGACCCGGGGTCTTTTGTGGGGCATAATACTACTCACACAACACAGGATGAGGGTAAAACAGTGTGGCAATACTTTATTGAACCACCAAACAAACAATAAACATATAGAACAGTCCCAGTAAAAAATAAAAATGGTGCAAAATTACACAGTCTCACCCTTCCGCTGGCCCACTGGGAATAGAGCAGCTGCGACTTTGGGACTTCCAGGGCCAACTCCCTCAACCAGTGGCACCCCGCTTTGGGTACATACCCACACAGAGGAGGTAGTGGCAAGCTTAGGAAGCACACAGTCCATTGAGGTACAAGGCCAGGAGACCCGAGCGTCCCACCCTGGCTTCTCCGAACATATCCATGGGATCAGGTAACCGGAGGGTCACAATCCTGGCTTTCCCCAACGTCTCCATGGGACCAGGTGACTGGATGGTCCCAACTTGGTGTCTCAGAACATATCCATGGGACCAAGTGACCGGAAGGACAAAATCCTGGTTTCCAGAAACATCTTCATAGGGTTAGTGACGGTCAATGGAGCAGATCTGTATCCTTCCAGGTAGGGCAGTGTTCCCTTAGGTTGGCATCCTGTGGAATCCAAATCTGTGTTCCTCTGGATGGAGCCATGATACCAAGCTGCTGTTCTGAAGAGTCTCTCTGATTCTCTTTTCAGCAGGATAGAAATCCCTTTTTATATTTAAATCTGTGGCTCAGGTCATCATTTACAAGTCAGGGGGGAAGGGGCAGGGGCTCATGTTTCATTGTTTGAACATTTAATCAATTTGCATAGTTTGTATCCCCCTGCTCTGTAAATCAACAAACTGGCCTAGTACAATATGTAATTAGCATGTTAATAAACATCATTATTCCCCAACCCTGAGTCACTGTCCTCCATACAATAAGTTGCAGTAAATATCAACTCAAATGTCAACATTCAGGTTTATACAAATACTAGCCTGTCCTTCTTGACTCACCAAAGAAAAACACAAATTCAAAAGTCAACACAAACACAATAGTGTATTTCTCCTGGACTAACAAATCTAGACGCCTGGCTAATTAAGATTGAAAGCTGTGTCATCACAGTCGCCAAAAGGGAGAAACTCCCGCCAGAGAAATGGGCGGAAGTCCTGGCACCATACTTAATTGGGGAGCCACAGAATGCCTACAGGATGCCAAAGAATATGTGGAATTGAAAATGGAAATTTTGGCAAGCTTTGAGGTGACAATGACTGCCAGAGCACAACGGGTCCATTGCTGGGCATATTACTGTGACAAACCCCCTAGCTCCCAAGTATTTGACCTACTGCACCTCATCCAAAAATGGTTGCAACCTGAGCCTTCTACCCCAGCGAAGATAGTAGAGCGAGTTGTAATGGACCAGTTCATGCACTCTTTTCAGAGGCCAAATGTATATTTGGGTTTCCCAAGGAGATCCTTGGAATGCCGATTACCTGGTCGGACTGGTCAAAAGGTATCAGGAGGTCGAGGGTTCCTTTGGGAGGCAACCCACTCCATACTGGAAGTCTCATAGGGGGGGGGCGGATGCTCAAAAGAGTGTGGGGCGTTCAAGGTCAAAGGGGGAAGTGGAAGTCATGCCAAAGGTCTCATCTGTGCATTTAATTTGCTGGAAATGTCAAAGCCCAGGTCTTATAGTCGCCCATTGTTCCCTGACCACAGAGCAAATGAACTGTAGCATTGGATGCCGATGTTCATACTACGCATATCCGGCTTGCACTGTGGACTGTCTACCTAATGAGGGGCCACAAGCTTGTCCCATTAAAGTGAATGGTCTGCAAATGACTGTACTGCTAGACTCATGGAATTTGGTGACCCTCATGAGGGCCACACTCCCTCTCCAACTGATCCCTGGGAAGAAGGTGGGCATCGGCTTCATTCACAGGGATGCTAAAGACTATCCGGTGGCCAGAGAGATCATTGAGATGGCCCAAGGTACTGAGTCCCATGACGTCGCCATGTTCCAGGATTTATTGCACCCAATTATCATAGGCCGGGACTCTGTGTTGTTTTGGGACTTGTGGGGGGGGGTGGGGTAGAGGCATTGGTTGCTTGGATAAGATGGGTTGCCCCTAAAGAAGTCTTACCACACCCAGAGTCTGATGGATTTCCATTCTGTGTAATAATGGGAGATGAGGAGGCAGCATCCCTTGAGGAGGATATACCTGAGATACTGTAGGGGTGGCCGAAGAAAATTTTGGGTCCACCCAACATAGGGACCTAACTCAAAAGAAGTGTTCAATAATGTAACCGTTATAAATGGCATTGCGCAGGAGCTGGGGGGCTGACACCAGATTTCCTTATTTTATGATGAGTGGGGACTTATTGTATAGTGTTACTAAGGACAGAGAGGAAATAGTGGAGCAATTGTTGGTACCAGGACCATATAGATGGAGGGTGTTGGACAGTGCCCATTCTCATGTCTTGGGTGGCCATCTGGGTGTGGACAAAACCCAAGAACGGGTAATTCAGAGGTTCTATTGGCCAGGATGTCATCGGGAAAGCCTAAAAGGTATTGCAAGTCCTGTCCCACCTGCCAGTTAACTGCTCCCCCACCTCTCACTTTTTAAATCTCCTCGTGCCGTTACCCATCACAGAGGTGCAGTTTGAGCAAATTGCCATGGACCTGCACAGCCCCCTTGTTAAAGTCGGCTTGTGAGAATCAATATATTGTTTGTCCTTGCTTATGTTACGTGGTACCCAGAAGCAGTTCCCCTGAGAAAGTCCTCCACTAAAAGTATAGTCTGTGAGTTGGTCCACATCTTTGTCTGGGCATGACTACCGAACAAGATCCTGAACGTCCAAGGAACACCCTTTATGAGTAAGGTGATAAGGGAATTGTGTAAGGCTTTGCAAATTACACAACTGAAGACGTCAGTTTACCATCCCCAGACGGCCTTGTGGAAAGGTTCAATATAATCTTAAAGAGTATGCTTAAAAAGGTCAAAGAAAAGGACGGTCGAGACTGGGACTGTCTCCTCCCATATCTATTATTATCTATCCGAGAGGTTCCACAAGCTTCTACCATATTCTCTCCATTTGAACTCCTGTATGGTCAACATCCGCGGAGTCTCCTTGATATAGCAAAGGAAACCTGAGAAGCCGAGGTCACGCCCCATAGGAGCATCATCAAGCACGTCAACCAGATGCAGGAGAGGGTTGCAAAGGTAATGCCCATCAGAAAGGAACATCTCCAGGCAGAAGAGGCTCAATCCCGGGTTTACAACCAGTCAGCCAGGGTGAAGCAGTTCAGCCCCGGGGACAGAGTCCTCGTGCTTATTTCCACAGCAGAAAGTAAGTTTTTGGCCAAAGGGCAAGGCCCCTATGAGGTGGTAGAAAAGCTGGGTGAAGTGAACTACAAGGTTCATCCACCAGGAAGACAGAAGCCGGACCAGGTCTACCACGTAAATCTTATCAAGGCAGGACAAGACAGTGACTCTGTTGAAACTCTATGTTTGCTCGTTAAGCCAGAAATGGGACATTGAAGATGTCACAGTAACCGAGATGCAGTTCAAGGCCTAAAAACAGCAGTATCTGCAGAGACCCCGACCCCCTTACTGCCGTGGCCCCCGGCCGGTGTATCCCGCGCCGCTGGTCATTTCCCACACCGGCTGTGCTCAGGGTGCGCACACCGCGCGCAACTCCCCGGGTACTGTGCTCAGGGGGTGCACGCATGCTCCCTGTCTCCTAAAGGGGTCGCGTACGCCATCCTAAAATGTTCCCGGCCAGTGGCCGGAAGACAGGTATTATTTAAGTCACCTCCCCCAACATGGAGGTGCCTGTGCAACATTGTCAGTTAGGTTCCTAACCTTCCTGTTAGTTTAGTTCTCAGGTCCTAGTGCTGTCCGTCAGCCTGTCTATCAGCCGTGCCTGCCAGTTTGTCTTTCAGCCGTGCCTGCCTGATCACCAGCCAAGTCCATCTGCCTACCTACCAGCCGTGACTGTCCGCCTGCCCATCTGTCGTGCCAGTCGGCACCTGTCATCTATCTTGTGGGAGTCGCCTGCTCTCACACGAAGTCGGTCCCGGAGTGGCACCTGGTACACCTTCCCGGAACCACCTTTGTTCACGGAGTCATAAAGCCACCATCGAGCCAGGATCGGTCCGGATGAGGTCCCTAGTTATACCCCTAGGATTCCTCCTTGTACCACAGCACAGTGGTTCCACCACCCAAAACACGCATAGACCTAAGTGACCTGTCAATCAACTACGGCAGGTCAGGAACTGCATAGGATTAGTCAGGTCTCTCCCTATATTAAAACAGACGGCTTTTCAAACATCAGTGTTTCAGAGTAAAACACACCTGGCTATATTTTCACAGCAATGCTCCAATTCATGCTGCCTGTGGTTCGGGCACCATGAATCTAATGACAGGAAGAGTCATCCTCATCATCAATTATGTTTTAGATTGCTTTGGTGAAATGATACAGTTTTAATAGTATTATAAGTAAATGGAAAAGTCTTTTTCAGCTCACCTGTCCTCTTTGTGTATGGCTGCCATCACAGGATAATTCAATCAGTAGTAAAAAATCCAGCACCAGAAGGGGCGGAGCTTAGCGACAGAAACTTCTTAGCCAAGAAACCTATTGGAACCTGATGATGGAGACCGCCCATCCCAGCCGTTTAAATAAGCGTACAGATGTAATCTTGTTTTATTAATACAGTTCACTTACCTTCTAACTGTGTATAATGTCAGCATCATATTGTTGGTTTTAAATTTGTATTTTTGTACTGGTAAAAGATTTTTTAATGGCTGTGGGTGTGGAAAAATCTGAATCATGTTACAGGGGGGCGGGGTATTTTGAATCCTTGGTCAATTTAAAACCCTGACTCACTGGTATAACACTAGATTATGACTAAGGGGCATATTTGGCCCTGAAACGCATAAACCGGTGTCTGGGACCTCCGCTATTTCTGCCATTTTTTCTACTGTTGGTTGTCTATGCTTATAATGAAGATTTTGGAATAAAGTTTGTTTGAGTGCAACCTTTTGGTGCTGCATTTTTTTTACTACTGATTGAATTATCCTGGGATGGCAGCCATGCACAAAAAGGACAGGTGAGCTGAAAAAGACTTTTCCATTTACTTATATTGTTTTGGATATTCCCCCTGTTTTTCATGCTCCTTGTCTGAAGCTCCACGTCCAATATTATGGCTGACACCGACAACCAGAACACTAATATTAAAGGGTTTTCTTTTAATTTGAATGAAAACCTATGCGATAGAATGGCTGACCTTAAAGAAATTTTTGGTCAAAGCAAAGAAGATAATTCAGGTCCCAGCAATTTTAAATCTGACACGAATATGTTAGAAAAATTACTGGTACGCGAGATGAAATTATGGTGGAATGTGGCTTCATTAAAGATGTACCTTGAAAAAGATATCATACCCGGCGGATTACGCTTAAAAAATTCCCGCATTTAATAGTGATGAGGAGTTTATGAGTCAATGGAATTCTACTCTGTCTACGTACTCTAAGGAGCTAATGAGGCTCATCATTGACAGAGAAAATTCTGAGTGAATTGAAGGGTGAAATTCGCACAGCACAGGAGTTCATAATCAGCTCAGTCTCAGGCCAACAGTTTTATATTCTTGATAAAAAGCTCATAGAAAAGATAAAAAAGTTGGAAACTACAATCAAGTTTATTTAAAAGTCTAAATTACATTGGGACTTAAAGGATTATGAACTGGGCAAAGTTTACACCTGGGTAACTGAGCGTAATATACCGGCGACACCTAAACCTATACTCAAAAAGCCACAAACTGAGGCCCCTAGACAGGGCAGTTCAAAAGTCGGGTTTAGTGACCTGGATACTTCTGGCGGTATTAGTCATGATCCGGAGGAGGGTTCATCTTCAGCAAACACTCCCAACAACTCTTCTGAGATTCCTATTATATGTCCAAAAAACGGGTTCGGGAGGGGGGGGGGGCAGAATCGCGGGCACCGGAAATCAAAAACCGAAATGATATCCACAACGGTATAGGGCGAAATGCAAAAGGTATTAACCCTTGGAGCCAATGTAGTGAATTTGTCCTCTTTCACCATTAACAACAACCAATTGAATTTGCTGTCTAAAGGTCTAGGATACACTCCAGAGTTTCACTTTAATTTTTTCAACACAGTACTGGATGTAAACCATTTTGTCAGGGGTCTCACAGTTGGAAGACATTTTTTCAAAGAACCATCGGAAGTTAATGATATGGATTCAGCAATGACATCTAGTGAAGATATGTTTGTCTCTATGGAATTTGATGACCAATTTGCACATAAGACTTTGATACAGCTGGACTTTGAGTCTAGGAGAGAACAATCTACTACCTCTGTTGCTGAAAATTTTCGGACTAAAAATCCCTCTTTTTATCCGGTCCAGTCAATGGTGCCAGTACTGGACCGTTTTCAAGAATTAGTGCAGAACGAATTGAAAAATTTGTATTTGAGTTCCTCATATAGCAAGCAGAATAATAGAGCGGTTCAGTCTTTACACGATAATCCTGAATTGGTAATAAGAAAGGCAGATAAGAAGGGGGGAAGGGGCGGTTGTCCTGTTGAATAAATCCCTATATAATATCTTGAATTGCCAAATTCTGGAGGATGTTAATACTTATTCTGTTTTTCAAGGTAATCCAACTTTGGGATTTAATGAGAAAATTAAGAAACTTCTTAATATGGGTCGTTCTATGGGGGTGTTGTCCGAAAAAGAGGTAGAGTATATGTACGTAAGTGATCCAGTGGTCCCAATTTTTCATTCTGTACCCAAGCTTAATAAAGAGAGGTTTCCCCCACCCATGAGACCTATTGTCTCTGGGATGGGTTCCTTTAGCGAAAAATTATCCGAATGGGTGGATTCTCTCCTACAGCCTGTGGTCCAGATTTGTTCGGGTTACATTAAAGAAACATGTAATTTACTACCAGTTTTGGACCATATTGTGTGGGATAAGTTCATGTGGGTCACTTGCGATATAGAATCTTTCTATTCGTGTATCCCACATAATATGGGCATATTGGCTGTCTCCGAAATGCTGTTAAAGTATACCACCTACAGCCCTGATTTGATTTCTTTTGTTTGCATTGCCCTTGATTTCCTACTCAGACACAATTATTTTTTGTACAATAAAAATTTTTTTTTGCAGTGTACAGGTGCGTCTATGGGAGCGAAATTCTCTCCATCTTTCGCTAATTTATTTGTGTTTTAGTGGGAAGATGCAAACATTTTCTCCGATAACAACCCATTTCAGTCTAGTATATTCAGCTACGCTAGATATATGGATGATTTAATTATTATTAGGTCTGCTGACGTCTCTGATATTCCCAAATGTATGAGTTACCTTAATAACAATAATTGTAACCTTTTTTTTACCCACACCTTTAAGAATGCCAACATCAGTTTTTTGGACTTATTGATCTCTGTGGATGACAGGAATAAAGAAATACTACAACTTTCCGCAAGAAAACTATGGGTAACACTATTTTGAGAGCGGATTCCTGTCACCCCAGACATGTGAGGGTTAATATTCCAAGGGGAGAATTATATAGATCTAAAAGAAACTGCAGTGACCACAAATCCTATATTAAAGAGAGGAGAAATCTGTGCACGTTTAAGGGAAAGAGTTGGTCTTTAGAAAGAGCAACAAAAGCTGTGGAAAAAATCCCCAGAACAGACATGGTAAAATTCCATAAACAAAAAAAAACCAAAGAAACGGGAGAATCAAAGACCCATTTTTGTCACCACCTATAGCAAAGAATACAAGCAGATAAAGATGTCTATCAAAAAATACTTACCAATGCTTAAAAGTGATTCTGCTTTGGAAAGTATTCTTCAGGAAGGGTGTTTAATTTCCACAAGGAAAGCTCCTACCCTTTCTAATCTTCTAACACCTAGTATGGTAATGGATAATCCTGTTAAAAGGTCCTGGTTGTCTACTAAAGGTTTCTTTAGTTGTGGGGGTGGTAGATGTGGAGCATGCAAATATGCAGTTAACACTAAGCAATTTGCAAAGAAAGTGAGGTCTGAAACAATCATTAGCCATGACTTTTTTAAATTGCAATAGTTCATATGTTATATATATTGTTACCTGCAATATTTGCGACCTCTCCTATATAGGCTGCACAACACGAAAACTCCGGCAGCGCATCAGTGAACATCTAAAAGGATTCAGTGAACAGAGACGCACCTAATCCTTCTAATGTATCGAAACATTTTTACCAAATGCACGGTGGTGATTTGAGCGGTTTCCAGTTTTTTGGCATGGAAAGGGTCAGTAAGCCCAGAAGGGGCAGAGCTTGGCGACAGAAACTTCTTAGCCGAGAAACCTATTGGATCCTGATGATGGAGACCGCCCATCCCACCGGTTTAAATAAGCCTACAGATGTAATCTTGTTTTATTAATACAGTTCACTTACCTTCTGTATATAATGTCAGCATCATATTGTTGGTTTTAAATTTGTATTTTTCTACTGCTAAAAGATTTTTTAATGGCTGGGGGTGTGGAAAAATCTGAATCATGTGACAGGGGGGCAGGGTTTTTTGAATCCTTGGTGAATTTAAAACCCTGACTCACTGGTATAACACTACACTGTGTTCCAAATTATTATGCAAATAATATTTTCTCAGATTTTCCCAAATTACCTATATGAATTGCAGTCATTGTAATTTTCCAGTCAAATAACTATTAGAGTACAACTGAAAGGTTTTTGTACAAACTGCCTATGATAACAGTATATTTTAAAAAAAATAAAAAACTCAAACTGCACTCAAAATGCATGTTCCAAATTATTATGCACAGCAGAGTTTTCAACCTTTTCATTTTAATAAAGAACAAAAAATGGTCATTTTTGAAATTATAAGCATTAGCAGGTTATTACAAACTGAAATCAAACAGTTTTCAACTCAAAACTTTATTCTAGGTGATGTAACATTTGCACATAGGACCGCTTGTTCGAAAGGAGCTTCTGAACTCTCTCGTCCATTGAATTTGTCAGGTTTTGGATGGTTTCTGCTTTAATTGTTTTGCATGAGGACAGAATACCCTCCCAGAGCTGTTGCTTAGATGTGAACTGCCTCCCGCCATCATAGACACTCCTTTTGATGATGCTCCAGAGGTTCTCAATGGGGTAGAGGTCAGGGGAGCATGGGGGTCACACCATAAGTTTGTCCCCTTTTATGCCCAGAGCAGCCAGAGATGCAGATGTGTTATGTGCAGCATGAGACGGGGCATTATCATGCATGAAAATGATCTTGCTGCGGAATGCACGGTTCTTCTTCTTGAACCATGGAAGGAAGTGCTGTTTGAGAAACTCAACATACATTATGGAGTTCATCTTTACCCCTTCAGGGATCCTAAAAGGGCCGACAATCTCTCTCCCCATGATTCCCGCCCAAAACATTACTCCACCTCCTCCTTGTTAGCGCCGTAGCCGTGTTTGCATGGGGTGTCCATCAACCAGCCATCCTCCACTCCATCCATCTGGACCATCGAGATCATTTCATGCATGATAATGCCCCGTCTCATGCTGCACATAACACATCTGCATCTCTGGCTGCTATGGGCATAAAAGGGGACAAACTTATGGTGTAGCACCCATGCTCCCCTGACCTCAACCCCATTGAGAACCTCTGGAGCATCATAAAAAGAAGTGTCTATGATGGCGGGAGGCAGTTCACATCTAAGCAACAGCTCTGGGAGGGTATTCTGTCCTCATGCAAAACAATTGAAGCAGAAACCATCCAAAACCTGACAAATTCAATGGACGAGAGAGTTCAGAAGCTCCTTTCGAACAAGGGGTCCTATGTGCAAATGTAACATCACCTAGAATAAAGTTTTGAGTTGAAAACTGTTTGATTTCAGTTTGTAATAACCTGCTAATGCTTATAATTTCAAAAATGACCATTTTTTTGTTCTTTATTAAAATGAAAAGGTTGAAAACTCTGCTGTGCATAATAATTTGGAACATGCATTTTGAGTGCAGTTTGAGTTTTTTATTTTTTTTTAAATATACTGTTATCATACGCAGTTTGTACAAAAACCTTTCAATTGTACTCTAATAGTTATTTGACAGGAAAATTACAATGACTGCAATTCATATAGGTAATTTGGGAAAATCTGAGAAAATATTATTTGCATAATAATTTGGAACACAGTGTAGGTTATGACTAAGGGGCATATTTGGCCCTGAAACGCGTAAACCGGTGTCTGGGACCTCTGCTATTTCTGCCATTTTTTCTACTGTCGGTTGTCTATGCTTTTAATGAAGGTTTTGGAATAAAGTTTGTTGGAGTGCAACCTTTTGGTGCTGAATTTTTTAATAGTATTATTCAGGTCAGTTTATTCACCAGTCCTCTCTAAAAGTAACTTTTCAGTTACAGTCACTTAAAGCACATGCCTTCCTGGTACATTGCCATCTACCGTCCAGGATTGGTAACACACCACACTTCTGCTGTCTGCCCAGTTTCACGTATACATATATAACAGATAGGTGGAAGAAGAAAGAACCCCTTTAATCAAAAAGACCAGCTCCTTCATCTGCATCTTAGAACATTGTTATCAGGTATGAGTTTGGCTGGGAGATCTTCTACACCAGTGATTCTCAATCTGTAGTTGGTAGGCAAGCAGAATAAAAAACGATAAAAAAAAAAGAGATTGAGCAAAAAAGTATCGTCACAAACCCTCAGAATTAACAGGGAACTGAAATAAAGAGCTCCCTGCCACAAAAGACCCAACTGGAGGAAGCTTTCTACTTGCATTCAGACATTGTGATGGTAGTCTATTACTACTCAGTCAAACAACAAACTTTAGCAGTCTGATAGTGGAGAGGAGCAGGTTGGAAAACATGATCCGTGTCCTTGGAGTAAACCTCTGTAAGCATATAACTACTATTAGTGATTTAATAGGTAGCAAGCATTAGATGACATCAAATCCAAATGAATTATTACCTATTAGCAGCTATTACAACGTACCAATCTGAATACTCATAGAATAAATATATTGGTACGAGTTATTTCCATCGTACAAGACATGTTTAAAACTGCACTGGAGGTTCCATCGCAGATGTGGCCAAAAATGGCAGACAAGATTTTTCTGGTAAATGGACAGAAACCATGGCAGACACCCAATTGTCTACTTTATAGTCAAAGTAGTTCGTCAGGCACCACTAGTGTTTGTCACGAGGCGGATCTGGCACTGACATTTTTGTTGTTCTGTTCCTCTGAAATAGCAGAACAATGGAAACGAAGAATGCAGAAGCCCGATCAGTAGTGCGCCTGTTTTGACACTGCCTGTTATTAATTTTTTGTAAAATTTAAGTTAAAATGTATTATAGATGTATTTTCAATTGACATTTAGAAAATATTGCTTCGCTGAGCATATTTTGTTGGTAGTTCTAATTGCTGTGTGGTGCCTAGCTTGAAAAACTAGAGAAAAACTGCTCAACACAGTATTGCCTGGACCCTCATATAAGTAGAAATTACAGATCCCACCACTCCCGCAGGCTTGGATTGTGCATGCTGTGACTGAAGCGAATACGCAATTATTGCTTTCATTTTCCTTTACAGCAGTGGTCAACAGTTTGACACACCCATTCATGCAATGTTTTTTCTTGTTCTTACTGAAATGTGCACATCGAAGAGTCAGACTGAAGGCAGGAAAAACAAAAGGAGTAAAGAAACATGTGTGCAACAAACCAGAATTGTGATAAACAGAGCAGGACGTTGGCTCAGTAGTTATCACTGTTGCTTTACAGTACTAGGGTCCAGGGTTCAAATCCCACCAAGGGCAATATCTGCAAGGAGTTTGTTTGTTCACCTTGTGTTTGCGTGGGTTTCCTCACACACTCCAAAGACATACTGATAGAGAATTTATATTGTGAGCCCCAATGGAGACAGTGATGATGATGTCTGAAAAGCGCTGTGGAATTAATGGCGACATATAAGCAAGTAAAATAAATAATTTCTCAAAAGTACCCCTTTTAAGTCTGATGATAGCTTTACATCACTTTGGCATTACCTAAAGCAGATCCATGAGGCTATCATCTAGAATGGCTTTTCAAAAGTCTTTAGGAGTTCCAGGAGGTCTTGAGCACTTGTTGGTTGCTTTGTTTTTACTTTGTGATACAACTCATCCAAAACTCTCTCAATTACATTGATGTTAGGTGATTGGAGAGGCCATGTCATCTTAAACAAGCACTCCATCACTCTCAATTTTGGTCACATAACCTTTATATAGCCAGGGGTATGTTTTGGGTCCTTGTCCTGTTTGCACTAATTGGACCCATTAAGTGCAAACTGCAATCGATGGCATGCTGTTGAAGAATGCTGTGGTACCCCTGCTTTGTAAATGTGCCTGAAGTTTAGAATAAATTAGTTAAGAACACTACACCATCACATGTCCCCATCCGTGTTCTGCATGCGTACTACTTATGTAGAAACCATCTGCTCACAAAGACATGTTGCTTGATTTGATAAGTCAGAATTTTTGATTTTTGGTACCAAAGTACAGATTTCCATTGATCCAATTTCCAGTTCTTGTGTTGCTTGGCCCAAACAAGGTTCTTCTTGTGTGTGGTGCTCAATAGTGGCTTCTTTACAATTCCAATCTCCTATGGACTGCAGGTATTGATATGTGTCTGCACTTTGATGTCTGGGAATTATTTATGAGTGCTTATATCTGAGGTGTTCTGGTTTCTGAGGCTGGTAACTCTGATGAACGCATCCTTTGCAGCAGGAGTCATTCTTGTTCTTCCTTTCCTGGGGAGGTCCTCATTAGAGCAAGTTTCATCATAGTGATTCATAGCTTTCATGACTGTACTTCTGTACTTGAGGATATCTTTAAAGTTCTAGCAATTTCCAGATTGACTGATCTTCATAGCTTTAAGTAATGATGGATTGCCGTTTCTTTTTACTTAGTTGACTGCTTCTTGCTACTTAGTTGACTGTTTCTTGCAACATTTTGGCTTAAAAAACTGTGGAATAGGATCCAGTGCTGTATGGAACTGTGTACCAAAACTGCTTCTGCAAAGTACACCTGATGGTCACAAATACTTTCTGAGGGCAGAGGACTCCACGAATAAACTCTCAATAAGGGTATGTGCCCACGATGCAGATTTTGAGCAGAAATTTCCTGAGCGTTTTTTCCTCTCCCTGGCAGAAAAAAAACGTATGCAGATTTTACATTCGTTTTTTCTGCCAGGGAGAAGCATTTTTTAAGCGTTTTTACATGCGTTTATGCATGCGTTTTTTCACGCGCTTTTTCCAAGCGATTTTGAGCATCACTTGGAAAAGGGCTTGACAAGTTGGTCACACAATATAAATCCATGCAACTGGTATGGATTTATATTGTGTTACCGAGATTTCTGCTTAAAATATTGCACCTATAGTAAGAAAAAAAAGAATTATGAAGTAAAAAATAAAAAAAAATATTCATATGTACCTCTCCGGCGGCTCCCGGTCTGCTCCCGACGGCATCCTCTCTCCTCGGCGGCTAGCGGTGTTCTGCCAGGACCTGCGGTGACGTCATTTAGTCAGCTGATAGTCACGCGACCATCACCTGATCGCTGACGTCAGCGGTCGCGTGACCATCAGCTGACTAAATGACGTCACCGCAGGTCCTCCCAGTACACCGCGGGATGCCGAGGAGAGAGGACACGGCTGAGAGGAGACCGGGGGCCGCCGGAGAGGTACGAATTAATACTTTTATGCATTTAAGTGTTTCCGCAGCGGCAATTCCGCTGCAGAAACGCTTAAAGAACGCATGGTAGTAGGTCTGCCATGTTCCCCAATGATAATCCGCATGTGCTGTGCACATGCTGCGGAAATTTCCGCTTCGGATTATCATTGCGGAAAAATCCGCAGCACTACCAATTATTTTGCACAATCGTGACGTTTTCGTCGCCATTGACTTGCATTGAATCTCTTAATATCCGCATGACTACATGTGCACATGCGGATATTAAGCGATTCAATGTGCGGATGGTACCCGAGTCTGGAGAAGAGGAGACTCTCCTCCAGACCCGGGTACCATACTACCTATAAAAAAAAAAAAAAAAGAATTTAAAATAAAAAAAACACATTATACTCACCTTCTGAAGTCCCCCGGTCTTCTATCCGATACGTCTTGGCTCCCCGGTGGCTCGCGATGGAGTAAAAGGACCTTCCATGACGTCATTCAGTCATGTGACAGGTCACGCGACCGCTGACGTCGGCGGTCGTGTGACCTGTCACAAGACTAAATGAAGTCATGGAAGGTCCTTTTACATTACCGCGAGACACCGGGAAGACCGGACGCATCGGAGAAGGAGACCGGGGGCCATCGGAAGGTGAGTATACGTTTGTTTTTTTTTACCATTTTTATTTGTTTTTTTAAATAACTTGGTCACACTATATAAAATCCATACCGGTTGCATAGATTTATATAGTGTGACCAGGTTGTCAAGTACTTTTTCAAGTGATGCTAAAATCGCTTGGAAAGCGCTTGACAACCCGCATACGAAATCGCATGTGCAAAACGCGTGAAAAACGCTTGTCCCTGGCTGAAAAAACGCATGTAAAATTCGCATGCGTTTTTTTTGCCAGGGAGATGCAGAAACATTCAGGAAAAATCAGGAGCATTTCTGCATCTTGGGCACATAGCCTTAAAGTGATATTGATGATTGATGAATGGCTTTTATCTATATCTTATATCAGCTCTTACAATATATTGTCTGCCATACAAGAACTCTGAACAATGAATGTTTACTAAGATATGCTAAATACCATTGTAGGGTGTTTGCCAGACAACATTGGGGGGATGAGCTGTGGATATTCAAGCATTGTAAATTAATATCATGATCCCAGACCACTGACCTGTGAATGATGGCTTGAAAGGACAAATGTGAACTATAAAAAGGGGGTCTCTTCATCTTTTCAAGGAGACACTACAGGATGAGAGCCTAAAGCCCCCGTCTCACATAGCGAGATCGCTAGCGAGATCGCTGCTGTGTCACGGTTTTGGTGACGCAACAGCGACCTCACCAGCGATGTCACTATGAGTGACACTTTGCAGCGATCAGGCCCCTGCTGTGAGGTCGCTGATCGCTGCAAAGTGTCCTGGACCATTTTTTGGTCGTTGCCCTCCCGCTGGTCAGCACACATCGCTGTGTGTGACTAGCGGGAGCACCGATCAGGCTGGTAACCATGATAAACATCGGGTTACTAGGGGCACACGCGCACCTAGTAACCCGTTGTTTATCATGGTTACGAGCCTGCTAAAGTGAGCGGTAACCTCCCGCTCACTGTAGCAGAGTGGTAACCATGATAAACAACAGGTTACTAGGTGCGCGTGTGCCCTTAGTAACCCGATGTTTATCATGGTTACCAGCCTGCTAAAGTGAGCGGTAACCTCCCGCTCACTGTAGCAGAGTGGTAACCATGATAAACAACGGGTTACTAGGTGCGCGTGTGCCCCTAGTAACCCGATGTTTACCATGGTTACCAGCCTGCTCCTGCTTCAGCAGCAGGTTGGTAACCAGGAGCAGGACATCGTGGAAAGATTCTTTCCACGATGTCGCTGCTCCCCTGATCGTTGGTGAGCCTGCCTGTTTGACAGCTCACCAGCGACCACATAGCGACGCAGCAACGATCCCTGACAGGTCATATCGTTGTCGGGATCGTTGCAGCGTCGCTTAGTGTGACGGGTCTTAAGGGACGACAGGCTTGGCTGGAAAGATACAGAACTGCTCCATTGACAATTTCTGAACTCTCAGAGACGATGCGAAGAATCCAGGTTGGGACAACCAGGTCACCTGGCCACATACAGCTGAAACGAGAAGTTTACATCTAATATATAAAGCTGAATGTGTGTGTGTATGTATGTATGTGTGATGAAAGCCGGCCGGTGGGTGCAGCTCTCTGGCGCCCCCTTACCTCTCAGGTCAGTCAAGGTACTGCACCTAGAGAAAGTAGTGCCAGGAAGCTGCAACCAGCGCAGGGAACACGGTAGTGTGTTATCCCTTCAACGTCACTAAACCGTAACGTCACTACACAGCACAACTCGCTAGCGCCCTCTTAGCCTCAGGTCAGTCAAGGAACTGCACCTAGGATAAGCGGTCGCCAGGGAGACTGTCCTGTAACCTACTGGGTATCGGGGCCCTCTGTAGTGAGGGCGGTATATATATCTTCCTTGGCCGCGCCAGGAATATATATATCTGAACCTCCGACCGTCACTACCAGCCTTCCCCAATCCCCAGTTGGTATGCTGCCACCAGTCCCTATTTTAGATATACGCCCAGTCCGTGAATGGGCCTATATCGGGTCAGGAACCAACCCTGGGTAGCGTTTTTGGCTTGAGCCGAGTTCACACGGACGTGCGTTCGTTATGCAGAATAAAAGGCAGGCCCACAATTACTTGAGGTAATTGATTATAATAATACACTAGATACACGATATACAACTAAATATACACAGGTATAAGGTCAGGCTAAACTATACAACAATGGAATACAACACACAGAATCACCACAGCATATCAGTTACCGGTTTCTTGATTTTCTTGTGACGCAGGGAGAGGATTCTGCGGTCGCAGGCACGGTTCTTTGTTACAGGCTGAGGCCTACCACCGCATGGTCAAACTGCTCCTCCCCTTGGTGGCCTCAGCTGGTGCTCAGATGTTCAGCACACCACTCTTGGGTCAAAAACTGACTTGTCTCTTGTCTGTCCTGCTATCTTACCTGCCCCGTCCTGCCCACTGCTGGTGAGGTCAGCTGGCTCAGTCTCCACCCTCAGGTCTAACTTCGATCAGAAGCCCAAATTCTATGGAACCCAATAACTTCTTCTGGGATGGTCTCATGATACCCCCAGGGGTTCCCATGGATTCGGGCCGCCGTAACCGACCTTTTGATATCAATTATGATACCATACGGTCCTCAGGAATGGCTCCGCGCTATATCTTGGCTTCCAGAGCACGTACAAACGTCTACCGCGGAGGCTTGTGTGCGCAATGGCTCCGGGACGCCGTGATATTTTTTTATTGGCCCATCCCACGCAACATGCGTGTACTATTCATGTTTCTATATCTTATGCCTCCATGCTTGTGACAGACAAAGAAACTAGTCCTATGGGACAAATGGTCAGGTACAGATAGACGAAGCACCCCCCCCTGCTGGCTGTGTTTCCTCTCGAAGTCTTTGAAGCTCCTAGCATTCAAGTGTTAAGTAGGCTTCTTATCTTACAGGAGCCTGGATGGGGGGAAACTATCTAGTTGACGTTTTAACAGAAGGTCCCAAGGGTGGGGGCTGCTGAAGTGTGGCCATCCCTGGATATGATTTATCATTACCAAGATGGCGGCTACAGGTTCATCACACCTCCCCCTATACGAGGGCGCGAGGGGGTAGCACATTCCTGTGTTCCCCCGTGCGTCCTTCTGCACCCTCCCCTTGCCGGGATAACCCGTCAGCGTTACCGTGGTCACGGCCTCTTCTGTGGCGAATGGAGAAGTGGTACTGCTGGAGAGCGAGGCTCCAGCGTAGCAACCTGCCATTCGACCCAGAGACCGTGTGTAACCAGCTGAGGGGGTTGTGGTCCGTCTCCACGGTGAAATGGCTCCCGTACAAGTAGGGCTGCAGAAGCTGCAGGGCCCATACAATTGCCAGGCATTCTTTTTCCACCGTGGAGTAAGCCACCTCCCGGGGCAGTAGCTTCCTGCTCAGGTACAAGACAGGATGTTCCTGGCCTGTCGTGTTGACCTGACTTAGCACAGCACCGAGGCCAAAGTCACTGGCGTCGGTCTGTACCACAAACGGCCGGTCGAAGTCGGCAGCTTGCAGTACAGGGGAGCTACTTAGGGCGGCCTTGAGTGCCCCGAAAGCTGTCTCGCAGGCGACTGTCCAGTCGACTGCGACGGGCAGCTTCTTCTTGGTGAGGTCCGTCAGGGGCTTGGCCAGGGTGCTATAGTGTGGGACGAACCTCCTATAGTACCCGGCGGTCCCCAAGAAGGACATCACCTGCTTTTTGGTCCTAGGAGTGGGCCAGGATGCGATGGCATCCACTTTCCCCGGTTCTGGCTTCAGAACCCCCCCGCCTACCCGGTGACCCAGGTAGAGGACCTCACTCATGCCCAGCTGGCACTTTTCCGGCTTGATGGTCAAGCCTGCCCGGTGGATCCGACCGAGCACCTGCCGCAGGTGCTCTAGGTGATCCTCCCAAGTGGGACTGAAGACTGCAATATCGTCCAAGTACGCAGCCGCGTACCCTTCAAGTCCCTCAAGCAGCGTATTGACCATCCGCTGAAAAGTGGCAGGGGCATTCTTCATGCCGAATGGCATCACTGTGGACTCGTACAGTCCAAAAGGGGTGATAAAGGCAGAGCGTTCCCTTGCCGCGGGGGTCAGAGGAATCTGCCAGTACCCCCGGCTCAGATCCATGATGGTCAGGTACTTAGCCCCGGCCATCCGATCGAGCAGGTCATCGATGCGTGGTATGGGGAACGCATCGGTGGCCGTTACAGCGTTGAGCCCCCGGTAGTCCACGCAGAACCGTGTAGTTCGGTCCTTCTTTGGTACGAGGACTACAGGCGAGGCCCACGCGCTGCTGGATGCCTGGATCACCCCCAGCTTCAGCATCTCGTCTATCTCTTGGCGCATGTTTCCCTGCACCTCGAAAGAGACCCGATATGCTGAACGCCGGATCGGCGGGTGATCGCCAGTGTCCACGTCGTGGACAGCCATCTCAGTCCTTCCGGGCAGGCTGCTGAACAGCCCCCGGAAGGGGTGCAGGGTGGTCCCCAGCTGGGACCGTTGGTCCTCCGTGAGCTGGTGGCCAACCCCCACATCCTCGATGGACCCACCCGCCTTGGCTTGGGTGAGCAGATCCAGGAGGGTTTCTACCTCTCCTTCCTCGGGAAGGTTGCACACTGGGTGGGCAGTCGCTTCCCGCTCATGATGAGCCTTCATCATGTTCACGTGGAAGGCCTTCCTCCTTCCACGGGCGTGATCCAGGGTGACCAGATAGGTGACGGCATTGAGTTTCTGGTGCACGAAGTAGGGACCTTCCCAGGCTGCCTGAAGCTTGTTCTGTGGTACGGGGACCAGTACCCACACCTTTTGACCCACCTGGTAGGTCCTCTCACAAGCATTCTGGTCGTACCACCGCTTCTGGTCGGCCTGGGCCTGGGCCATATTGTCCTGCACCAGCTTTGCCAAGGCCATCATCCTGTCCCGGTGGCGCACGACATACTCGATGACCGACACCTCGGGGGTGGCCAAATCCCCTTCCCATGCTTCCTTCACCAGAGCCAGGGGGCCCCGTACCCGTCGCCCGTACAGGAGCTCAAAGGGGGAGAACCCCGTTGAGGCCTGCGGAACCTCCCGGTAAGCAAATAGGAGGTGTGGGAGGTAACGCTCCCAGTCTCTCCCGTGGGAGTCGACCAACATCTTAAGCATCTGCTTTAAGGTGCCATTGAACCGCTCACACAGGCCATTAGTCTGTGGGTGATACGGGCTGGCCACCAGATGTTGCACCTGCATTTGCTTACAGAGGGACTCCATCAGCCGCGACATGAACTGGGTCCCTCGGTCGGTGAGCATTTCTTGGGGGAAACCCACTCTGGAGAAGATCTCCAGTAAGGCGGTAGCCACCTTGTCGGCCCGAATGGACGACAAAGCTACCGCTTCCGGGTACCGGGTGGCATAGTCCACTACCGTGAGTATGAAGCATTTCCCGGAGTGGCTGGGAGTGGACAGAGGTCCAATAAGATCCACAGCAACCCTCGAGAAAGGCTCTTCGATGATTGGCAGAGTTACCAGTGGGGCTTTGGGGCGCGGCCCCGCCTTCCCCACCCTCTGACAGGTGTCACACGAACGGCAGTAGGCACCCACCGCGGCTCCCATCCCAGGCCAGTAGAAATGCTGAGCTATCCTGGCCTTGGTTTTAGCGATCCCTAGGTGTCCGGCCATCGGAATCTCGTGTGCGATCCGCAACAATTCCGCCCTGAACGGATAGGGTACCACTAACTGTCGGTCCCTGGGCCACGCCTCCGGTGAACCCTGCTGGACCGTTACCCGGTACAGCCGTCCCTGGTCCCAGACCACCCGCTCGCAGTCTGACTCCATGGGAGGCTGTGCCGCCTGTTCCTTGAGAGCTTTCAGGCTGTCGTCTGCTTCCAACGCAGCCTGAAATTCCTGACTTGATGTGGCCAGAATCGACGAAACTGCCACATCCTCTGTCAGCCCCTCCGGGCATGTCACCTGGCCGCTGTCTGACCCGGCAGACACTTGGTCAGAAGTGGGGAAGCCGTCGGACCTCTGCAAGGCTCCTTGGGCTCCGGCGCTCCCACTCCTGGTGACAGCGGCTATGACCGCTGTGACCGTGGGTAGTGCCTGCTTCCCCTCTGTTTCTGACCAAGCCGCCCGATCAGGCAGGCTTCCTAGGCCTTTGGACATCTCGGATGTGGGGAACTCCTGCCCTGGGGTCTTACCTGGCGGCTCCTCTCTTGGGACACCCCCACCTCCCATGGCCTGTTCCTCCCCCTGCAGTGGGCCTATACTCAGCAGCCTGGATACCCCTGGGAGCCCTACACTGCCGGTAGCTGCCCCCCTCTCCATCCCTGAGCTTCCCTCTACAGAATCTTGCCCGCCCCCTCCCTCACCGGAGGGCAAGAGGTCACGGCACGCCGGCTGAGCACCTCTGCGGGCATCCCCACACTCCCCACCTGCTTTCACTAACCCTGTTTGTGTTGTGTCTGTGCAGGTGTTACCCTCAGGTTTCACTCCCTCCTCCTCAGCAGGACACACACTACATACAACATGGTTGGCATTAGCAGCAGACAAATCAATACACTCTTGGGGGGCCGAACTTGGGGGTTCAGAGGGTACATACTGCGATACTAGACGCCCCAAGTCGGTCCCTAATAAAACATTTGCGGGAATATTTGGCGTTACTCCCACCTCCCGCATCCCCCTTCCGGCACCCCAGTCCAAATACACCATGGCAACGGGAAGTGCCGGCTCCACGCCTCCAACCCCGGAGACGGAAAGAGTCTTTCCTGGTACCAAGTCCTGGGGGGACACCACCTCAGGCCGTACCAGTGTTCGTTCAGCGCCCGTGTCCCGCAGTCCCATGACCGCAGAACGGCCTATGGTGACGGGTTGGATGTTGTCCAGGGACCTACCACCACCCCCTCCCACACACAAAACATAGGGCGCTCTCTGGGACTGGGATGGGGTCTTTTGGCGCTGGGGACACTCAGCCCTAAAGTGTCCTGGTTTGTTGCATAGATGACAACGTCTTACGTCTGGTCCTTGCCTGGAGAGGGCAACAGGGGGATACACCCCTTGTGTTCTAGGGGCCGGGGAAACAGGGGCATGACTGGGCTTACCCCCTCTCCAGGTGCTGCTGGCAGACTTCTTCAGCTCAGGCGCCCTGTTATTGGCATACTCGTCTGCCAGGGCGGCTGTAGCAGAAGCCCCTGTTGGTTTTCGGTCACGGAGGAACTGTCGGAGGTCCTCTGGGCAGTTCCACAAGAACTGCTCCGTGACGAACAGTTCCTGGACCTCCTGGCGGGTAGTAAGCGCTAGACCCGAGGTCCAGTGCTCTGCGGCTCTCAACAGCGCCCGCATATGATCGGTCCAGGTGTCCTTGGGGCCACGCAGCAGGCTCCGGAACTTCTGGCGGTACGACTCGGGAGTGAGGTTGTACTGCCGGATCAGGGCCCGCTTGATGCAGTCGTAGTTCTGTACCTCCCCGGCAGGTAAGTCCCCCAAGGCATCCAGGGACTTACCCCTCAAACGGGGGGTCAGGTATCTGGCCCACTGATCCCGGGCCAGATGGTGCTGAAGACAGGTCCGTTCAAATGCCACCAGAAAGGAGTCCAGGTCCCCATCCTTCTCCAGTAGAGGGAAGTCCTCAGCTCGGACTTTGGACGACTTGGTCTCCTGATGGGTTGGTTGCTCTAGCGGAAGCCCCCGCTGGGCCAGGTCCAGTTGGTGCTGGCGCTCCGCAGCTCGCTCTGCACGCTCCGCAGCCTCCCGGCGCTCTGCAGCCCGCTCTGCACGCTCCGCAGCCTCCCGGCGCTCCGCAGCTTCGCGCTCCTCCTCCGCTGCCTTCTCTGATGCTGCCAGGAGGGTTTTGTAGACGGCATCGCCATGAGACTGGAGACTTGCCATAGCCGCTTGTAAAAGGGCTTGTGATCTGGACAGGCTGGGCTGGGTAGGTGGTGGGCAGCCCACTGCGGGACCGTATACTGGGGACTGGCTCCCTGAGGTGCCCGGGCTGGACTCCTCCTCGCCATGAGTAACAATGTCCTCCCCTCCTGCCACACGGACCGTAGCATTAGCCTCCTGCAGGGTCTTGCTCCTGGTGCCGTCTGCCATCTTGGTAACCGACACCGCTGCAACCCTGAGTTTGCACACACCTTGTTATACTTTTAGCCTGACCGTCTAACGTTGGGCTGACCTTAAGACTCCAGCAGTGGAAGTTACCACTGGCAGTCTTTAGTGCCTGGGAGTAGGGGTCCCACAACACTATTATTCTGCAATCCCACCGCTCTGCCACCAATGTGATGAAAGCCGGCCGGTGGGTGCAGCTCTCTGGCGCCCCCTTACCTCTCAGGTCAGTCAAGGTACTGCACCTAGAGAAAGTAGTGCCAGGAAGCTGCAACCAGCGCAGGGAACACGGTAGTGTGTTATCCCTTCAACGTCACTAAACCGTAACGTCACTACACAGCACAACTCGCTAGCGCCCTCTTAGCCTCAGGTCAGTCAAGGAACTGCACCTAGGATAAGCGGTCGCCAGGGAGACTGTCCTGTAACCTACTGGGTATCGGGGCCCTCTGTAGTGAGGGCGGTATATATATCTTCCTTGGCCGCGCCAGGAATATATATATCTGAACCTCCGACCGTCACTACCAGCCTTCCCCAATCCCCAGTTGGTATGCTGCCACCAGTCCCTATTTTAGATATACGCCCAGTCCGTGAATGGGCCTATATCGGGTCAGGAACCAACCCTGGGTAGCGTTTTTGGCTTGAGCCGAGCTCACACGGACGTGCGTTCGTTATGCAGAATAAAAGGCAGGCCCACAATTACTTGAGGTAATTGATTATAATAATACACTAGATACACGATATACAACTAAATATACACAGGTATAAGGTCAGGCTAAACTATACAACAATGGAATACAACACACAGAATCACCACAGCATATCAGTTACCGGTTTCTTGATTTTCTTGTGACGCAGGGAGAGGATTCTGCGGTCGCAGGCACGGTTCTTTGTTACAGGCTGAGGCCTACCACCGCATGGTCAAACTGCTCCTCCCCTTGGTGGCCTCAGCTGGTGCTCAGATGTTCAGCACACCACTCTTGGGTCAAAAACTGACTTGTCTCTTGTCTGTCCTGCTATCTTACCTGCCCCGTCCTGCCCACTGCTGGTGAGGTCAGCTGGCTCAGTCTCCACCCTCAGGTCTAACTTCGATCAGAAGCCCAAATTCTATGGAACCCAATAACTTCTTCTGGGATGGTCTCATGATACCCCCAGGGGTTCCCATGGATTCGGGCCGCCGTAACCGACCTTTTGATATCAATTATGATACCATACGGTCCTCAGGAATGGCTCCGCGCTATATCTTGGCTTCCAGAGCACGTACAAACGTCTACCGCGGAGGCTTGTGTGCGCAATGGCTCCGGGACGCCGTGATATTTTTTTATTGGCCCATCCCACGCAACATGCGTGTACTATTCATGTTTCTATATCTTATGCCTCCATGCTTGTGACAGACAAAGAAACTAGTCCTATGGGACAAATGGTCAGGTACAGATAGACGAAGCACCCCCCCCTGCTGGCTGTGTTTCCTCTCGAAGTCTTTGAAGCTCCTAGCATTCAAGTGTTAAGTAGGCTTCTTATCTTACAGGAGCCTGGATGGGGGGAAACTATCTAGTTGACGTTTTAACAGAAGGTCCCAAGGGTGGGGGCTGCTGAAGTGTGGCCATCCCTGGATATGATTTATCATTACCAAGATGGCGGCTACAGGTTCATCACAGTATGTATGTATGTATGTCCGGGATTGGCATCTGCACCGTCGCAGCTACAGCCACAAAATTTTGCACAGTCACACGTTTGGACCCCGAGAGCGTCATAGGCTATGTTGTGGGGCGAAATTTTAACCCCGTGCGTTCCAATTCACCAAACAATTTTGCCCCTATCTACATAATGGGGAAAAAGTGAAAGGAAAAGTGTTGGAGGCAAATTGACAGCTGCCAGATGTGAACAAGGGGGACTTAAAGAATGAGAGAGATGGCGCCAAAGAGTATATACCGTACAGTTGCTAAGGTGGGGCCCCGACATGGGATACTCACCACACACGGGGATATGAACACACACACAAAATGTGCCACACATTACCACGTGCTTAAACACATATACCACCCTCAGCACACACAAAACTCATCTCACAAAGATTTATCAAGCTGCCAATAGCAACCAATCACAGCTCAGCTTCTATTTTGCTACAGTTAATTAATCTGAGCTGTGATTGGTTAATATAGGCAACAAAGGACATTCTCAGTATAACAAAGCTTGTGTAAGGTAATAAGATGTCAGTTAGGGTGTGTTGGTGGAAAGGCTGATGTCAGTCACATTACTTCTATGTGAGAGGATATAGAAACTGCCAGTTACAGACTATTTTTACCACAAAAATGCCTCATAAGAAAAGGAATTTCATGGCACGAATGTCAGCTGATGGGAAAAGAAAAGCTGCATTACGGGCCAATGAAAAATGTGAAGACCGAGAAACAAGGCTGACACACATGAGGGAAGCGAGGCTTGCAGACAAGAGAACAAGAGCTGCTTCCTCAAGGGCCAATGAACTTTCTGAGGAGAGGGAAGCGAGGCTTGCAGACATGAAAACAAGAGCTGCTTCCTCAAGAGCCAGTGAACTTTCTGAGGACAGGGAAGTGAGGCTTGCAGACATGAAAACAAGAGCTGCTTCCTCAAGAGCCAATGAACTTTCTGAGGAGAGGGAAGCGAGGCTTGCAGACATGAAAACAAGAGCTGCTTCATCAAGGGCCAATGAACTTTCTGAGGAGAGGGAAGCGAGGCTTGCAGATTTGTTTTGTGGTTTTTGTGTAGAGAATAAATTTTTGTTAACACATTCTATTTTGCTAACAGCAGGTATTAACCCGGGCGAAGCCGGGTAGTACAGCTAGTACACTATATAAAAAGACACATGTGCATGTTTTTCTCAATATCTGACATGAAATCAGAATTAACCTTTTCAGATTTAGGTCACTTAGGATTACCATAATTTTTCATTTTACCAAATGCCAGAGTAATATGAGAGAGAATGTTTTAAGTCATTTTTATTACTTACTGCAAAGTCAAAAGTTTACATATACTAAGATTAATATGCCTTTAAACAATTCTGGACTGCCCATATGATGATGTCATGTGTTTGTAACTTCTGAGAGGTTTAAGGCAACATCTGAGTTAATTACAGACACACCTGTGGATGTATTTTAATGCACACCTGAAACACACTGCTTCCTTGTGTAGCATCATGAGAAAGTCTAAAGAAATCAGCCAAGATATCAGGAAGAGAACTGTGGACTTGCACAAGTCTGGCTCATCTTTGGGTACAATTTCAAGATACCTGAAGGTGCCTCGTTCATCTGTACAAACAATTATATGCAAGTACAAACAAGATGGATATGTCCATCATACAGCTCAGGAAGGAGACGGGTTATGTGTACCAGAGATGAACGTGCTTTTGTCTGACATGTGCATATCAATCCAAGGACAAAAGCAAAAGACCTTGTGAAGATGATGGCGGAAGGTGGTAAGATTGTGTCAATATCCACAGTATAATGAGTACTGTATCAACATGTGCTGAAAGGCCACTCTGCCAGGAAGAAACCGTTACTCCAAAAGAAACATAAAAAAGCCAGATTAATCTTTTCAAACGCGCACAGGGACAAAGACCTTAATTTTTGGAGACATGCCTTGCGCTCTGATGAAACTGAAATTAAACTTTATGGGCATAATGACCATCGTTACATTTGGAGGAAAAAGGGAGGAGCTTGGAAGCCTAAAAACACCATCCCAATTGTGAAACACAGGAGTGGCAGCATTATGTCGTGGGGTTGTTTTGCTACAGGAGGGACTGGTGCACGTCACGAAATAAATTGCATCATAAGAAAAGAAGATTATGTGGCAATACTCAAGCAATATCTCAAGATCAAATAGACATCAAGGGTCGCATAGCTTAAAATTTTTTTGTGCTCAGGAGGAAACAAAGTCCAAAAGTATTTAATCTCAACCTCCGGCACTAATCAGTGAAGAGACAACTGTGTATCATTCAAAAATTTAATTTATCCCAATGTTGTATGTTGTAAAATATGTATTCAATATGTATGGGTTTATCATCTTAGTGGCCATATTAAATGTAGTGTCTATATTCTTTATTGATACAGATAACCTTGATGAAGGTGATTAGCCGAAACAAAACGTTCTGTTGGTTATTATTTCATTATGGTCACTTGTTTGGAATACATTTAGTTTTTGAGCAATATCTCAAGATATCAGCCAGAAAGTTAAAGCTTGGGCAGAAATGGGTCTTCCAAATGAACAATGACCCGAAGCATACTGACAAAATGGTAACAAAGTGGCTTAAGGATAATGTTTTGGAGTGGCCTGGCCATCACAAAGCCCTGATTTCAATCCTATTGAAAAATTATGGGCAAAGCTGAAAAGGCAGGTGAGAGCAAGGAGACCTACAAACCTGGATCAGTTACACCAGTTTTGTCAGGAGGAATGGGCCCAAATTCCGACCAACTATTGTGAGAAGCTTGTGGAAGGATATTCCAAACATTTGACCCAAGTCATTCAGTTTAAGGGCAATGGTACCAAATACTAAATGTATGTAAACTTTTGACTTTGCAGTAATAAAATGCCTTAAAACATTCTCTCTCATTATTCTGGAATTTGGCAAATATTAAAAATTATGATAATCCTAATTGACCTAAAACAAGAAAGAAAGATTTATTCTGATTTCTTGTCAGATACTGAGAAAAATAAGCATATGTGTCTTTTTATATAGTGTATGTAAACTTCTGGCTTCAACTGTATCTCACGACTCTAATCCAGACAGGCAAGTGGAAGGGTGAGACTGTGTAATTTTGCACCATCTTGTGTATTTGCTGGGACTGTGTTATAAGTTATTAATTGATGATGGTTCAATAAATTATTGCCCCACTGTTTACCATCACCTTGTGCTGTGTGAGTAGTGTTCTGCCCACAGAAAACCTCGTGTCTTTATATACAGTGGGGAAAAAAATTATTTAGTCAGCAACCAATTGTGCAAGTTCTCCCACTTAAAAAGATGAGAGAGGCCTGTAATTGACATCATAGTTGGACCTCAACTATGAGAGACAAAATGAGAAAACAAATCCTGAAAATCACATTGTCTGATTTGGAAAGAATTTTTTTTCAAATTTTGGTGGAAAATAAGTATTTGGTCACCTACAAACAAGCAAGATTTCTGGCTCTCACAGACCTGTAACTTCTTCTTTATAAGAGGCTCCTCTGTCCTCCACTCATTACCTGCAGTACTGGCACCTGTTTGAACTTGTTATCAGTATAAAAGACACCTATCTACAACCTCAAACAGTCACAAACTCCACTATGGTGAAGACCAAAGAGCTGTAGAAGGACACCAGAAACAAAATTGTAGCCCTGCACCTGGCTCGGATGACTGAATTTGCAATAGGCAAGCAGCTTGGTGTGAAGAAATCAACTGTGGAATCAATAATTAGAAAACGGAAGACATACAAGACCACTGATAATCTCCCTCGATCTGGGGCTCCACACAAGATCTTACCCCATGGGGTCAAAATGATCTCAAGAACGGTGAGCAAAAATCCCAGAACCACATGGGGGGACCTAGTGAATGACCTGCAGAAGGCTGGGACCAACGTGACACAGGCTATCATCAGTAACACACTACGCCGCCAGGGATCCTGCAGTGCCAGACGTGTCACCCTGCTTAAGCCATTACATGTCCGGGCCTGTCTGAAGTTTGCTAGAGAGCATTTGGATGATCCAGAAGAGTATTGGGAGAATGTCATATGGTCAGATAAAACCAAAGTAGAACTGTTTGGTAGAAACACAACTCGTCGTGTTTGGAGGAGAAAGAGGAGAGTTGCATCCAAAGAACACCATACCTACTGTGAAGCATGGGTGTGGTAACATCATGTTTTGGGGCTGTTACTCTGTCAAGGGACCAGGACGACTGATCCGTGTACATGAAAGAATGAATGGGGCCATGTATCATGAGATTTTGAGTGCAAACCTCCTTACATCAGCAAGGGCATTGAAGATGAAACGTGGCTGGGTCTTTCAGCATGACAATGATCCCAAGCATACCGTCAGGGCAATGAAGGAGTGGCTTTGTAAGAAGCATTTCAGGGTCCTGGAGTGGCCTAGCCAGTCTCCAGGTCTAGTCTAAACCCTATAGAAAACCTTTGGAGGGAATTGAAAATCCTTGTTGCCCAGCGACAGCCCCAAAACATTACTGCTCTAGAGGAGATCTGCATGGTGGAATGGGCCAACATATCAGCAACAGCGCGTGCCAACCTTTTGAAGAATTACAGAAAAAGTTTGACCTCTGTCATTGCCAACAAAGGATATATAACAAAGTATTGAGATGAACTTTTGTAGGTGACCAAATACTTATTTTCCACCAAAATTGAAAAATAATTTCTTTCCAAATCAGACAATGTGATTTTCACTATTTATGAGGCCGCCAAGTAACCATCTTCCTGGCTGGAGGTCAGTCATCGGACATTCCTCTAGCATGTGTGCAGATGAACTGGGGTACCGACCAGGAAGAGGTCGAAGTGGGACTCATGGATAGCCTCCCCACACCTGTTATTTTGGGGAAACGACCTAGGACAAGAACTGTCCAGCCAATTTGTCAGTTATCATCTGCAGCCAAGCCAAGCAACATTTTGATGTGGATCCTTCTGCCACCCCTCCCGAGGATAACCCACACTCCAAGCTTCCATCATCCACCCCTGAGCTGGCGGCGGTGAGTAGCTCTGACCAGACTGTGACCATTGACTGAGGGGAGACAGATCGCAAGGACTTTAGGGAAGCCCAGCTCATGGACCCCACCCTAGAGCTTGCCCACAGTGCAGCCGCTCAACATGGGGAAAGAAACCGGGGGAGGTGTATAGATGGGAGAATGGACTGTTATATCGGGAAAAGCCCGCATCCAGCCCTGAGAGACCCTGCTCCTGTGTACATCTACTCATGGTTCCCCTGCAGTACCGACCCTTATTTCTGCGCTTGGCCCATGATGTCCCTGCAACTGAGCATATGGGTGTCAAAAAGACCCGGGCCCTTCTGCTGCATAGTTTCTTATGGCCAAGGGTCAGTCAAGAGGTGCGGAAATACCGATCCTCTTGTCCGGCTTGCCAACGGATGGGGGGGAGCACCCTGTCGTGCCCCGCTCCAATCCATGCACTTGATAGGGGAACCCTTCCAGAGGGTTGCCATAGATTTAGTGGGCCCCTTAGCTGTATCCAGCCACAGCGGAAAGAGGTTTATACTCACCCTGGTCGACTTTGCCACCCAGAGGCTGTTGCGCTGTCATCCATAGATGCGGAGAACGTGTCTCAAGCTCTACTGGACATTTTGAGTCAAGTAGGGTTTCCATAGGAGGTATTGACTGACCAGGGGACCCAGTTCCAAAGTGGGCTGATTCAGACCCTATGGGAGAAACATGGGGTCCACCCCATGCGTACCACCCCGAAACTAACTGGTTGTGAGCATTTCAATGGAATGCTCAAGCAGCTCATAAGTCGGTATTTGAAGTCCGAGGGGGGAGACTGGGAGAAAAAACTGCAGCAGCCACAGTTCTCCTACCGGGAGGTACCGCAGGATTCTACTGGGTTCTCTCCTTTTGAATTGCTGTATGGCTGAAAAGTACAAGGGCTGTTGGAGTTAGTACGAGAGATTTGGGGAGGTATTTTCCACACAGAAGAGGTTCCCATTTTAGAGAATGTCCAAAAGTTTAGGGAAAAAATGAAGTACCTCATGGCCTTATTAACCCATGGGAATTTAGAAGTAGCTCAGGAAAGGCAACAACGGTAGTTCAACAGTACTGCCAGACTCCAAGAATTTAACTGAGGACAGAAGGTTTTAGTACTAGTACCAGTATGCAAAAACAAGCTTCAAGCCATGTGGGCTGGTCCATTCACCATCACCAGGAAATGCGGGGAGACTGACTACACCGTGGTCCTGGATCGAGCAGGTGTATGTGAACGGACCTATGTCAACAGGCTAAAAGCTTATGAGGAAAGGGAAGTTCCCTATGAGGAAAGGGAAGTTACTGCTAAATTTAGCAGTTTGCTGTCCCCTTTTAGATGACCCAGATATAGAACAGATCCCCAACTTATTAGTGGAATCCAAAATGGGAATGGGGGTAACGGATGTCCCGTTGGGAGAGCAGTTTGGTCCATCACAGAGGCAGCAGTTAACCAAACTGCTTGGAACATATGGCTCCCTGTTCACAAGTCGGCCTGGTCGAACACCCCTGGTCTAGCATTATGCCAACACTGGGGTAGCCACTCCTCTCAGACAACCCGCCTACCGGGTGACACCTATAGTGTTGGCAATGATGAAGACCGATGTGGATGACATGTTGAATATGGGGGGTCATGGTTCCATCCCATAGTCCATGGGCAGCAAGTGTAGTGTTGGTGCCCAAGAAAGACAAGAGTACTTGCTTCTGTGTGGACTATAGGCGAGTCATTGAGGTCAAGTTACAGTCGCCTACCCCATGCCTCGGTGGATGAACTACAAGACAGATTAGGAGGATCTCGGTTCATATCTACCATCGATCTGTGCAAGGGATACTGGCAAATCTCACTCACAAAAGAGGCGCAAGAGGAGTCTGCATTCATCACCCCTTTTTGCCTGTATGAATTTACCAGCATGCCATTTGGGATGAAGAATGCACCGGCTACCTTCCAAAGGATGGTGGACCAGTTACTAGAGAGGGGTATGCCCAGGCCTACCTGAATGACATCACTATCTTCAGCGACACTTGGGAAGAACATCTTCAGCACATGTCTCAGGTGCTACAGAGGGTAGCCAAAGCCCAGCTTACCATCCAACCCGACAAGTGCTAGATGGGGATAACCGAGGTACTATACCTGGGACATAGGGTGTAAAGTCGGTGCATTCATCCCGAGCCCGCAAAAGTAGAAGCCATTACACAGTAGCCTCACCCAGCCAACCAAAAACAGGTCTGCACATTCCTAGGCACCGCAAATTATTATTGAAAGTTTATCCCCAATTACAGCACAGTAGCAAAACCCCTCACTGACCTCACCACCAAAAGACATGCCCGCAATCTTATCTGGACCCCAGAATGCGAGTCCGCATTCCTCCAGTTGAAAACCCAGATAGCCCAAAGCCCATTCCTGACTGCTCATGATTTCCGTTCACAGGTCATTGTCCAAACAGATGCATCGGATACTGGACTGGGAGCCGTACTCAGTCAAATGGGGGAAGATGGTCAAGAACACCAAATAGCCTATGTCTCCCGAAAGCTGTTGGACCGGGAGAGTACATACGCCACAATAGAAAAAGAATGCTTGGCTACAGTCTGGGCCCTAAACAAATTGCATCCCTACCTCTATGGCAAGGAATTCACAGTCATAACCGACCACAATCCTTTAAGTTGGCTAAATCGGACTCCTGGAGACAATGGACGTTTACTCAGATGGAGTCTGGCCTTACAGTCCTATAATTTTTCAGTCTCCTATAAAAAGGGCAAAAATCATGGAAATGATGGACTGTCCAGACAAGTGAAGAAGGATGATCGAAAGCCTATCACGTCTGGCAGCCCCATCAACAGCGATCCACTACAGGATCCGCAGTCTCCGGGGCTAATTAAGAATGGGGAGAAACAAGACAACACAGCTTTTCTTCTTAATTATGCCAGACATACTTTCTGATGGCCAAGAGCAATATACCTTTATTTTTATGTTGACTTTTTAACCTGTGTTCTTTGGTTTCTCAACACAGACTATTGTTTGTATAAACCTGAATTTTGGTCACTTGAGGTGATATTGGTGATTGATGAATGGCTGTTATCTATATCTTATATCAGCTCTTACAATGTATAGGGACTCTGAACAATGAATGTTTGTTAAAAGGAACCTTTCAAGTCCTAGTTGCTATGTACACTGCATCACTAACAAGCTTTTTTCATTAAAATCTGTGATTTTATAACTATACACTTTGTCCTACCAGCTCGTATTCTGTCATAGGCAGGGGTGGATTAAGAGTAGCAAGGGCCCCGGGCAGTTTAGAAGGCGCGGCCCCCCCCCACACACACACCTTAGTATGTATCACATGTCACATGATCCCCTGTGATAGATCATGTGATAGTTCACGTGAAATTAATCTGCCACAATATTAATTATAATAATTTTTTTTAAGCTGTGGGCCCACTATGCGTTTTTTAAGCGTTTCCGCAGCGGCAATTCCGCTGCAGAAACGCTTAAAAAACGCTTGGTACAAGGTCTGCCATGTTCCCCAATGATAATTCGCATGTGCCGTGCACATGCTGCGGAAATTTCCGCTGCAGATTATCATTACGGAAAAATCCGCAGCATTACCAATTATTTTGCGGAAGCGCGGCGTTTTCGCCGCCATTGACTTGCATTGGAACGCATGGAACCCGCATCACTGCATCTGTACATGCGGATTCCATGCGTTTCAATGTGCGGAAGGATGGTACCAGGGTTTGGAGAAGAGGAGACTCTCCTCCAGACCCGGGTACCATAGAACCTGTAAAAAAAGAATAAAATAAAAAATAAATATTATATTTACCTTCTGATGGCCCCCGGTGTCTTTATCCGATGTGTCCTGGCTTGCCGGCAGCTCGTGATGGTCTGAAAAGGACCTGTCATGAAGTCATTTAGTCATGTGACGGGTCCCGCGACCGCTGACGTCGGCAGGTCCTTCAGTGTACCGCGAGCTGCTGGCAAGCCGAGACGCATCGGATAAAGACACCGGGGACCATCAGAAGGTAATTATATATTTATTTTCTATTTTTTACCATTCTTTTACGGTCACACTATATAAATCCATGCTGGTTGCATGGATTTATATCAACTCCGATCTAGTGGTGTCAGTGCTGAACTGTCTACATCGGAGTTGATTTTTTGAGGACCTCAATCCACCAACTACGATCTAGTCTCCTCAGCAGTGAAGCGTCTAGATCGGGGTGGCTAAAGTGAGGAGCACAAAAAATCACCTCCGAGCTAGACGCAACCTTGCAGGGAGCAGTATTCAAATACATGGGTGGTGCCAGCAGTGACTGAATGAGAGAATCACACCCCTATGACTGAATACGAGCAGGTAGGACAAAGTGTATATAAAACTTATAAAATCGTTATACTACCACCGATACAGATTTTAATGAAAAAAGCTTGTTAGTGATGCACATTGCATCACTAACAAACCAATGGAGGCAGTGCACATAGCAACTAGGACATGACAGGTTCCCTTCAAGATATGCTAAATATCTTTGTTGGGTGTTTGCCAGCCAACACAGGGGGTGGATGAGCTGTGGATATTCGAGCATTGTAAATTAATATCATGATTCCTGACCCTTGACCTATGAATGATGGCTTGAAAGGACAAATGTGAATTATAAACAGAGGGTCTCTTCATCTGTTCAAGGAGACACTACAGGATGAGAGCCTGAGGGGCCACAGCCTTGGCTGGAAAAATACAGAACTGTTCCATTGACCATTGCTGAACTCTCAGAGACGATGTGAAGAATCCAGATTGGGACAATCAGTTCACCTGGTCACATATCTCACGACTCTAATCCCTGCAGGCCAGCGGATGGGTGAGAATGTGTATTTTCTGGGACTGTTCTATATGTTATTAGCTGCTAATGGTTCAATAAATTATTGCCACACTGTTTACCATCACCCTGTGTTGTCTGAGTAGTGTTCTGCACACGGAAGATCCAGTGTCTTCACATGTGACCTTAGTGTAATACTGCAAACATCTTCAAATTTTATATGAACACATTTGGAAAGTATAGACCAACTTTAACAGGGTTTGCAAATGATGATAAAATGAGAAAAAAAGGACAAAAGCTGGACTCACCATCCGTTAAAAACTAGTTTAGCCGTTTCACGCTAAACTAGTGCTTCTGCAGGTCCAGGACCAAACTGGACCCGCAGAAGCGCTAGTTTAGCGCGAAACGGCTGTCGTCCGCATTCCTTCTCGCCGCACTCCCTGCTTTCCATTGTTCTTTTATCCAGTTATGCAATAAAGTACACTCGTTTTTAACCGATGATGAGTACAGCTCTTTTTTCTTTTTGTATGAACTGTTTTTTCAAAAGCTCTGCACCTCCTTATCTGTATATTATACAGATTTGTGCCTTATACACAGGTTAAGAGCCAATTTTGCCTATTAAGTGGTGCAGGTATTCTCTTTTTTTTGCTTGCATATGATGACACTGCTGACAAATTATTAGTTTACTTATAACAGACTTTTCCAAAAGTACCAATCACATAAATATTTCCTGCAGTTTAACATCAGAAACATTTTAATTATATTTTAATATGCTTATCATGATAACAAATGCAGGTAATTAGCCTGTGTAAATAAAAAATGATAACCATTGTAATTATACAAGCATTGATTAGAGGTAATACACATATTTGTCTAAAATCTCAAAGGCTTAAAATAAATATTGACTTATAGCTTCTTAATGCATTTACAGGCCTTGAATTTGCGAGAATATTGTGTATGGAAGAATATTCCCTATCACAGTAATCTGTTTTCTTTGCCACTAAACACAACATAAATCCATTGGCAAATATGTAGAAAGCCTACTGCAAGCACAGAATACATCAAATATAAGAATATAAGTATTTTAGTGCCATGGCTATGTTACTGATCCAGACACAGCTTTTTAATTCAATTTAACGCAAGATCTTTATTGGCCGGTAAATTTTATATACAAATTGTGCTACAGTATTTATTTACAGGCTTTAATTCACTTCAGAATTTACTTGTGAACTTTCACTTTAATTAAAGCAAACTGAGGAACAATACCCCCACATAAGATTACACTAAATTTCACTGACAGAGCATGGGACATAATACTCCAAAAATTCTAAAATTTATGTTACAGTACTATGTGTACTGCAAATGCATCTGAGGAAAACATAGTAGGTCCTGAATCCTGAAACATTTACCTTGAAAAAAATACTCTTCAAAAGCAGGCAACCACACCTCAATTTGGGCCTTTAGCACCAGTCTGGATTAGATGATTATGTAAAAGAAATTTGAGCCCTTAAAATTTAAGCCACAGAGCATGGTGCACAATACCCCCACAGAAGAAGTTTAAAAATTTCACCCACAGAGCATGTTAACACATTTCCCCTACAGAAGCTGATAACAAATTTCATCCATAGAGCATGTTAACACATTTCCCTGAGAAAGCAGATTAAAAATGTCACACCCAGACAATGGGGCAGAGTACCCCCACAGCTCAAAAATGTCTGCTCCAGTAGTGTACCTTACAAATGCCACAGATCAAAAGCTGGTAATGTGATCTTGGATCGAGCTGGCGATCGGTAGCGAGGCTTGCTACCAGCAGTCCAGTTAAAAATTTGACCCACATACCATGTTTACATATTTCCCCCACAGAAGCGGATGATACATTTCACCCACATATTTATTTATTTTACTCACTCACTTATATAGTGCCATTAATTCCACAGCGCTTTACCAACATTATGGGCACTGTCCCCATTGGGGCTCACAATCTAAATTACTATCAGTAATTTACTGTCTTTGGACTGTGGGAGGAAACCATAGAACGCGGAGGAAACCCACGCAAACACCGGGAGAACATACAAACTCCTTGCAGATGTTGTCCTTGGTGGGATTTGAACCCAGGACCCCAGCGCTGCAAGGCTGCAGTGCTAACTACTGAGCCACCCTGCTGCCCACATAGCATGTTTACACATAAAATCCACAGCGCCAAAATTTCACCTCCAGTAGCATACAAGCAGCCGCAGTTAAAAAGCTTATCTTGTAGATTGATTCTGGATACAGCTGGCAGCGAGGCTTTCTACTGCCAGCCCCAGCCCCATTGTCTTGCGACACTCCCCAGTGCTCTTTGCTTAGGGTCCCGTGGGCCAAAAATGTTTCCCTTTTAAAAATTAGTGTTCAAAGTAGGCAACCACATTCGAATCCTTCAGCTAGTTTAATAGAATTGTACTCCGTTTCTATTGTCTTGTTTGTTCGAACTGGCGCCAGGATTAAGAGGGACCCAGTGGAACACAAACTGAAGGAACTGGAGGCACTCTTAGCCATCCAATCTCAAACCACCCACAGGCAGGGTTATAGAGTACACAGCACGGATGTGCTGTGAACATGATGCGGATATTTCCCTCCGGATTCGCATAGCGTTAAAATACGCAGCAGGACCATTTCTAGCATGATCCCGCAGCAAATTCGCACCCATTGAGGTCCATTGAAACGCAGCAAACCCGCAGGTATATGTGGATTTGTTGCGTTTCAATTAAAGTCAATGGCGGAAATGCGGTTCGTGTGGTATCCGGGTTGGAGAGGAGGACTACAACTCCTCTCATCATCCCAACCGCTGGCAGCGTGGATGGGAGGAGCGGTAGTCTTACCAGCCAAACCGGCTACCACGCGCTGTAAAAAAAAGAAGATAAAGTAAAAATAAAAAAAACCTCTATATTCACCTGTCCCTTCCCCTCAGTGTCCTCCTGATCCCCGGCGGCAATCCTCTCCTCCCGACGGTATACTGAGGTGAGCGGGCTCGCTCCCCGCAGTGTACTGAGCTGCCAGGACCTGCGGTGACGTGACCAGTCAGCTGATGCTCACGTCACCACAGGTACTGTACTGCCAGGACCTACGGTGACGTGGGCGATCAGCTAATCCCTCATGTGACCTCACCCTGGGAACTTTCAGAAGAAAGTTGCCAGGGTGATGTCAGTGAGAGCTCACCAGGGCCGATCAGCTAATCTTTAGCTGAAGAACCCCAGTGACCTCCTGCACAGCAATGTACACTGACAGGGGTGATTTTACACCCCTGTCAGTATACACTGCTGTCTTCTACAGCAGTGACATCATGATTGCTGATGTCACTGCTGGAGAAGTAACACGGATCGTCATGGGACACTCGTTGGCGGTACACTCGTTGGCGGTACATGGACAGCGTCGTTGACGGCGGATAGGTGAGGAATATGGTTGTTTGTTATTTTACGTTTTTTTTTTCTGATCGAGGGCTTTGCAGACCCGTGCAATAAAAAACAAACAAAAAAAAGCGTGTCTTTTATTTCATTAAAATACTTTATTCTGGCCATGTTGGTGGTGACCATTTTACTACGTGGTTAGTAATGGAGGGCCTCTTATAGACGCCCTCCATTACTAACCTGGGCTTCACGTCAGCCGCCAATACAAGGCTGACGTGAACCCCAACCCCATTACCCCACTCGCCACCACTACAGGGCAGTAGGAAGAGCAGAGGCTAAGCGCCAGATTTGGTGCATCTTAATAGCCGCAGAGGGGGCTAGTATCCATAGCCCCTGGCTATTAATATCAGCCCGCAGCTGTCTAGTTTAGCCATTTCTGGTTAGATTTTATAGGGGGACCCCACGTCAATTTTTTTCTGGGATTCCCCTGTAATCTAGCCAGTAAAGGCCAAACAAATAATAGCCAGGGAACATTGTTGGCTAATGACCCCTTCCGCGGCTACTAATAGCCCCCAGCGGTCAGCTTTCCCTCTGCTGGTTATAAAATTGACGCTAGAGCCCACGCCATTTCTTAATTATTTTAGGCTTTGTGCCCATAATTCAGACATAGCAACGCTTTGGACGCAAATTTTTGCTGCGTCCAAAACATTGCATTCTATTGAACGCAGGTAAATCCAGATGTGTTCACTGAACCATGCGGATTTACCGCATTCAATACTTTCTAGTGGTCCAATTTCTGTTGTGGAGACTAGCGACTTCACAAGAGAATTTGAAATGCTGCGGTCCTGAAAGACGCACTGCATGTCAGTGTCCACGGGTGATTCGCAGCCTCAGATGCACGCATAGTGGACATGGGATTTCTAGAAATCCCATCCACTATGCTGTACCTTCTGGACGCTGCTGGTTTAACGCTGTCTAAACATGCAGTGTCAAATCTGCAGCGGCTCCTGATCGTGGCCACGTACCCAAACTCACCCGCAGCATGTCAATTTCCGTAGTGGACACACTAGTCTCCACTGCAGATTTTGACAAGATTGAAGTGTCATTATATGCGGTGGATTCACATGTACCGACAACAAAAGTGCGGCATTAGAATACTGCGTTTAGGACGCAACAAAAATAAGCTGCGTCCAAATAGCTGCTGAGTGCTGATCTGGGGGACGTAGTGGCTAATGAACCAGCTATAAAATGTTAATTATGGCCAGGGATTATGTTTGCAAATGGCACCTTCCCAGGCTAAAAATAACAGCTCACAGCAGCCACATAAATTACACGAATAGAAATGCTAACGAAGATTCCGTGAATGGGACTAGCTGACACCTAGCTTTTTTGTATGGTTATGACAAGGTGTCAATCAGACCTTTTCATGACCAAACTTAATTAAAGTAAAGTAAAGAGTTAGGCTATGTGCCTATGATGCTGAATTGATGCGGATTTTTCCTGAGCGTTTTTGCCTCTCCCTGGCAGAAAAAATGCATGTGGATTTTACATGCGTTTTTTCTGCCAGGGAGAAGCGTTTTCGCATGCGTTTTTTCAAGCGTTTTCCAAGCGATTTTGAGCATCACTTGGAAAGGGGCTTGACAAGTTGGTTACACGATATAAATCCATGCAACTGGCATGGATTTATATTGTGTGACCAACTTATGCTGCTTTAAATGCAGCATCAATAGTAAAAAAAAATAATTAAGACGTAAAAAATAACATTATACTTACCTCTCCGGCGGCCTCCGGTCTCCTCATCGGTGGCATGCTCTGTCAGCTGACTAAATGATGTCACTGCAGGTCCTTTCTGAACACGGCAGGATGCCGAGGACAGAACACGCCACCGGAGAGGAGACTGGGGGCAGCCGGAGAGGTAAGTATAATGTTTTTTTTTTATTTTTTACGTTTTAGTTTTTTTTACTAATGGTACCCAGGTGTGGAGGAGAGTCTCCCCTTCTCCAGACCCGGATATCATCCGCGCATTGAACCGCATAACATCCGCATACATACATGTATACATGCGGATGTTATGGGGTTGAATGAAAGTCAATGGCGGCGATTTCGCCGCGATTACGCACAATAAATGGTTGTGCTGCATATTTTTCCGCAGCGGAAATTTCCGTAGCATGTGCAAAGAACATGCGGATTATCATTGAGAAACATGGCAGACAACTTAACAAGCGTTTTTAATGCGCTTTCGCGGCGGAAATGCCGCCGCAGAAAAGCATTAATTCCGCATCATGGGCACACAGCCTTAAACACACAGACACAGAGTAAACACTTTATTTGAAATATAACAGACACATTCTTTAATCATTCAAATTATCCAATATACTTACCCCAGTTCTGATGGTAATCCAAGGTTTAAGCAATGTCCCACCAAATAACTTTATATAGCTCCAAAAAGCATTCATTGACGTAAAAAAACGCTTCAAAAAACGCATGTAAAATCTGCATACGTTTTCCTGCCAAGGAGATGCAGAAACGCTCAGGAAATTTCTGCTTCAAATACGCATCGTGCGCACATAGCCTGAGTCAGCAGCTGATATTGCGAGACAAAATAGCCACCCATGACAATTTAGAGGTTCTGTAGTTGGAAGGTGTAATTAAATCCTTTAATGAGCATTAGGCCTGGCCACAAATGTAGGGTAAAATTATTTTTTAGGCACACTACTCGTACAGACACGGCTGCAGAGCGCATAGAAGTTTTTGGGTACAGTATCCCCGCAGAAGCTAATAAATTTCACACACAGACCATGTTTCCACATTTCACCCACAGAAGCTTTAAAAGGGAATCAGTCACCCCCTGGTACTTATTTGTCCTCTAATATGGACATACAGGTGATCAAAATGTGAATCTATACCTACCAGAATGCCTCATATTAGAGATCTGGTTGCTGTAAAATGTATTTTTATTCAGTCAAGTTTCTGATGCTGTGGAGACGGGGCCTGGATGAAATCCCCACCTCCTATGTGAATTACCATGTGTCTCCCCTCACCTACATATCACAGTGCCATGTGATGTGCAGTTGCAGCAGCCAAATCCAGGCACTATAACATGCAGGGGAGGGGGAAAGCATTGAAATTACCACAGGAGGCGGGGATTTCTTAAGGTCCCCGGGACTGGAACACATCAGAAACTTGTAGGAATAAAAAGACATTTCACAGCAACAAGACCTCTAATATGAGGAAGGAGGAGATAGCTAACAGTTTTTGGTTATTTTATATGGAGAGGAGGCATTCAACTGAAACTAATGGCAAATAGCATTGAACACTGGCTGGGTGCAGCTGTTTTAGTTGTCTAGTCATCCAAAAGGTATGGCCAAGGCCTATGGGATCTACACCTGGTTAATTTTAAGGAATGTTAGGTTCCCCAAGTTGGATGTGGACAGGCTGATGTGCCTGTCTGTTATGACACCCCCTGCCTTGCTAAACACACGTTCCGAAATCACACTTGCTGCTGGGCAGGCCAGCACCTCCAAGGCATAAAGAGCAAGCTCAGGCAATGAGTCTAATTTAAAGACCCAGAAGTTAAATGGGGCAGACCCATCTGTTAGTATGTGGAGAGGTGTGGACACGTACTTTTCTATCATGTTGTTGTAACGCTGTCTTCTGTTAATACAGACCCTATTACATGGTGGTGCTGTATGCTGTGGCATTCTCATAAAGTTTTGCCAAATTGTGGCCATGCTAACCCTGCCCTCTGAAGGGCAGGCAGTCTCCAAGCTGCAGTGGCCACTTCGTCCTTCCGCCTCTGCCTTCTTTTTCCACTGAGCCCCCGCTGTCAGGTGGGAAAGACATTAGTAGTTTTTCTACCAGCGTGTGCTTGTATTCATGCATTTTGCAACCCCTCTCCAGTGATTGAAGTAATGATGGTACCTTGTCCTTGTCGTGGGGATCCAGCAGGGTGGCCACCCGGTAATCTGCACTGGTAACAATACGTGCAACTCACCGGTCGTTGCACAGGCAATGCAGCATGTATTGGATCATGTGTGCCAGGCTGCCCAGAGGCAATGACAAGCTGTCCTCGTAGGTGGTATATGATCTGAGTACTCTGTATCCCTCCAGGCACGCTTCAGTGATGCCTGTGAGCTGATCTGAATGCCACCCTAATGTGAACACAGTTGTTCCTCCCCCCCTGCATCATCCTCCTCGCAAACTGTCCCATGGCTGTACAATTGGGTACCTGGCCTATGTTGGGACAGTAACCCATCCTCCAAGCCATGTGTGGACAATAGGCCTGATAACAGTGTGAATTGATTCTGCTCCTCCTCCTGGTCATCTTCCTCCATTGCCACCACCTCATCCATTATGACCTGAATTGTTTTTTCCAGCAAGCACACAAGTAGGATAGTAACGTTGATGATGGCATTATCAGCGCTGGCCAAATTGATGGAATATTTGAAGCAGCACAACACGGCCCACATGTCCCTCATGGAGGCCCACTCATTGATGGTGAGGTGGTGTTGTACTCCAGAGCGACTCGTTAGTGTGTGTTGCAGCTGAAACTCCACTATTGCCTGCTGCTGCTCACACAGTCTCTCCAAAATAAGCAAAGTGGAGTTCCACCTTCTTGGTACGTCGCATATCAGCAGGTGAGCATGAAGGTAGAAGTGACACTGCCGTACAGACAGACGAGCAACAATGGGGTGAGAACGACAAATGTGCACACACGCTGACCCCACTTTCAGCAGCAGCCCTGACAGGTGTGGGTAGATTTTCAGGAAGCTCTGCACCACCAAGTTCAGCACATGTGCCAGGCAAGAGAGGTGCGTCAAACCAACTAGGCCCAGAGCTGCTACGAGATTAAGCACGCTATAACACACCACTAGGCTGGGCTTGAAGCTCATCGGAACCAACCACTCATCTGTCTGCTGTTTGATCCCAGTCTACAGCTCCTGCGCATTGTGGGATTTGTCCCCCAAACACAAGAGTTTAAGAACAGCTTGCTGTCTTTTCCCCCTGGATGTGCTGAAATAGGTGGTGCAGGTCTTCCTGTGACCAGATGAGGAGGCGGGGAAAAAAGCGGCGTAGGAGGAGGAGGAGAAAACAGTGTCCGGTACCAGACTCCAAACACTGACTTTTTACTGTATGTTTGGTTTCCTGTTCGGGTTTGCCAGTCTAATAAAGGTGGCTGTCCAGCAATACATTGTTCCCAGCCACCACTACTTTTCCAGGTGGGCCATCCCAGCCCTGCACAAACACGTAGCGGACCAAATCATGTGTGCACTGTGCAACGTCATCAGTGGCAAGGACCACATAACCACCGATACATGCACCAGTCAGCACAGCCAGGCACGTTACATCTCCCTAACTGCCCACTGGTTAAATGAAGTGGCTGCTGGGATAGAGGTGGAAGGCATTCTAGACCATGTCCTACCGCCACCTAGGATTGCTGGACGTTTATATGTCCAGGTTTCCTCCTCCTCCTACTCCGCTTTTTTCCCCGCCTCCTTTGCCCGGTAGAGACCCCAAACTTTCCCGTTTGGGATCGCTCATCCCTACTCTTTAGACCAATTTCTTTGAACTTCAGGACAAATTCCTGAAACAGTTATGTAGACTATGAAGTGTGTTAAAGCAAACTGGGCCAGATTTAGTAAGCTAAATGCACCAGAATTTTGGCTTAATTTGAGCATGTTTGCATGTTCAGTATTTTACCTCAGTATGTTGTAAGCCAAAATCAGGAGTGGAATAATCATAGGAAAGGTATAATAGAAACACGTGCATAACTTATGCATTTTTCACTCACTCCTGGTTTGGCTTACAAATACGGAGGTAAAAAACTCACCAACTACTGAACGTGTGAACATGGCCTTACAGCGTGTGAAACAAGTATTAAACACGTCACTAATTTTCTAAGTAAATATATTGCTAAAGGTGCTATTAACATGAAATTCTCACCTAGGGTCGTTAACCAAAAATCCAATCCAAACAGTCAAAGAAATCAAACCATAGATGTCCATAGATTAACTTATGTGTAATAATGAGAAATGAAACAGGGGAAAAGTATACGCTTGCTGAAATTTATTTAATACTTTGTTCAAAAGCCTTTGTTGGTGATGCCAACTTTAAGACGCTTCCTGTATGGAGAAACTAGTCGCATGTATTGCTCAGGTATGATTTTGGCCCATTCTTCCACACAAAAACTCTCCAAATCCTGAAGGTTCCGTGGGCTTCTTCTATGAACTCTGAGCTTTAGTTCCTTCCATACATTTTCTATGGAATTTAGGCCAAGTTATTGGCTGGGCCATTCTAGCAGCTTTATTTTCTTTCTCTGAAACCAATTGAGGGTTTCTTGGACTGTGTGTTTGGCATCATTGTCTTACTGAAATGTACACCCTCATTTCATCTTCATCATCCTGGTAGATGGCAGATTTTTATCAAGAATGTTTTGGTACATCTGTCCATTTATCCTTCCTTCAATCATATAACGTTTGTCAGTGCGATATATTGAAAAACAGCCCCACACCATGATGTTCCCCCCTCCAACGTTCACTGCTGGTATGGTGTTTTTGGGGTGATATGCAGTGCCTTTTGATCACCAAACATGGTGTATATTATGGCATTCAAAGCAGAAACATAGCTACCAGGGGTCAGTGGGTGCTGCAGAAACACCCACATTGCACGCTGTGTCTCCTGAAGAGACATCATGACTCTGTTGCTTCCCTCAGGAGAGGAACAGGACAGGAGACAGGATGGTGCTGTAACAGCTCAGGCTGCATGCTGCCTGTACCTGGGGTTGGAGGCGTCTGCATTGTGCAGTGAGGAGGTGGCAGGAAGCTACTCCCCTCCTGACAAGTCCTGACTGGATTCTTGTCTTGTATCTGTTGTTTTGATGTCTTAGGCACAGTAGGATTTATGACATTTATGTAGGATTTATGCAGATTGAACTTCTAAACAGCTCGCTGTCTGTCACTGCAAGCCTGGGCATCACCTGATCTCTAAAAGATTTCAAAGTAGCTGCCATAAATTTCATTGTGCCTCAGATAGAGTGACTGACATGAGATCAATATCCCCATGTTTCCAGCCAGCCCCCCTCACCCTCATGTATCCATCCTAGGCCCCGTGTGTCCAGCCTGCCCCCCTCACCCTCATGTATCCATCCTAGGCCCCGTGTGTCCAGCCTGCCCCCCTCACCCTCATGTATCCATCCAGGTCCCCATGTGTCCAACATGCCCCCCTCACCCCATGTGTCCATCCAGGTCCCCATGTGTCCAGCCTGCCCCCCTCAACCCCATGTGTCCATCCAGGTCCCTATGTGTCCAGCCTGCCCCCTCTCACCCCCATGTGTCCATCCAGGTCCCCATGTGTCCAACCTGCCCCCCTCATCCCCATGTATCCATCCAGGTCCCCATGTGTCCAGCCTGCCCCCTCTCACCCCCATGTGTCCATCCAGGTCTCCATGTGTCCAACCTGCCCCCCCGCCCTCACCCCCATGTATCCATCCAGGTTCCCATTTGTCCAGCCTGCCCCCTCTCACCCCCATGTATCCATCCAGGTCCCCATGTGTCCAGCCTGACCCCTCTCACCCCCATGTGTCCATCCAGGTCCCCATGTGTCCAACCTGCCCCCCCCCTCACCCCCATGTATCCATCCAGGTCCCCATGTGTCCAGCCTGCCCCCTCTCACCCCCATGTATCCATCCAGGTCCCCATGTGTCCAGCCTGCCCCCTCTCACCCCCATGTGTCCATTCAGGTCCCCATGTGTCCAGCCTGCCCCACTCACCCCCATGTATCCATCCAGGTCCCCATGTGTCCAGCCTGCCCCCTCTCACCCCCATGTTTCCATCCAGGTCCCCATGTGTCCAACCTGCCCTCCTCACCCCCATGTATCCATCCAGGTCCCCATGTGTCCAACCTGCCCCCCTCACCCCTATGTGTCCATCCAGGTCTCCATGTGTCCAGTCTGCCCCCCCCTCACCCCCATGTGTCCAGCCTGACCCCCCCATATATGCATGATGGCCAATGCTGGGAACACTCACCCAGAAAAACGTGGATATTGCACTTGACTTGAAGTTGAAGCAGGGAGAGCTGTAGGCCTGCAGCCTTGTTTCCAGGGTGACGGTGAGAGAGCAGAGTGCAGGCCACCACATACTCAGCCCAGGAGCTGGTGTTAAAAGGCCAAGAGAGCAGGAGAGAAGAGGGCGGTGCGCGGTGCTGGTGCGGTGTTACATACCTGGACGGGAGCCGATGTTACAAGGCCAATTCCAAGGGAGCAGGAGCCGGGACTGGAGAGCAGAGCGCGGCGTCGGCGTATCAGAAGCCAGCCGGGGAGCAGGTAGCGCGACGTCAGCGTGTCACCTGACACCACACCACTGCCAGCCACCAGCGGGAAAGCAGAGCGCGGTGTGTGTCACCGCCCACCAAGAACACGTCCTCCTGTCATGTGAGTATGTGCGTCACCCGCTGTCACCATTGAATAGTATGAGCGCCGCACGTGACGCTACATTTCCTTCGGCTGCGCTTTTAAAGGGCCCCCACTTTTAAAGGGCCCCGCTACCAATTCTCTCACTCTCTCATCGGGGCCCACCGCTATCCCGCCAGGCCAGTCAGACCCTGACCTTATGTACTTGGTAAATGCCACCACATCACACTCCCTACACCCACATTGACTTTATGTAAATGTCACTATTAGTCATTCCCATTCATTCATGCACTCTATTTTCACTTTCATTCCCCTTTTCACTACAAGATTCACTATTTCCCACTGGGTTTATTTTATTCTTTTTTTTTAGGGGGAAACTTTGCCACTATACACCTATTGGTTCCATCAATACTGCACGCGACATATTGTTTCGCAATGTGCAAAATATGATATAAAAGACACCCACCACTTTTACACTCCGCACTGAATAGTTAGCGATATTCTTCATGCCAGGCTGAATAGGTGTGTGCACATGCATTGCCTGCGGCTCCCAAAGACTTCCGGTCCTGCGCACCAGAAACGTTATGCGTTCCTCGCATGTGGTAACAGCCTGGTGACCGGAAGTCACAATTTCATCAATAGATGCCGGCAAGCACCACATGCGCCAATGTTTCATCTATGTCAGCTGGCTAAAACAATCCGGGCATTCATTTAGAAGACATTACCAGGTATAATAAGAACAACTTCTTTCCCTAATGTTAGCGCCCCCTGGAAGAAGCGTGGCAGGGTGCAGCTACAGGGCTCATGGATACTTTTGATACCATTTAATCTTCCATTGTAAGTCGACCATTACTGACAGTTCAAATGCCTTGACTCATTTAAGATTCTTATCGTTACATACATGATTGGATTGAAATGCGAAGGATAAATAAATAAATACAAATATATCTACAGTACAGACCAAAAGTTTGGACACACCTTCTCATTTAAAGATTTTTCTGTATTTTCATGACTATGAAAATTGTACATTCACACTGAAGGCATCAAAACTATGAATTAACACATGTGGAATTATATACTTAACAAAAAAGTGTGAAGCAACTGAAAATATGCGTTTGCTGCTAGAACTCTGTGTGGCATTGTCCTGGTCTCTAATCTGAGCTGCTGTTAACCTGTGATTTCTGAGGCTGGTGACTCGGATAAACTTATCCTCAGAAGCAGAGGTGACTCTTGGTCTTCCTTTCCTGGGGCGGTCCTCATGTGAGCCAGTTTCTTTGTAGCACTTGATGGTTTTTGCAACTGCACTTGGGGACACTTTCAAAGTTTTCCCAATTTTTCGCACTGACTGACCTTCATTTCTTAAAGTAATGATGGCCACTCGTTTTTCTTTACTTAGCTTCTTTTTTCTTGCCATAATACAAATTCTAACAGTCTATTCAGTAGGACTATCAGCTGTGTATCCACCAGACTTCTGCACAACACAACTGATCGTCCCAACCCCATTTATAAGGCAAGAAATCCCACTTATTAAACCTGACAGGGCACACCTGTGAAGCGAAAACCATTTCCGGTGACTACCTCTTGAAGCTCATCAAGAGAATGCCAAGAGTGTGCAAAGCAGTCATCAAAGCAAAAGGTGGCTACTTTGAAGAACCTAGAATATAAGACATATTTTCAGTTGCTTCACACTTTTTTGGTAAGTATATAATTCCACATGTGTTAATTCATAGTTGATGCCTACAGTGTGAATGTACAATTTTCATAGTCATGAAAATACAGAAAAATCTTTAAATGAGAAGGTGTGTCCAAACTTTTGGTCTGTACTGTATATGAGCATGTATGTAGCCAAGTAAAAAAAATTTAATTTTGCTGCTAAGCACTTGCACCTTAAAGGGGTGACTGTAGATTTATGAATCCCCCCAGCACAATGCGTGGCCTCACTCTCCATACACTTGTATTGAGTGAGGCCGCGCCTTATAGTCGGACGCACTCAATGGCCGTCTGCGTCACTAGGTGGTGAGTGGCCTCGCTCTATACCAGAGGTCTCAAACACGCGGCCCCTGAGGCTGCTCTATGCAGCCCGCAGGCACAGACCCATTGATGATCCGACCTGGTCCAAGAGGAGCCGCTGACAGTAGAGCGGCATTGCCACACAGAGATCGTCTGCCAGGACAGCATTTCCAGTGCCAGCCGCCGGACAATCAGAGGCCAGCAGCTGACATTTACGTGCCGGCACAGTGGAATATGACGTCATAACCATGCGCAGATGTCAGCTGCTGGCCTCTGATTGGCTGGCATTGGCAATGCTACACTGGGAGATGGTCTCTGCGCAGCAATGCAGCGCTGTTGTCAGCGGCTCCTCCTGCACCAGGTCGAGATTGTCAAGGGGTCTGACTCTGGTGCCTGCGGGCCATATCTGCAGGAAGGACGCCGAGGGAACGGAAGACAGGTCAGAATCATCTTTTTTTTTTCCTCTTTTATGTGTGTGAAGAACAGCACAGGGGGCACATGGCCACAAGATTGAGACCTAGATGGGGCACATGGCCACAAGATGGGGACCTGGATGGGGCACATGGCCACAAGATGGGGACCTGGATGGGGCACATGGTCACAAGATGGGGACCTGGATGGGGCACATGGCCACAAGATGGGGACCTGGATGGGGCACATGGTCACAAGATGGGGACCTGGATGGGGCACATGGCCACAAGATGGGAACCTGGATGGGGCACATGGCCACAAGATGGGGACCTGGATGGGGCACATGACCACAAGATGGGGACCTGGATGGGGCACATGGCCACAAGATGGGGACCTGGATGGGGCACATGGCCACAAGATGGGGACCTGGATGGGGCACATGGCCACAAGATGGGGACCTGGATGGGGCACATGGCCACTAGATGGGGACCTGGATGGGGCACATGGGCACATAGCCACAAGATGTTTGCCATTATTACTACACTGTGTTCCAAATTATTATGCAAATAATATTTTCTCAGATTTTCCCAAATTACCTATATGAATTGCAGTCATTGTAATTTTCCAGTCAAATAACTATTAGAGTACAATTGAAAGGTTTTTGTACAAACTGCCTATGATAACAGTATATTTTTGAAAAAATAAAACACTCAAACTGCACTCAAAATGCATGTTCCAAATTATTATGCACAGCAGCGTTTTCAACCTTTACATTTTAATAAAGAACAAAAAAATGGTCATTTTTGAAATTATAAGCATTAGCAGGTTATTACAAACTGAAATCAAACAGTTTTCAACTCAAAACTTTATTCTAGGTGATGTAACATTTGCACAGAGGACCCCTTGTTCGAAAGGAGCTTCTGAACTCTCTCATTCATTGAATTTGTCAGGTTTTGGATGGTTTCTGCTTCAATTGTTTTGCATGAGGACAGAATACCCTCCCGAGCTGTTGCTTAGATGTGAACTGCCTCCCGCCATCATATACACAGTGCGTGCGCGGGGGGGATTCATAAGTCTGTAGTCACACAGAGTGACTGCAGACTTATCAATTTTGATTGGGTAACCCCTTTAAAAGGTGCAAGTGCCTAGCAGCAAAATTAAAAAATCTTACATGGCTACACACATGCACATATTCTAATTTAGTGAGATGCACCTGTATATCATCAAAAAGTTAATTTATTTCAGTTCTTCAATACAAAAAGTGAAACTCGTATAATTATATACAGTCATGGCCAAAAGTATTGAGAATGAGACAAATAGTAATTTTTCCAAAGTTTACTGCTTCATTTTTTGTAATGGCAATTTGCATATACTCCTGAATGTCAAAGAGTGATCAGCTTAACAGCAATTACTGTACTCGCAAAGTCAATATTTGCCCAGAAAATGAACTTTAACCCCCAAAACACATTTCAACATCATTGCAGTCCTTCCTTAAAAGGAGAAGCTAACATCGTTTTAGTGATTGATCCATTAACACAGGTGTGGGTGTTGATGAGGACAGGGCTGGCGATCAATCAGTCATGATTAAGTAAGAATGACATCACTGGACACTTTAAAAGGAGGCTGGTTCTTGGTATCATTGTTTCTCTTCAGTTAACCATGGTTATCTCTAAAGAAACACGTGCAGCCACCATTGCACTGCACAAAAATGGCCTAACAGGGAAGAGTATCGCAGCTACAAAGATTGCACCTCAGTCAACAATCTATCGCATCATCAAGAACTTCAAGGAGAGAGCTTCCATTGTTGTCAAAAAGGCTCCAGGGCGCCCAAGAAAGACCAGCAAGCGCCAGGACCGTATCTTAAAACTGTTTCAGCTGCGGGATCGGACTACCAGCAGTGCCGAGCTTGCTCAGGAATGGCAGCAGGCTGGTGTGAGTGCTTCTGCACGCACTGTGAGGCGGAGACTCTTTGAGCAAGGGCTGGTTTCAAGGAGGGCAGCAAAGAAGCCACTTCTCTCCAGAAAAAACATCAGGGACCGACTGATATTCTGCAAAAGTTACAGGGAGTGGACTGCTGAGGACTGGGGCAAAGTCATTTTCTCTGATGAATCCCCTTTTCGATTGTTTGGGACATCTGGAAAGCAGCTTATTCGGAGAAGAAGAGGTGAGCGCTACCACCAGTCTTGTCTCATGCCAACTGTAAAGCATCCTGAAACCATTCATGTGTGGGGTTGCTTCTCAGCCAAGGGAATCGGCTCACTCACAGTCTTGCCTAAAAACACAGCCATGAATAAAGAATGGTACCAGAATGTCCTCCAAGAGCAACATCTCCTAACCGTCCAAGAGCAGTTTGGCGCCCAACAATGCCTTTTCCAGCATGATGGAGCACCTTGCCATAAAGCAAAGGTGATAACTAAATGGCTCATGGAACAAAACATAGAGATTTTGGGTCCATGGCCTGGAAACTCCCCAGATCTTAATCCCATTGAGAACTTGTGGTCAATCATCAAGAGACGGGTGGACAAACAAAAACCAACAAATTCTGGCAAAATGCAAGCATTGATTATGCAAGCATGGACTGCTATCAGTCAGGATTTGGTCCAAAAGTTGATTGAGAGCATGCCAGGGAGAATTACAGAGGTCTTGAAGAAGAAGGGGCAACACTGCAAATATTGACTTGCTGCATTAACTCATTCTAACTGTCAATATAACCTATTGGTACTCATAATATGATTGCAATTATATTTCTGTATGTGATATAAACATCAGACAAACACTAATAAAAACCAGAGGCCAGCAGATCATGTGAAAATATAATTTTGGTGTCATTCTCAATACTTTTGGCCATGACTGTAGAGTCTTAATATCCTAATTTAGTGAGATGCACCTGTAGCTATCATCATATAAGAACACAGAAAGACAACAGGTAAGTTGTATATATTTGCCTCAGCTGCAATCAAATAGAATCAGCTGCAGTCAGATAGAAATAAAGTGTGAGTGCCAAACAGCAGATTTGACCACAGTCAAATGTTACACTTAACTATCCTCAACAAACCCTTTAACTATCAGATTGCAGCTGAGACCAAGATTTACAATTCACGGATTACCTTTTGCTATATCTCTGTTATAGCTACTCAGACACCGGGACTTTAATTTTTCTGTACCTTTTAATCACAATATGAATTTAAGAATCATAAATACTTACATCTAGATACTTTTATCTGAGGTTTCTCTTCTAAACAGTCTGTCAAAAAATTGGTCACATTTCCGTCTCGCATTTTGACCTGTGACTATATGTCTCTGGGTAATGTGAACATATTTGTAAGACCTGCCTGACATGTACTTCATGTGACTTGAGGTCCGACGAATAAATAATCAAGATAGACTACCACAAATCTACCTGCCAGACAACAAAAAATGTTATTTACAAAAGTGATGAAAAACGGCGAGAGCATTAGTCAACCCGAATGGCATAACTAGGTTTTCGTAATGTCCCTCTGGTGTATTAAAAGCAGTCTTCCACTCATTCCCCTCCTTTATATGGATGAGATTATATGGCCCCCTGAGGTCCAGTTTAGAAAACCACTTAGCTCCGACGATCTGGGTAAAAGAGGTCCGGAATGAGAGTGAGAGGATAAGGATCCCGAACCATGATCAGATTTAATTCACGGAAATCTAAACAGGGGCGTAACCCCCCCCCCCTTTTATCTTAAAGAAAACCCCTGCTGCAACAGTAGATTAGAAAGGTCTGTTATGACCCTTAGCCAGACTTTCTGAGATACAGTGCTTCATGGCCAGCCTCTTGGGACCTGAAATATTATACAACCTGTTCTTAGGCAATTTGGCCCCTGAAATTAAATTAATGGCGCAAACATAAGCATGATGAGAAGAAAGTTCCTGACACCCCTGTTCAGAGAACGCAACCTCAAAATCAGAGAGGTATTCCGACAGGGACCGGGTATCAACCCTGGCCAATCGGGTGCCCAAGCAGTGTCTTTGACAGTATTCGCTCCTCCTTACAATCTCCCGAGTCTACCAGTCCACCACGAGAGTGTACAACATCAGCCAAGGTAGTCCAAGAACCATAGTAGAGGGCAAGCCCTCTAGCACATAAACGATTGATTCCAATTGCATAGCCCCCACCTGCAGACATATCCCTCAAATGACCTGATAAAATTACCCCAGGTGCAAGGGTACAGAAGCAAAAGCGATTATTGGTATAGATCTAGACAATTAGTGCGAAATAACACACTGGTCATGGACGAACCGGACGTCAATTTGTGATGGGCAGTCCAGCTCTTTTTGGTGATCTGGCTCTGCTCACCAAAAAGAGCCAGCTCTTTTCGATCCTAAATAGATCCCTATTAAGTATGTGTTCACCATAGGTGAATACATATTTAAGAGAATGTAGATGCCGCAGAAACTCCGCGCCCCCCAAGTATGAAACGCCGCCAACTCGCAATTAAACGATTAAATTGAAGAGTGGGCGGAGTTACGACCATTGAATAATGCAATTTTACACAAGTGGTCAAAATTGTTGGTACCCCTCATTTCTGTCCAGGCCTATTTCATGGGTTTAACTTTTTTTAAATTCTGTGGAAGCAGGGTTGAAAAGCAATATCTAACTTTCATTTGTTAATTTTCATAGATTTTTAATTTATTATTACTTTTGTCAGATTCAAGATATTTCTGTGATCATTGTGGGTTTTTCTTTCATTAAACGAGGGGTACCAACAATTTTGACCACGTGTGTACGTCTAATTTTACGTGGGAGCCATTCAGAGATGTTAGTGGCTGTCACTGGGGTGCTAGCTCCAATAATTCAAAGCAGGGAGCCAGCTCTTTGCGTCAGATCATTCGTGACAGACACATCACTAGCGTCAATTACATTAAACCCCACCCCACTGTCCAAAAAGGCTGAAATAACCATCTTACTTTCACAAAAATAGATCTCAGCCGGAAAAAAAGAACTTTGACCTACTCACAGAGGAAATATGTACATCCGGTTTTCCGGTGGCTGTTTGCAGTTACGCATAAATGGACAAGTACCAACAAAATGACCCTTCTTGCCACAGAAAAAAACCACACACCCTCTTTGTGCAGAACGGAAGGAGGACCGGTAAAATGAGTCATCCCTCCCAACTGCATGGGTCCCTCGGTAGACTCAGCCCTAGGTTCCATTGACTCCCGAGTCCCCAAAAATAGAGATGTCTCTTCATGTCTCCGACGTAGACAGCAGTCAACTGGGATTGCTAGAGATATGGCCGCCTCCAGGGAAAGCGGGGTATACTACAGAGCAAAGGCATCCTTTACCCTATTAGAAAGCCTCTGACAGAACTGACTACGGAGTGTGGGGTCATTCCATCTAGTATCCATAGACCACCTACGGAACTCTGAACAATACTCCTCCGCTGGCTGGTCTCGCTGCTGCAGCTAACGTAGATTGTACTCAGCAACACGGTCGGGTCATTATAGATAAGACCCAGAGGAAAAAAAAATTCCTCGCCAGTCTGAAGCGACTGGGAATCAAAGAGAAAATACCTAGGCTTGAGGGTCACCTTAAAGAAGAGAGATTACGATCCCCACCCGTTGCTCCTTGGTACCTGAGGAATGAATATGTAATCTAAAATAAAGTTTGCAGGCCTCGTCGAAAGCCACAAGCTTATCCTGACCCTCAGAGAACCTATCTGGCAAAGAGATTTAGGGATCCATCAGGAGTTACCCAGGACCTCAGTCTACCATCCACAGACGGACGGTTTGGTGGAAGGTTTAATAAAACCTTTAAGGTCGTAGAGAAGGACGGCTTAGTCTGAGACGGTCTTCTGCCCCATCTTTGTTCTCCATCAGGCAAGTCCCACAGGACTCTACTGGTTTCTCCCCTTTTGAACTCTTGAATGGCCGATACCCCCGTGGACTCCTGGATGTAGCGAAGGAGACCTGGGAGGCAGAGTCTACACCTTACAGGAGTGTCACCCAGATGCAAGAGAGAATTGCCTAGATAAAGCCCATTGTGAAACAACACCTCCTCAAAGCACAAGAGGCTAAGTCAAGGGTGTACAATAGATCAGTGAGGGTGAGACACTTTAACCCTGGGAATCGGGTATTAGTGCAGGCAAATAAGGTGGAGATAAAATTTCTGGCCAAGTGGCAGGGCCCCTATGAAGTAGTTGAAAAGGTTGGCGCCGTCAACTATAAAGTTCGCAAACCCGTGAAAAGGAAGCCCTACCAAGTGTACCATGTCAGCCTGATTAAGCCATGGCAAGATAGGGAGCCTGTGGAATCAGTGTTTGGTGGCGAAGTCTGTAGCCGACATGAGAGATGTGGTTCCAGCAAAGGTAATAGGTAGTTGACAACTATGAGAGACAACTACCTTTCACAACTGGTTCAGGACCCAACAAGAAGGGGGGCACTGCTAGACCTAATATTAACCAACAGGCCAGACCGCATATCAAATATACGAATTGGGGTTCACTTGGGTAATAGTGATCACAAAATAATAAGCTTTCATGTATCCTTTAATAAGATGTGTAGTAGAGGGGTTACAAAGACGCTAAACTTCAGGAAGGAAAATTTCCAATGGTTGAGAGATGATCTTAGTGCAATAAACTGGGACAATATCCTGAGGCATAAAACTACACAAAGCAAATGGGAGACATTTATTAGCATCCTGAATAGGACCTGTGCACAATATATACCCTATGGGAATAAACATGCTGGAAATAGGAGGAAACCACTATGGCTAAATAGAGCTGTAAGGGGCGCAATAAGTGACAAAAAGAAAGCATTTAGAGAACTAAAGCAAGTAGGTAGTGATGAGGCGTTAAATAAATACAGAAAATTAAATAAATTCTGTAAAAACAAAATCAAGGCAGCAAAGATTGAGAGAGAGACACTCATTGCCACAGAAAGTATAAATAATCCCAAACTATTCTTTAACTACATAAATAGTAATAAACTAAAAAATGATAGTGTTGGCCCCCTTAAAAATAGTCTGGGTGAAATGGTGGATGCGGAAAAAGCCAATATGCTAGATGATTTTTTTTCAACAGTATTTACACAAGAAAATCGCATGACAAAAAACATGATCAGTGATAACAAAAATTCTCCATTAAATGTCATTTTATTAACCCAGCAGGAAGTACGGCGGAGTCTAAAAATCACTAAAGTTGACAAATCCCCAAGCCCGGATGGGATACACCTGCGAGTACTGCAGGAATTAAGTAAAGTCATATATAGACCATTATTTTTAATCTTTAAAGATTCTATAATAACAGGGTCGGTACCACAGGACTGGCGTATAGCAAATGTGGTGCCAATATTCTGAACTTGGAAATTATAGGCCAGTAAGCTTAACCTCTACTATGGGTAAAGTCCTGGAGGGTTTCCTAAGAGATGCTATACTAGAGTATCTGAAGAAGAATAACCTCATGACCCAATATCAACATGGGTTTACGAGGGACCGTTCCTGTCAAACTAATCTGATCAGCTTTTATGAAGAGTTAAGTTCCGGACTGGACCAAGGAAATGCAGTGGATGTTGTGTATATGGACTTTTCAAAAGCTTTTGATACGGTTCCACACAAAAGGTTGATACATAAAATGAGAACAATGGGGATAGGGAAAAATATATGTAAGTGGGTTAGGAACTGGCTCAGTGATAGGAAACAAAGGGTGGTTATTAATGGAACATACTCAGATTGGGTCTCAGTTAACAGTGGGGTTCCTCAGGGGTCAGTATTGGGCCAGTTTCTTTTTAACATATTTATTAATGACCTTGTAGGGGGCATACAGAGTAATATTTCAATATTTGCAGATGACACTAAACTCCATAGGGTAATCAATACAGAGGAGGACAATTTTATATTACAGGAGGATCTATGTAAACTAGAAGCTTGGGCTGATAAATGGCAAATGAGCTTTAATGGGGATAAATGTAAGGTAATGCACTTGGGCAGAGGAAATAAAATGTATAATTATATGCTTAATTGTAAAACACTGGGCAAAACTGTCACTGAAAAAGACCTGGGTGTATTGGTGGACGACAAGCTCACGTTTGGTAGCCAGTGTCAGGCAGCTGCTACAAAAGCAAATAAAATAATAGGATGCATTAAAAGAGGCACAGATGCTCATGAGGAGAACATAATTTTACCTCTTTACAAGTCACTAGTGCGACCACACTTAGAATACTGTGTACAGTACTGGTCTCCGGTGTTTAAGAAAGACATAACTGAACTAGAGCGGGTGCAGAGTAGAGCGACCATAGTTATTAGAGCGAGGGGGGGGGGGTCTGCAATACCAAGACAGGTTATTGCTCTTGGGGTTATTTAGTTAGGAAAAACGAAGGCTTAGGGGTGATCTTATTACCAGGTACAAATATATGAGGGGACAGTACAAAGATCTTTCTACTGATCTTTTTACTCTGAGGCCTGAGACGGGGACAAGGGGGCATCTTCTACGTTTGGAGAAATGAAGGTTTAATCATAATCACAGACGCGGATTCTTTACTGTAAGAGCAGTGAGACTATGGAACTCTCTGCCGCATGATGTTGTAATGAGTGATTCACTACTAAAATTTAAGAAAGGCCTGGATGCCTTTCTTGAAAAGTATATCATCACAGGTAATATATACTAGATTCCTTAATAGGGTGTTGATCCAGGGAACTAGTCTGATTGCCATATGTGGAGTCAGGAAGGAATATTTTTTCCCCAATATGGAGCTTAGAGTTTGCCACATGTTTTTTTTTTTGCCTTCCTCTGGATCAACATGTTAGACTATGGGTTGAACTAGATGGACTTAGTCTTCCTTCAACATTGAAAACTATGTTACTATGTAAGGTGGCAAAAACGCTGTCATGTGCCCAAAAGCAGCGGTGCAGAGAGCTGCTACATCAGAACAGAGACCTGTTCTCAAAATTACCAGGTTGTACGCAGGTCATAGAGCATGAGGTTCTCACGGCACCTCATGTTAGGGTTAACTTGAAGCCGTATCTTATTTCCGAAGCCCGCTGAGAGGTGATTTCGAAGGAGGTGAAGCGTATGCTGAACCAAGGAGTCAATGAAGAGTCCAGGAGTGGCTGTTACAGTCCCATAGTCTTAGTGCCGAAGCCAGATAGAGAATGGTGGTTTTGCAATGACTATAGAAAGCTGAATGAGATCTCTAAGTTCGATACGTACCCAATGCCCCGTGTCAATAAACTGATGGAAAGGCTAGTGCAAGCCCGGTACATTACCACACTTGACCTGAGAAAAGGGAATTGGCAAATTCCTATGTCTGAAGACGCCAAGGAGAAGTCTGCCTTCTCAACGTCAGACAACTGCTTCCAGCACACAAGGAAGCCATTTGAGTTGCAAGGAGCTCCAGACACCTTCCAGAAAGCCATGGACTGGATCCTAACTCCCCATGGGAATGGAGAAGGCTAAATACATGGGCTATGTCATAGGCAGGGGCAAAATAAAGCCCCAAATAAAGTTGACGAGATCCAGAGTTAGCCACAACCTCTATCAAAAAAGCAGGTCAGAGTGTTCCTGGTTATCTTGGACTACCACCGGTTTATCCCTAACTTTACCATGATAGCCACCTGCTAATGAACCTCCTTAAAGGGACGAAGTCTGCTTTGACTAAGTGGTCTCCAAAAGTTGAGGAACTTCCAGGAACTGAAGCTAGCCCTGTGGAAATAGCCAGTGTTGGCGGAACCGAATTTCTCTAAGGAATTTGTGGTCCAGACAGACGCATCAGATGTCATGTTGAGTGCTCGCTTATCATTGGAGGTGAACTAGGAAGAGCACCCCATAATGTACCCAAGTCGGAAGTTGTCATCTTTTGAGAAGAATTACTCTATAGTGGAGAAGGAATGTTTGACCATCAAGTGGGCCAAGGTATTATTACCTCTTAGGCAGGAAATTCAGGCTAGTGTCAGACAATGCCACAATGAGGTAGATGAGGGAGAAGAAGGAACAATGCACACGTGACCAGGTGGTTCCTAGAACTTCAGGATTTTAGCTTTTACAGTTATATGAAAAAGTTTGGGCACCCCTATTAATCTTAAGCTTATTGTTTTATAAAAATTGGTGTTTTTGCAACAGCTATTTCAGTTTGATATATTTAATAACTGTTGGACACAGTAATGTTTCTGCCTTGAAATGAGGTTTATTGTACTAACAGAAAATGTGCAATCTGCATTCAAACAAAATTTGACAGGTGCATAAGTATGGGCACCTCACCAGAAAAGTGACATTAATATTTAGTAGATCCTCCTTTTGCAAAAATAACAGCCTCTAGTCGCTTCCTGTAGCTTTTAATGAGTTCCTGGACCTGGATGAAGGTATTTTTGACCATTCCTCTTTACAAAACAATTCCAGTTCAGTTAAGTTTGATGGTCACCGAGCATGGACAGCCCTCTTCAAATGATCCCACAGATGTTCAATGATATTCAGGTCTGGGGACTGGGATGGCCATTCCAGAACATTGTAATTGTTCCTCTGCATGAATGCCTGAGTAGATTTGGAGCGGTGTTTTGGCTCATTGTCTTGCTGAAAGATCCATCCCCTGCGTAACTTCAACTTTATCACTGATTCTTGAACATTATTGTCAAGAATCTGCTGATACTGAGTGGAATCCATGCGTCCCTCAACTTTAACAAGATTCCCGGTGCCGGCATTGGCCACACAGCCCCAAAGCATGATGGAACCTCCACCAAATTTTACTGTGGGTAGCAAGTGTTTTTCTTGGAATGCTGTGTTTTTTTGCCGCCATGCATAACGCCTTTTTGTATGACCAAACAACTCAATCTTGGTTTCATCAGTCCACAGGACCTTCTTCCAAAAAGAAATTGGCTTCTCCAAATGTATTTTTGCATACCTCAGCCGACTCTGTTTGTGGCGTGCTTTCAGAAACGGCTTCTTTCGCATCACTCTCCCATACAGCTTCTCCTTGTGTAAAGTGCGATGCACAGTGACACCATCTGCAGCAAGTTGATGCTGCAGCTCTCTGGAGGTGGTCTGAGGATTGTCCTTGACTGATCTCACCATTCTTCTTCACTGCCTTTCTGATGTTTTTCTTGGCCTGCCACTTCTGGCCTTAACAAGAACTGTCCCTGTGTTCTTCCATTTCCTTACTATGTTCCTCACAGTGGAAACTGACAGGTTAAATCTCTGAGACAGCTTTTTGTGTCCTTCCCCTGAACAACTATGTTGAATAATCTTTGTTTTCAGATCATTTGACAGTTGTTTTGAGGAGCCCATGATGTCACTCTTCAGAGGAGATTCAAACAGGAGAACAACTTGCAAGTGGCCACTTTAAGTAGCTTTTCTCATGATTGCATACACCTGGCTATGAAGTTCAAAGCTCAATGAGGTTACAAAACCAAAAAAGTGCTTTAGTAAGTCAGTAAAAAGTAGGTAGGAGTATTTAAAACAAGAAAATGATAAGGGTGCCCATACTTATGCACCTGTCAAATTTTGTTTGAATGCAGATTGCACATTTTCTGTTAGTACAATAAACCTAATTTCAAGGCAGAAACATTACTGTGTCCAACAGTTATTACATATATCAAACTGAAATAGCTGTTGCAAAAACACCAATTTTTATAAAACAATAAGCTTAAGATTAATAGGGGTGCCCAAACTTTTTCATATAACTGTATGTAAAGCTTAGGCCCGGGAAACTGCATGGCAATGCTGACACTCTGTCTAGAGTCCACCGTTTGATGGCAGAAGGGGCCAAGCCCCCTGGCTTTTGGCAGCGGAGAGTGGTATGCAAGAAGGCCGCCGGACAGGACCTTGAGGGGAGATATGTATCATCGAGGTGGATTACTTCAGTGATGCAAGTCCAGGAAAGCAGGCTCCAGCACGTATAGTGCTAAGAGAGTTAATAGGGCATATCAGGACCTGGGTTACGAGCAGTTAAAGACATTGGAGGGAGTGGCTGCTCATATATCCCCACCCCGGCGGTGTGGTGTGGCAGATAAAATGGAGACCAAATGTTTTATTCAGTGTCTGTGACTGAAGCTGTGGAGACCTCCAGTGTGTTTGCTAAAGGACACTGACCTGAGGAGGCGAATCCGCACTACTGTATGCTTTCTGTTTTTCACTATGTGCCAGAAAAGGCTGTATTTTTTTGTTTGCTTATTTTAAGCGGTTAATGATGTTCTAATAACCAGCCTGGACATTTTAATGAAACTACTTCCTGTGCCTACCTCAACCGCAACCAAATGAGTAGAAACCCTACAATGTGTGTGTGTGTGTGTGTGTGTGTGTGTGTGTGTGTGTGTGTGTGTGTGTGTGTGTGTGTGTGTGTGTGTGTGTGTGTGTGTACAGGCCAAAAGTTTGGACACACCTTCTCATTTAAAGATTTTTCTGTATTTTCATGACTTTGAAAATTGTACATTCACACTGAAGGCATCAAAACTATGAATTAACACATGTGGAATTATATACTTAACAAAAAAGTGTGAAACAACTGAAAATATGTCTTATATTCTAGGTTCTTCAAAGTAGCCACCTTTTGCTTTGATGACTGCTTTGCACACTCTTGGCATTTTCTTGATGAGCTTCACCGGAAATTTTCTTCCAACAATCTTCAAGGAGCTCCCAGAGATGCTTAGCACTTGTTGGCCCTTTTGCCTTCACTCTGCGGTCCAGCTCACCCCAAACCATCCCGATTGGGTTCAGGTCTGGTGACTGTGGAGGCCAGGTCATCTGGCGTAGCACCCCATCACTCTCCTTCTTGGTCAAATAGCCCTTACACAGCCTGGAGGTGTGTTTGGCGTCATTGTCCTGTTGAAAAATAAATGATGGTCCAACTAAGTGCAAACCGGATGGAATAGCATGCCGCTGCAAGATGCTGTGGTAGCCATGCTGGTTCAGTATGCCTTCAATTTTGAATAAATTCCCAACAGTGTCACCAGCAAAGCACCCCCACACCATCACAACTCCTCCTCCATGCTTCATGGTGGGAACCAGGCATGTAGAGTCCATCCGTTCAACTTTTCTGCGTCGCACAAATACACGGTGGTTGGAACCAAAGATCTCAAATTTGGACTCATCAGACCAAAGCACAGATTTCCACTGGTCTAATGTCCATTCCTTGTGTTCTTTAGCCTAAACAAGTCTCTTCTGCTAGTTGCCTGTCCTTAGCAGTGGTTTCCTAGCAGCTATTTTACCATGAAGGCCTGCTGCACAAAGTCTCCTCTTAACATTTGTTGTAGAGATGTGTCTGCTGCTAGAACTCTGTGTGGTATTGACCTGGTCTCTAATCTGAGCTGCTGTTAACCAGCGATTTCTGAGGCTGGTGACTCGGATAAACTTATCCTCAGAAACAGAGGTGACTCTTGGTCTTCCTTTCCTGGGGCGGTCCTCATGTGAGACAGTTTCTTTGTAGCGCTTGATGGTTTTTGCAACTACACTTGGGGACACTTTCAAAGTTTGCCCAATTTTTCGCACTGACTGACCTTCATTTCTTAAAGTAATGATGGCCACTCGTTTTTCTTTACTTAGCTGCTTTTTTCTTGCCATAATACAAATTCTAACAGTCTATTCAGTAGGACTATCAGCTGTGTATCCACCAGACTTCTGCACAACACAACTGATCGTCCCAACCCCATTTATAAGGCAAGAAATCCCACTTATTAAACCTGACAGAGCACACCTGTGAAGTGAAAACCATTTCCGGTGACTACCTCTTGAAGCTCATCAAGAGAATGCCAAGAGCGTGCAAAGCAGTCATCAAAGCAAAAGGTGGCTACTTTGAAGAACCTAGAATATAAGACATACTTTCAGTTGTTTCACACTTTTCTGTTAAGTATATAATTCCACATGTGTTAATTCATAGTTTTGATGCCTTCAGTGTGAATGTACAATTTTCAAAGTCATGAAAATACAGAAAAATCTTTAAATGAGAAGGTGCGTCCAAACTTTTGGTCTGTACTGTATATGCTTGGGTATAAACATTTATGTATGTAATAGACTGTAGGCTTGTGGGTGTGTGTGATAAATATTCTTTATTGATACAGTTTTGTTTCAGTTAGTATATAGTATAAGGAACAGATAATGCAAGACATCAATAATATTTGTATATTAATTTTTAGTCAAGTGCAACATCAATAGTTAATATCGGACCCCAATAGAGGTGGAGAAAGTCTCCCTTTATTAATTAGTATTTTAGAGGAAAATCCCTTCCTATTACAATGGTGAAGCAGTTCTAGCAAGTGCAAGAGTTCGTGTAACCAGATGCTGCGATCTTCTGGCCCCTCTCTGTTGCGGTATCCCCGTAACAGCCGCTCTTCAATATTTGGTATATTGGAAAGGTTACAGTCCTGAGGAGAGAATGTGGATACGTTTTCCGATGGCCCCTGCAGTCTTGCTGCGCTCCTGCGCTCCAGATCGCGGTACGCTGTACTGAAGGACCTGCCGTCACATGACTGTGACGTCACCGCAGGTCCTTCAGTCCTGCGCGATCTGTAGGCAAGCACAGGGAAGGAGTCCGAGGGCCGTCGGAAGGTGAATATAATCTTTATTTTTTATTTTATTCTTTTTTTTACAGCTTTTAGGGTACCTGGGTGTGGAGGAGACTCTCCTCTCCTCCACACCCGGCTACCATCCGCACAATAGAACGCGCCAATTACGCAAGTACAGATGCAGTCTTGCGGAATTGGCGCGTTCTAATGCAAGTCAATGGCGGGGAAAACACAGCACTTCCACAAAATAATTGGTAGTGCTGCGTTTTTTTCTGCAATGATAATCCGCAGCGGAAATTTCCCCAGTATGTGCACAGCACATGCGGATTATCATTGGGGAACATGGCAGACCTTCTACCATGCGTTTATTAAGCGTTTCTGCAGCGTTTTTGCCGCTGCAGAAACGCTTAAAAAATGCATCGTGGGCACACAGCCTAAAGCTTCTTTAGGTTAGAGGAACCGGGTCTTTAGAGGCAGCCCACGGGTGTGTACCTGTGACCATGCTACTATAGGAATGTAGGAGATTAGAGTTCTTAACAGCAATATTGCCTTGTTCAGAGTTGTGGCCAGACTGCTTATTAATTTTGACATATAGCAGGACTCCTTATTCTACCTTGGGAGACCACAACTCTTACTCACTGCCCAGTGAGTTCTGCAGCGCTCGATGGATCAACCCATAATCCCGAAATAGTTGAAGTAAACTATTGTCAATGCCTCTTCCTTCGATATGAGCTTTGTCCTAACTACTATAATTCTCCATAAAGCCTTAAGGCTCATTAACATCTGAATGGAAGGACACAAACTGAAAGACTAAATCCTCATTTTATGCAAAGAACTATTCTCAGGAAATTTGATGTTTCATGTGAATTGGAACCTGAATAAGGAGGTATACAAACGCCTATACTACTATACAGCAATCTGGAACTGCAGATTTACTAGCAGGTCTTATAGAGTCCATTTCCAATGATCTCTCAGGAATCAGTACAGCCCATTCGGGTTGTAGCAAACCCAGGTAGGCCTGGGTTAAATAGTAGCTTTACAGGTCTTGATTAGGGCACCTGGAGAGCTAAGCACCAGAGCAGGCTAGGCATTCACCTTAGTCAGACTGCTGGAAAGCAGAGCAGACGGTATGTGTCTTGGATCTAATCAGAGACACAGGCCAGACTCTACAAGTATCAGTGTTCGCCCTGGATAAATATTGTTTCGTTTGATCAAGCTGGGTTAGCTGAGCTGTATATGAGTAGTCAGGGTCTGTCCTATTTAGTCAGAGCTTGGACAAGACCAGAAATATTAATGTTTATGACTTCTGTGCAACCTGTAAAAAGCAATAAATCTACGCTCGATTGTACCAAACCCACAATGGCTGTATGAGCACTACATGATGCCTCCTACCTTTAAAAGTGAAACCCTACAAGGTTTATTATTGACCTGCAAAACTAAGGAAACTTTATTGTCACCTGCCTGCAATCGGCATTCCACCGAGCCAGCTGAGCACCAGCAAGGAATACTGCCACCCTCTGTCTCAAAATAGAGGCTAGGATATTTTTCCCCCTGAATTCGGTAAGCTTGCCATGCACAGTTTACAGTCGCTGAACTTGGTTTTGTCAGACATAAACTTAGTTGTGCAACCAGTACCTTTACAAAGAGGGACTATGAGGCACAGGGGCGCTACAAGGCACAGACGCACTATAAAGCACTACATGGCACAGGGGCATCCTGAAGCACCGAGAGACACTATGAGGCCCTATGAGGTACTAAAAGGCACTGTGAACCACTATGAAGCACTATGAGCTACTAACAGGCGCTATACGGCACTATGAATGCACCATAAGGCACTATGACATGCTATGAGTCACTATGATATGTTATGCTATGAGGCGCTATGAAGAGCCATAAGGCGCTATGAAGTGCTATGAGGCACTATGCCATGAGGCAGTATAAAGCACTATGATGTGCCATGAGGCACTATGCTATGATGTGCCATGAGGCACTATGCTATGATGTGCCATAAGGCACTATGCTATGATGTGCCATGAGGCACTATGCTATGATGTGCCATGAGGCACTATGCTATGATCTGCCATGAGGCACTATGAGGCACTATGATGTGCTATGAAGCGCTATGCTATGACACACTATGATGTGCCATGAGGCGCTGTGAGGCACTATGATGTGCTATAAAGCGCTATACTATGAGGCACTATGCTATTATGTGCCATGAGGCACTATGATGTGTTATGAAGCGCTATGCTATGAGGCACTATGATGTGCTATGAGGCACTATGATGTGCTATGAGGCGCCATGCTATGCTGTGCCATGAGGTGCTATGAGGCACTATGATGTGATATAAAGCGCTATGCTATGAAGCACTATGTGTTCTTTGTGAAGCGCAAAGAGGCTTTATGAGGCACTGTGAGGCACTGTGCTCAGATTTTTTTTAAAAAGAGTAATCCATCTGAATGAAGGATAAACCTTTCCTTTGGGTGGTAAATCTCAATTGTCAGACTAGCCCCATCCGAAGGAGCCAACTGATGAGACGCAGCTGGACAGCAGATCTTCACAGAGACCATGTGCTGTATTAACACCATGTGCCGTCCTATGGATGGAGTAAACAGACTGGAGGACAACAGTAAAAACCTCTTGAGTGTTAGTTTAACATTTACTGAGCAGATTGAGGCTCATTTTTGTGGTAAATTCTGAAGCCCAATCATGAGGCTCTGTGCGGCCCAGACATGTGGCTAACTTCAGCCTAGAGGTCTAAGGTCCAGCTTCCGTCCTGAAGCCAAATTTAAAGCACGAGGCCCTTGGCCCCGATGGGGTCTTACACAGCGCACACACACCCATTTTTGAGTTTTGCGCTAACTTCCTTCAGCCTTTCCTAGTAACCATAACAAGGAAAGAGCCCCAAAAACAAGGTAAACATTCACGAAGATCACTCACCACCAGCTGTATGGATTCGGAGGCTGGACCAAGTCATATGCCTGTTCCTCTCCATCCGTCCGTGCCTGAGCAATACTGGGGTGGTCAACCCCAGGCAAGGGCGCCTCCAATAGTGCACCGATCAAAGCTGGAGCTGCTGACCCCAGACAGGGGCGCAGTTGCACAGCAGCTTCTCCACTGATGCACGGAGCTGGAGCTGCCGACCCCAGACAGGGGCGCAGTTCCACAGCTGCTCTCTGACTGACGTGCAGAGCTGGAGCTGCCGACCCCAGACAGGGGCAGAGTTCCACAGCAGCTTCTCCACTGATGCACAGAGCTGGAGCTGCCAACCCCAGACAGGGGCGCAGTTCCACAGCAGCTTCTCCACTGATGCACGGAGCTGGAGCTGCCGACCCCAAGCAGGGGCGCCGCTCAGTCGTATCCGGATCTTCAACAGGTAAGCCTGTCTAAGGTTCTCCCATCAAGGACCATCCGGTACGCTCATCATCAGGGCCGCAGGCTGGTACAAAACAGTAGCCAGAAACATGTTAGAAGACATGGGTCTCCGCTACTTCTTTTTTCACCGGCATGCGTCTTAGGGCGCGATTTCCGGGATAGCGTCCTGCGCCCGCGCAACCGGGATGCGCGGCTGCCAGGCCATCATAAGGTAATGGTGAGGCTGCTGCTCGCGCCCGTCCGATGGAACAGGCCCCCTTGGACCCACCATGGCGCTTCCAGGTCCCTGGCGCCGGCCACAGCAGAGACTGTGCCTTGTTGGAAACCGACCGGCCTCAGGTCTGGGAAAAATCTTATCTTCTTTCTTCTGCCGCCGTTTTAACAAGGTTCCCCCTCAAGGACAGGAAACCAACTGAGGTGATCGAGAGGCGCCGCCCTTTTATTCTGTAGGTTTCCTGTCCTGGAAGGGCGGATCCCCTCTCTCGTTGTGGTGCTGTCATGGGTGATAGCAAAATAAAAATGTTACGGGTCTCGGAAAATGGAGACAACTCCAAAACATTTTTTTGGAAAACTTGATTTTTTTTCCACCACTAAAATAATAAAAAAAATAGACCTGTTTGGCATCGCTATAATCGTATTAATAAGGAGAATCACATTGCATGGCCATTTTTGACACAATATGTACACCGTGATAACAATTACCAAAAAACAATGTCAGAATTGTGTTTTTCACAGTTTCACCGCACTTGGAATTTTCTTTCCCCCATTTTCGGGTACACTATGTGGTAGAATGAATAGTGTCATTCAAAAGTACAACTTGTCCCGCAAAAAAACAAGCCCTGATATGTCTATGTGGACAGAAAAATAAAAGCATTAAGGCTCTGGAAAAAAAGTTGTCTGCGGCGTGAAGGGGTTAAAAAAGGCTCAGTACAAATAATATTGTGGAATATAGTTAATTTAGTAATAAAATGGTGGAGAAAGATTGAACTGGACGGACCTAGGTCTTTTTTCTACCTATGTAAACATGTTTCGTACAGCGGTCTTATTCTTTGCTTAAATTCAACTGGACTTTCAGTTATTAGGTCATATCCTGTTCTACCCCCTACTACCCATTTACCAATGCTAGATGACCTATATTTAACTTCTTGTATTTTCTTAATTTTATTTTAGACACAGATTATTTATTATATCCAACTGTATTACTAGTGATATATTATGTTATATCTAATAAAACCATCAAGTGGTGTTCCTGTTTTCAGTTCTTTTATCCACCATGTTTCCTAATTTGAAGGATTTAATCACTTTCTCTAAACAGTTTTAAAATGTAAGAATAAAAAAGGAGTTTTAACTAAAGATGAAATCTAGATGCTGAATTGTTTCTACTTTACGATGAGTGGGACTTAAGGTCCTCCAAGGATATCCATGCCATCTGAAGTTGATGAGACCCCCACAGTTGTACTGACCAATTTTATATTTTATTATTCAAGTATAAGAACTGATCTGCAGTATCAGCAGAGTCCTGCTGTTTAAATTCCATTAATCACATGATGATGATGTGTTCTAAGGTTCCAAAAAACTCTTTGAATTCATTACTCGGTTCCTCCTATTCACTGTAATAATGCCTACATATCTTCTACATTACCCTATACATATTTTATCATTACAGCATGTCTTAAAGAAAGATAGGGACCTCATATTTATGGATAGCGGATTTCTCATATGAACCAGAAGAAACAAACCTGAATGAAAGCCCATAACAGTGGACATTCCAGTGAAAAAAAGTACATTTTGTCCTTTCAAAATATACAAAACGTTAATATATAAATGTGTTACAGATTTTTTACTTACCTGCACTGTACGTCCTGCATTGATATGTTCCTTGTGTAACTGTTCCCATGATCTACAACTTCGAAACTAAACCCAGAGAAAAAAAACAAAACACAGTTCATGTTAATCAAACAGGAACTTGGATTAAAATCAAATCTTAAAAAATATAAATGTATTAAATAGTTTCATTTCATTGGCCTTTTTTTTGTAAAAAAAAACCCCAAATAAATAAATAGTGCAAAGTACTACCACAGGTTTGCATTTACAGAAGGCACCTTAAAGGGGTTGCACCAAGTTTACAATGGGGTATAACTTCCCAATCACTGTGTGTCCCTGCTTAGACTCTAGGACCACTGGGACCCCATCCGATCCTGAGAATGCTCCTATTGCCAGCGTTACCATTAAGAATGAATGGAGCAGAGGTGCACATGATCAATCACCACTCCTTTCACATGGGGCTCATCACAGCCTTAGTTTTAGGGAGAGGTGGGGGGCAGCAGTCAGACCTACAGCGAGCAGGAAGTCATCCCCTATCCTATAGATAGAGAATAACTTCCATACTTGATGCAACCCACAACCTCAGATCTTCACAGGGTTGCAAGTAATCACCTAAGCAGGTCAATGATGCAACAATATTTTATTAATCACATCCATGGTAATACAGCAATTCCAGGCAAATGACCAAAATACAGTTCTCTCAGTCCTTAAGCTCCCAACCTGAGATCAGTAGTTCCACTGGCTTTGTATCAGGCCATACTCACTGTCTCCCAACTTTTGGTTGGCCCACAGATTTCATATCTCCAGCCAGTATAGTCTGTAGCCACAGTCCACGATCCTCCAGACAGATAAAAACGATGAAAGCACATGTATCCAGTAGCAACAGTCCTTCAAGAAACTTTATATCCAAACGACATCCACACTGTAGCACGCTTATTCAGCAGAGTCTGTACTGATCTCCATAGCACATCGATCCATTCATGGTCCAGAACCTCAGTCTCCCTCCTATTCCTTCGATGTCCTTCCACACAACTCTCCACTAAACATCTTTTTCCCTCCCTGGGTTCAGCCCCCTTAAGCTCAGAAGTGATGACACCCTCTCCCTTAAGCATTTACTTTTCGTTGCAACAACGAAGAATATTCTATGAGCCTTCACCGGAGACTGCATGTAAGACCCCCTGTGGTGACCCCCTGTTATACTGTGCTTTGAGCCCCACATAGCCTCCATATATACATGCAAATATCCCATACACATGAAAAAAAAACACCATATACTCAACCCATTCCTGTTCCCCCGACGCTCTAATCCCGTCTCTTCTACACTGAGTCTCGGCAGCAGCACGATGAAATGACATCATTGCATCTGCTCTCACATGCTGATTAGTAGAAGATGGAGCAGGCAGCCCCATCCTCCACCAAAGTATTTACCGCTGTCTGCATCCTGAGGATACAGAGAGCAGTGACAGTGAGTGGCGGATGGACGGCGGGCCACAGTTTGCCCAGGTCTGGTCTACCTTATGCCTCTCTGGTGGTAAGTGAGGGTGTTGTAACAAGAGAGCATAGTTAGGAAAATAATGTTGATAACCTCGAGCTGAAGTCTCCTGTAAAATCCTTTACAGGAAATACCCTACCTAGCTGTGGAGGTTGATATCCTAGTATCGCAAATGGCGCCCCTACTCAACATAGGCTCACCTTCTTATAGCCCTAGTAGGCTCTGTAGCCAATAGAGATAAATAGGATTCCGATAGAGAAGGTAGACCAGATAGAAAATTTGTTTACTGCTACTTTGGCTTATCTGGCCCACCTCCCATCTACCCATACCTCCCAACTTTTGAAGAACATAAAGAAAGACAGATCATACGGCGAGCGTTGCGAGTCTAAGCAAATTGTGGCCACACCCCTTGTCACACCCCAATCTATGCCTATTTACCATTTCTTTCTCCCCTGGCAGGAGAAGCTGTCAGAGGGGCGGTGGTAATGAGGTGAATTCATTAGACACTGCAGGGCATACAGGTGTGAGCAAAAGTTTACATACCCCGGCAGAATTTTTACTTTCTTGGTCTTGTTTCAGAGAATATGAATGATAATAAAAAAAAAAAAATTCTCCATTCATGGTTATTGGTTGGGTGAAGCCATTTATTGTCAAACTACTGTGTTTTCTCTTTTTAAATCTTAATGACAAACAAAAACATCCAAATGATCCTGATCAAAAGTTCACATACCCCAGTTCTTAATACCGTGTATTGCACCCTTTAACATCAATGACAGCATAAATTATTTTGTAGTAGTTGTGGATGAGGTTCTTTATTTTCTCAGATGGTAAAGCTGCCCATTCTTCTTGGCAAAAAGCCTCCAGTTCCTGTAAATTCCTGGGCTGTCTAGCATGAACTGCGCACTTGAGATCTCCCCAGAATGGCTCAATGATATTGAAGTCAGGAGACTGCGATGGCCACTCCAGAACCTTTACTTTGTTCTGCTGTAGCCAATGACAGTTCGACGTGGCCTTGTGTTTTGGATCGTTGTCATGTTGGAATGTCCAAGTACATCCTATGCGCAGCTTCCAGGCTGATGAGTGCAAATTTGCCTCCAGTATTTGCTGATAGCATGCTGCATTCATCTTTTCTTCAACTTTTACCAAGTTTCCTGTGCCTTTGTAGCTCACACATCCCCAAAACATCAGCAATCCACCTCTGTGCTTTACAGTAGGAATGGTGTTCCTTTCATCATAGGCCTTGTTGACCTCTCTCCAAATGTAACGTTTATGGTTGTGGCCAAAAAAGTTCAATTTTGGTCTCATCACTCCAAATTACCTTGTTCCAGAAGTTTTGAGGCTTGTCTCTGTGCGATTTGGCATATTGTAGGCGAGATACTTTGTGGCATTTGCGCAGTAATGGCTTTCTTCTGGCGACTCGATAATGCAGCCCATTTTTCTTCATGTGCCTCCTTATTGTGCATCTTGAAACAGCCACACCGCTAGTTTTCAGAGTCCTGAATTTCAGCTGATGTTATTTGTGGGGTTTTCTTTGCATCCCAAACAGTTTTCCTGGCAGTTGTGGCCGAAATCTTTTTTGGTCTACCTGACCGTGGTTTGGTTTTTACAGAGCCCCTGATTTTTCTTTTGTTAATCACTGTTTGAACGCTGCTGACTGGCATTATCAATTCCTTGGATATCTTTTTGTGTCCCTTTCATGTGTTATACAGTTCAACTACCTTTTCCCGTAGATCCGTTGACAATTCTTTTGCTTTCCCCATGACTCACAATCTAGAAATGTCAGTGGCTGGATGAAAGATGCAAGAGACTGTCTGGATCCCAGAAACTCACTCAGCTTTTATGAGCTTTTTTGGGCCAAAAAAGCTCAATCTTGGTCTCATCTGTCCACAATACACTTTCCTAGAAGGATTTTGGCTTACTCAAACATTTTAACAAACTGCAGTCTAGCTTTTTTTATGTCTCTCTGTCAACAGTGGGGTCCTCCTGGGTCTCCTACCAAAGCGTTTAATTTCATTCAAATGTCGACGGATATTTCGCACTGACACTGATGCACCCTGAACCTGCAGGGCTGCTGAATTTCTTTGGAACTTGATTGGGGCTGCTTATCCACCATCTGGACTATCCTGCATTGCAACCTTTCATCAGTCTTTCTCTGTTGTCCACGTCCAGGGAGATTAGCTGCAGTGCCATGGAATGTAAACGTCTTGATTATGTTGCGCACCATGGACAAAGGAACATCAAGATATCTCAAGATGGACTTGTAACCTTAAGATTGTTGATATTTTTCAACAATTTTGATTCTCAAGCCCTCAGACAGTTCTCTTCTCCTCCTTCTGTTCTCCATGATTAATGTGGCACACACAGACACACAATGCAAAGATTAAGTCAACTTCTCCCCTTTTTATCTGGTTTCAGATATGATTTTCATATTGCCCACACCTGTTACTTGCCACAGATGAGTTTGAACAAGCATCACATGCTTGAAACAAAGTTGTTTACCCACAATTTTGGAAAGCTGCCAACAACTTTGTCCGGCCCATTTTTGGCGTTTTGTGTGAATTTATGTCCAATTTGCTGTTTTACAGTTTTGGGGTTGTTTTTTTTTTTTTTTTGTGGTGTTCCAATAAACAATATAAATAAACATAATAAACATGTGAATAACAAAATATGTGTGATTGCAATAATGTTCTGAGAAATACTTAATTTTCTGTTACAAATTCAAGGGTGCCAACACTTTGGGTCATGACAATATATGCATTTGTTAGTGTCACCATTTTCTGAGACCTGTAACCGTTTTATTTTTCCATCAATGGAGCTCTATAAGCAGGGACATAATGATCTCTGACGTATTTTCCGCTAAAATGTATTGCTGTGCAAAGAACCATTGTACCCTTGCACTGCAATCCTTATACAGGCCAATGGCAAATCAGAGGCCGGCATCTGATGCCGGTTTGACCCCGACAGGAGGCGTGTGACATCACTATGTGCCGCCCATCCCTGTGACCAGACTATGGAGGATGAGAATGAAGATGAAGCTGGGTGCCATTTGGGGAGAAGTGAAAGGAATGGTTTTCGTTTTACATGTGTTGGAGAAAAGGATGGGAGACATTATTACAGGATGGTTGACATTATAGGATGGGGGAAATTATTAGAGGACAGGAATATTATTACAGGATAGGGCACATTACTACAAAATGGGGGCCAGGATGGATAACATTATTACCAGAAGGAGGCCAGGACGGTGGGCATTATTACAGGAAGGGGCCTGGACAGGGGACATTAATACAGGACAGAGGCTAGGACAGGGAACAAATACCAAGAGGAGACCATGCATGATTACAAGAAAAGGCTAAGAAAGGGACAAATGTGCCAGAAGTGAGTACAAGGTAAAAGGTACCACTGTTCATTAAAGGGGTTGTCCCACGAAACAAAAGTTAATTTTAATCAATAGATCTTGGAATAATAACAATTTCCAAAATTGGATGTGTTTAAATAAAATGTTCCTGTGCTGAGATAATCCTATAAATGTGCCCCTGCTGATGTGTACTGTGTAATGGATGTGTCTGATTATACCACAGCTCCTGGGCGAGGAGGAGAAAAAAGTGTACAGACATTACAGCAGGGGATTGCAAATGATTCTTTTCTTGAGGTAAAATATTGTTTAAAATCAGGCAGGGAAATGTGGCGCCCCTGAGGGTTCAGTCGCCACAGGGGTACTGCACCTCAGACCGAGGTGTGGTATCTCCTCTCCGAGGTAAGGGTGGAGCACCTCTCAGGACTCAGCCATCCAACACTACACCTCTCCCACCTGAGGGGGGCTTATATGCACCAGGGTGCTGCCCTAGCCGGGATAAGAGGAGATGGGGGGAACCAAAGATAGGGGGAACCATGTAGTGGGTGAGGGTGGAGGACGCACTTTAGGTTACACCACAAAATTCATATTTAAGAAATGGCCATCTTGGGCTTAAGGTCTTTGATTGTGATCTTCATCACTAAACGTGGCTTTCTGTGTGAACCTGCAGCTGACTGAAGATACACGGTCCTCGTGCTCTGGCCTTGAGGCGAGGAGCGGGCTAGAGTTAACGGCTGTCTCTACCCGGTCAAGGTCCCTACCTAAGAAGGCCTGGAGGGGAGCAGAGGAGACAAGCTCCACAGGCAAAAGGATCCCAGGGGGATGCAGACGGAGCGGCATATGCCACCTGTCCTCACTATTCTGGCCTAGTCAGAGGGACTCCTGCTGCAAAAGGGGTACCGGCTTAGAGGATCCCACCGGGTAACGGACGGAGCGGAGTCGCCACCCGTACCCTTGTTCTGTGTATAGCCAGAGGGAGACACAGCTTTGTAACATGCACCATAAACGGACAGGAGAGGACCTAGTTGGAAAGTCTAGGAACACTCTGGTGCAGGGGGTCCTGATTGATGCACCCGAACTACCCGGAGTGTGCTGAACCCCTTCCTGGTGGCCGCAGCGCGCCGTGAGGAGCAAGGAGAAGCCTTGCAGCTGACACCTAACAACGTGAGTAAAGCTTGGAAGACTGCATCCATTGCCTCCGGTCCCTTATTCCAGCGCGACACCACACCGCACCACCCACTACGACTCCCCTGAGCCGTCTTCTCTGCCCTGAGGCCCTGCTCCGCCTGTGGGGAGTAGTACCATCTTCTGCTGCCACTACATTCCGCCTCAGAGGACTGCCGCAGCTCTGGTGGCGAATCACCAGACTCCACAGGTGGCGTAGTCATTTAATCCACTCGATTACCACTGTCCCTTCTGGCCCCTTATTTTTACTGTGACGACCCTGGACACGGGCCGGGCCTAGGCCATGACTGCATCCACCGTACACCAGGAGGCCCGGTTCCGAGTACCCCCATCTCTCAGGGTAGGGCCAGCGAGCGGGAGCGAGGCATCACAGAAATGTTTTACCTCACAAAAAGAATCAGCTGTGATCCCGTGCTATGATGTCTGTATAATCTTTTGCTTCCCCCCTGTCCAGGAGATGTGGTATGATCAGACCATGTCCCTGTACGGTCAGACACGGCCATTACACAGTACACAGCAAGGGCACATTTATAAGATTATCTCAGCACAGGAACATTTTATGTAAACACATCCAGTTGTGGAAGTTATTATTATTCCAAAATCTATTGATTAAAAATGTAACTTTTGTTCGTGGGAAAACCCCTTTAACTCGGCTTTCCTCATTTTCCCACATTTATTCTCTCACCATGCTTAACATATGCTCTTACAGTTTTTGCTCCACTAATCCTTACTCTCCTTCGTTATCCCCAAACCCCTGCACTCTTCAAACAAATAATCTCACCTTCCCTCCTAGCCCCCTTCTGACCTCATCTGGAGCACTTTGGAACACCCGTTCCAGCTGTAATTAGCTCCACGTCATTTATGACATCTTTACCTCTCGCAATCAATTCTTCCTGGTCCTCACTGAAAAATGGCTGACACCTTCTCGCTATGTTATGGTGGCCTTTATTTCATCTACACCCCTCACCATGGCAATACACATGGTGAAGGAGTGGGACTTCTCCTTTCTAACAACTGCACCTTCAACACAATCCCACCTCTACCCTCCCTTCTTTTGAAGTACATTCTATCCATACCTATCATCCCTCCAACCTTCAAGTGGCCATCATATACTGACCCCCGGACCCAGCCACGGCCTTTATTGACCACTTCTCCACCTGGCTTCTACACTTTCTCTCAGCTGCCATACCCACCAGCATCATGGGTTACTTCAACATATCCACTGATACCTGCCAGTCAACAACTTTCAGACTCTTGCCGCTTGCTTCATCCTTTTGGTCTTACTCAGTGGTCCTCAACAGCTACCCACACGGACAGATATACAGTGGCTTGTGAAAGTATTCACCCACTTGGCTTTTTACCTATTTTGTTACATTACAACCTGTGTTTCCAAATTTCTGTAATCCGATTTGTGTGATATGCATCGGCACTAAATAGTCTAAGTTGGTGAAGTGAAGTGAGAAAAATATAGGAATACATTTAATTTATGGGATCAAATAACTAAAAATTGGCATGTGCAAATGTATTTACCCCTTTTGCCAAGAAGCACCTAAAAATTTCTGGTGCACGCAATTACCTTCAGAAGTCACAAGCTTGGTGAAAGGAAGTCCACCTGTGTGCAATCTAAGTGTCACATTCTGGTCCGTCAGTACATACAGACCTTTTCTGAAAGGCTACAAAGGCTGCAATACCATTAAGCAAGAGGCACCTCTAACAAAAACACCATGAAAACCAAGGAGATCTCCAAAAAGTCAGGGACATAGTTGTTGAGAAGTATAAGTCAGGGATGGGTTATAAAATCTCTTATGATCCCCAGTAGCACCATCAAATCTATTATCAAAAAACCAGAGCATGGAACCACAACAAACCTGCTAAGAGATGACTGCTCCCCAAAACTCTCAGCTGCAGAGCTCCCAAGCAGAGACTGGAGTATCTGTCCATATGACTACAATAAGCTGTACACTCCATAGAGGTGGCCTTTATGGAAGTGTGGGCAGAAAAAAAGCCTTTTTTTTCCGACACAAAAACTGTAAGGCCCGTTTTGAGTTTGCCAAAAGACATGTGGGAGACTCCCCAAATATATGGAGGAAGGTGCTGGGGTCAGATGAGACCAAAATTGTAACTTTTTGGCCACCAAAGTAAACACTATGTCTGACACCAAACCAACACAGTTCATCACCCTAAGAACAACATCAGCATCATGCTGTGGGGATGTTTTTGGCAGCAGGGAAAGGGAAAATGGTCAGTCGAGGAGAAAATGGATGGTGTGAATCATAGGGATATTCTTGAGCAAAAGCTGTTTCAGTCTGTCAGTGATTTGAGACTGGGACAGAGGTTCACCTTACAAGCAAGACAATGACCCAAAGCATACTGCTAAAGGAACACTCAAGTGCTTTTAATGGGAAATGTATAAATGTTTTGGAGTGGCCTAGTCAAAGCCCAGACCATACTCTATTTGAGAATCTGTGGTCAGACTTGAAGGTTGCTGTTCACAAGAGGAAACCATCTAACTTGAAGAAGACAGAGCAGTTTTGCCTTGAGGAATGGGCAAAAATCCCAGTGGCAAGATGTAGAAAGCTCATACAGACTTATCCAAAGCGAATTGCAGGTGTAATTGCAGCAACAGGAGGCTCTACAAAGTACTGACTTTAGGAGGATGAAAAGTTATGCACATTGAAGTTTTCAGTTATTTTGTCCTATTTGTCATTTGCTTTACAATAAAAGTAAAACCAAATGTTCGCAGTTGAAGGCATGTTCTTTAATTGAACTGATGCAAACCCTCAAAAAAAGCAGTAAAATTGCAGGTTGTGAGGTAGCAAAACATGAAAAATGCAAAGGGGGGGTGCAAGCCACTGTACGTCAGACTTCTTATCTTCACCCTCCTCTGCTCCCTAACTAACGTCACCACCATCTACCCACTTTCTCATCCCTGTCCTCCATACCTACCTCCCATGTCTAGTAACTAAACCCCCCCACCGCAGAAACACACACCTAGACATTCACACACTCTCTCTAACTTTTCTACCGCTGTCCTTCATACCTTCACTAAACGACAAAGATCGTGCCACCATTTTCTACAATGCCACACTTGCATCAGTTATTGACTCGTTCGACCCTTTTATGCATGGCAGAGTGCAATGAATCAATAATCAACAGTAGCACAACGACTTCACTAAAAAGCTTCGCCACGTGTCCAGGCCTATGGTGTGGTGCTGCGTTAGAAGAAAATGCACTCGCTAGACGAATTGACCACATTTAAACAAGCAACTTTGACATTCAAGTCGGCCCTCACCTCGACTAAAATGGACTACTTTACAACTATTGTACCTTCCCTATCATGCAACCCCAAACAGTTATTCAACACTTTTAACTCCTTTCTCTGCCCACCACTGCCAGCTCTGACCTCCCTCAACTCTGCAGAAAATTGACGAACATTTCAAAAATATCGACCAAACAAGGCAAGTCTTTCCTGATCAACCACCAAATCCCCTCCATCTAAGAGATCAATCCCTTTCCCCCATAACTTCCTCCCCAGAATCACTGAAGGAGAGCTTACTTATCTTTTCTCCAAATGGCGTCTCACCGATTGTGCGCTTAACCCCATCCCATAAGCCTCGATTACGCCCTGTCATTCAAACAGCATATGCAAGCTTTTGCCACCTCCAACTCAAAAATATCTCCAGGATCCATCCTTTCCTCAACTCTTAATGTAGTAAAATGTTAGTAAATGCCCTCATCATCTCCCACCTCAACTACTGCAATATCCTCCTCTGTGACCTTCCTGATATTACTCACACCTCTCCAATTCGTCCTTAACTTCGCTGCGCAACTAATCCACCTCTCCTCACTACTCCTTTGCTTCTCCCCTATGAAAATCACTTAATTGGCTCGAAATTCCCACACGTATTCAGTTCAAGCTACTAACTTTCATCTACAACACCGTCCATAATCCGTCCGCCATACATTTCTGAACTAATCTCCCAATATCTTCCAACATGTAATCTCCGGTCCTCCCAAGACCCTCCTCTCTCCTCCACATTTGTACAGTGGCATGTAAAAGCTTGGGTACCCTTGGAGATTTGTGGGCTCAGATAACTTTGAGCAAGGTTTCAGACCTTGATTAGCCTGTTAGGGTTATGGCTTGTTCACTATCATCGTTAGGTAAGGCCAAGTGATGCAAATTTACCAGATTTATAAAAACCCAGTCTTCTTTAACCTTGTGCCAAAAAACAGCATCCATGGGTTCTTCTAAGAAGCTGCCTAGCACTCTGAAAATGGTGAAAGCCCACAAAGCAGGAGAAGGCTGTAAGATAGCAAAGGTATTTTAAGTTGCCCATTCCTCAGTTTGAAATGTAATTAAAAAATAGCAGTTAACAGGAACAGTGGAGGTCAAGATAAGGTCTGGAAGACCAAGCAAAATTTCAGTGAGAGATGCTCGTAGGATTGCTAGAGAGGCAAATCAGAACCCCCGCTTGACTGCAAAGGAACATCAGAAAGATTTAACAGACTCTCGAGTTGTGGTACATTATTCTACTCTTCAGAGACATCTGCACAAAAGGCACAAGCTGAAGGTTTTACAATGACCCTCAGAGTCAACCGATCTGAACATCATTGAAAATCTGTGGCTAGACCTCAAAATAGTACTGCATACAATACGACCCAGGAATCTCACAGGACTGGAAGAATTTTCCCAAGGAATAGATGAAAATCCCTTAAACAAGAATTGAATGACTCTTGGCTGGCTACATAAAGTGTTTACAAGCTGTGATACTTGCAAAAGGGGGTGCTACTAGGTACTATCCATGCATTGTGCCCTAACTTTTGCATCGGCCCGTTTTCTTTTTTGTAATTTAAAAAAAAAAAATAAATAAATAAATAAATATATATATATATTTTTTTTGCCCAAAAAAACAAAGGAAATGTGTAAACTTTAGCCCTTTTAGAGATCATTTCATCTTCTACTTGCTTAACTGTTCACCGTAACAGTAATTTTGATACTACTACTACTGTCCCATTCATCTGACCAACTTGCTGGTGGGGGCCCAAGTCCAAATTTTGCACTAGAGCCCATAGAATTCCAGTTACGCCATGGTCCATGATGCCTTGCTTTTAGTATGATGAGCTGTAGCTTTTATGATTACTAGTTTGGTGCATATATAGTTTTTAATTTCAATTTCTGGTTCACCCTCCATTTAGGGTGAGCCAGAACCTAAAAAGATGAATTGGTATATAAGTTGGTTAATTATGCTAACTAAATACCACATGTTAATTTCATACTCTATTGCTGTTTATTTGTTTTATGCAGGGTATTTGCTGTTTTTGTTTATCTTAAGGTTTTGGCTGTTTAGTGGCCAGTGTGAACATGAATCTACACACTGCATGCATACCAACTTATATTCTAGTTCATCTCTAGGTTTTTGCACTCTGTCCAAATAAGGATGTGCCCTCCATTTTCTTTGAGCTGGACATTACATTTATACAGCTCCCCATGGTTAGGTGTCCATCAGTCAGGATCTTAGTTCTGCTCAGTGCTTATTCACATTTTTATCATTTGACATATGGTAAGGTTTTAATACTAGAGGTTAGAACTGTCCCAAATAGGCTCTCCTAGACACAGTGGGATGGCTTTTAAGATTTTTTGATCAAAATTATGTTAACAACGTACCCTATGTTATTTCCATGCACTATTGCTATTCACTACTTATTCATGTTTATCTTTTTGTGTGTACACCTATGGGTAGGGCGTTCAAAATCTATGAATTAAAGTTATACGTTTTAAGAGATCATTTTTGTTAGAAGGTTAAATAGGGGAAAGGAGGAAAATTTTAATCTTTATTTTTGTATTAGTTTATTTTTCAAAACACTTTTCTCTACCACTGTATTTCTAGTCCGCGTTGGAGACTTGAAGCTTTTATCATTTCATAACTAGGGCTATATACAGGTGCATATCACTAAATTAGAATATCACCAAAGTTAATTTATTTCAGTTCTTCAATACAAAAAGTGAAACTCATATATTACATAGAGTCATTACAAACAGAGTGATCTATTTCAAGTGTTTATTTCTGTTTAATGTTGATGACTATGGCTTACAGCCAATGAAAACACAAAAGTCATTATCCCAGTAAATTAAAATAATTAAACAACTGCAAAAGCTTCCTAAGCATTTAAAAAGGTCCCTTAGTCTGTTTCAGTAAGCTCCACAATCATACAATCATGAGGAAGACTGCTGACTTGACAGATGTCCAGAAAGCAGTCATTGACACAATTCACAAGGTCCCAGGGTTCCAATTTTCATTTGGAAATCAAGGTCCCAGAGTCTGGAGGAAGAGTGGAGAGGCACACAATCCAAGCTGCTTGAGTTCTAGTGTTTCTACAATCAGTGATGGTTTGGGGAACCATGTCATCTGCTGGCGTAGGTCTAACGTGTTTTATCAAGACCAAAGTCAGCTCAGCTGTCTACCAAAAATTTTAGAGCACTTCATGCTTCCCTCTGCTGGCAAGCTTTTTGGAGATGGAAATTTCATTCACAAGCAGGACTTGGCACCTGTCCACACTGCCAAAAGTACCAATACCTGGTTTAAAAACAACAGTATCACTGTGCTTGATTGGCCAGCAAACTCATCTGACCTTAAGCCCATAGAGAATCTATGGGGTATTGTCAAGAGGAAGATGAGAGACACCAGACCCAACCTCAGCAGTGCCACAGGCTGATCGCCTCCATGCCAAGCTGCACTGATGCAGTAATTGATGCAAAAGGAGCCCCGACAAAGTATTGAGTGCATTTACTGAACATACATTTCAGTAGGCCCACATTTCGGATTTTAAAAATATTTTTCAAGCTGCAGTTATAAAGTATTCTAATTTACTGAGATAATGACTTTTGTGTTTTCATTGGCTCTAAGCCATAATCATCAACATTAACAGAAATAAACACTTGAAATAGATCACTCTGTTTGTAATGACTCTATATATGAGTTTCACTTTTTGTGTTGAACTGAAATAAATGAACTTTTTGATGATATTTTAATTTAGTGAGATGCACCTGTATTGAAATAAATAGTTAAAATCACTGTCTTCTAGGTACCCAGTCTAATGTGGGCTTCTCAGGAGTACCAAGATAGCAACTTATTGGCACATCAATAGCCTCACTTACCTCCGATCTCTATTGTTAGGGGCAGGTGCCGACTGCCTAATACAACTGCCACTTCCCATGTGTGGAGTAGAATCCAGGGCGGATACCCACACTGACTGCTCTTAAGATGTTACCATCACAGCTTACTAAAGTATGCGATAGAACTAGTTTAGTGCTTAGAGCGAGATCTCAGTCTTTCACGGTGCCCTGACTAAAGTCACCAACGACCTACTAAAAGCCAAATTAAAGCGGCACTACTGTCCTCCTCCTCCTGGACCTATCAGCTGCCTTTGTCACAGTGGACCATTCCCTCTTACTACAGACTCTCTCATCTCTCGTTAATACAGATTTGACCCCATCTTAGATCTCCTCCTACCGAACAGACAGGATATTCAGTGTCTCCCACTCACATATCACCTCCTTATCTCGCCCCCTATAGGTCGGTGTCCCCAAAGATTCAGTTCTAGGGCCCCTGCTCTTCTCCATTTACACCTTCAGCCTGGGACAGCTCATAGTTTCACGACTTTCAGTATCACCTCTATGCTGATGAAACACAGATCTACCTCTTTGAACCTGATATCAGCTCCTTACTAACAAGAATCCCACAATGCCTGTCTGCTATTTCATCCTTGTTCTCTGCAAGATTTCGAAAACTTAACTTGGATAAAACAATTCATCATCTTTCCACCATCTCACTCAACCCCCTTCCCCATCTAACCTACCTACCAAAGTCAATGGCTATCCACTCTCCCCAGTTCCGCAAGCTCGCTGCCTCAGGGTAATCCTGGACTCTGATCTCTCCTTCAAACCACATATCCAAGCATTTTCCAATTCCTGCCAACTTAAACTCAAAAATATCTCCCGGATCTGAACATTCCTCAAACAAGAATCTGCAAAAACACTAGTGCATGCCCTCATCATCTGCCACCTTGAATACTGCAATCTCCTGCTCTGTGGCCTCCCTGCTAACAGTCTTGCACCCCTCCAATCTATCCTAAACTCTGCTGTTCGACTTATTCACCTGTCCCCCCACTATTCTCTCTGTCAATCCCCTCACTGGCTCCCCATTGCCTAGAGACTCCAGTTCAAAACCTTAACCAAGGCATACAAAGCCATCCACAACCTGTCTCCTCCATATAGCTGGGATTTCTCCCATGCATCCCCCCTACTGTGGAACTCTACCCCAACATATCAGACTCTCGCCTACAGTGGAAACCTTCAACAGGAACCTGAAGATCCACCTCTTCTGACAAGCGTTCAACCTGCAGTAACACTCGCTCCACAATACTGCTACACGACCAGCTCTTGGACACTGAGCCCTCACAGGCTCTCTCCTCCAATACCAGTTGCCTTAGTGTTTTTTTTCCCCAAGATTATTCTAATTGTTTTTTTCTATGTATACACCCTTTTTCACATGTAAAGAAACATGGAATAAATGGCGCTATAATAATAATAATTTCCAAACATTTCACAGTCACAGATCATGGGCATATGCAATTGATCATTGTTTGTTTAAAACCGGTCTCTTTGTGATTTGGTTTCATACTATGACTAAGGGCATTGTGAATACATTTCAAAATTTTACTGGATGGCGGTGCCAATTGTTTCCGCAATTCCCTTAAGTTGCCTTGCTGTGCTGCACTAGCGGAACTTGGCACTCTCCGAATAATAGGATCCCAGCTCTGAATTTCAGCAAGCGTGTTGAGCTTTCATCATTCTCAATATACATTTTATATGATTAGGATAATTGATTTAAAAACTCCCCAAGCCAAGTAGACAACATCCACAAATTTCAACCATTGATTCATACCTCCAGATGTAAAAGGTACTTAAAAATGCATGTGTGAACCTAGTATTGTTTAATGCATTCAGCAACATTGTAGCTATTTAGAAATAAAAAAAAGGTGAAGAAAATCACTATTTTTGTGTTAACATGTTTTCTTGTTAGGATATTAAGAGAATATACAGTACTATTTGCAAGTAGCAGAGTAAGCATGCAAATAAAAATTCTGCATTTTATGAAGCACTGCGGGGAATACAAACTGATAATTACAGTTTGTAGTTTAGCTACACTATAACATATCAACAACAAAGACCATCAATATTATGAACACACTGGAAGACGATAATGAATCATAAAGATCATGTGTGATGTTTGCAGGGGAATAATTATAATGGTTGCAGGTGATGCAAGCACTTTTTTTTAGCTGGATCAGCATCCTCTGATGAACACTTAGTTGAAATATATTGTGGAGTAGAGAACCACTGTACTGCACTGCTATACTTCCACAAGTAAAGCTACAAGCCTATCATAGGCCAGCATCTAACATCAGCATGCCCATCGCTTAATATCACTGCAATGAACAGCCCTACCCACCTATGCAGGCCATAGAGGAGGAAAAGGAAGCTGTTCATTAAGGCAGTGTGGACAGTTGAGAATTTTTTTTTCTTTTAATTAACCACTTCGCGCCAGAGCCTGCTTTTGTCTTCGTGACCAGGCCAATTTTTTCAATTCTGACCACTGTCACTTTATGAAGTGATTACACTGGAACGCTTCAACGGATCCCCCTGATTCTGAGAATGTTTTTTCGCGATATATTGTACTTCATGATAGTGGTAAAATTTCTTCGATATCACATGCGTTTATTTGTGAAAAAATCGAAAATTTGGCGAAAATTTGGCAAATTTTGCAAATTTCAAACTTTGAATTTTCATGCCCTTAAATCAGAGAGATATGTCACACAAAATAGTTAATAAATAACATTTCCCACATGTCTACTTTACATCAGCACAATTTTGGAACCAAAATTGTTTTTATTATTAGGGAGCTATAAAGGGTTAAAAGTTGACCAGCGATTTCTCATTTTTCCAACAAAATTTACAAAAACATTTTTTTAGGGACCACATCACATTTGAAGTGACTTTGAGGGGTCTTTATAACAGAAAATACACAAAAGTGACACCATTCTAAAAACTGCACCCCTCAAGGTGCTCAAAACCACACTCGAGAAGTTTATTAACCCTTCAGGTGTTTCACGGGAATTTTTGGAATGTGGAAGAAAACAATGAACATTTAACTTTTTTTCACAAAAATGTTACTTTAGACCCAATTATTTTATTTTCACAAGAGTAACAGGAAAAAATGGAATACACAATTTGTAGTGCAATTTCTCATGAGCGCGCTGATACCCCATATGTGAGGGAAAACCACTGTTTGGGCGCACTGCAGGGTTTGGAAGGGAAGAAGCGCCATTAGACTATTTGAATGTAAAATTTGTTTAAATAATTAGTGGACGCCATGTTGCGTTTGGAGAGCTCCTGATGTGCCTAAACAGTGGAAACCCCCCACAAGTGACATCAATTTGGAAACTATGTGTGGTGAGCACCTTGAAACCCCAGGTGCTTCACAGAAGTTTATAATATTGAGCCGCAAAAATAAAATTTCCACATTTTTCCCACAAAAAATGTTTTTCATCCCCTAATTTTGCATTATCATAAGGGTAATAGGAGAAATTGCACCATGAAATTTGCTGTGCAATTTCTCATGAGTATGCCGATACCCCATATGTGGAGGAAAACCACTGTTTGGGCGCACTGCAGGGTTCGGAAGGGAAGGAGCGCCATTAGACTTTTGAATGTAAAATTTGTTTGAATAATTAGCGGACACCATGTCGCATTTGGAGAGCCCCTAATGTTCCTAAACAGTAGAAACCCCCCACAAGTTACACCATTTTGGAAACTAGACCCCTTAGGGAACTTATTTAGATGTGTGGTGAGCACCTTGCACCCCCAGGTGCTTCACAGAAGTTTATAATATTGAGCCGTAAAAATAAAATTTTCACATTTTTCCCACAAAAAAATGTTTTTCATCCCCTACTTTTGCATTATCATAAGGATAACAGGAGAAATTGCACCATGAAGTTTGTTGTGTAATTTCTCCTGAGTACGCCGATACCCCATATGTGGGGGAAAACCACGGCTTTGGTGTACGGCAGGGTTCGGAAGAGAAAGGAGTGCTATGTTGGCTGGGATAGGTTGCAGACACCATCTCACATTTGAAGAGTCGCTGACATGCCCAAACAGCAGAAACCCCCTCAAGTGACCCCATTTTGTAAACTACACCTCTCAAGGTATTCATCTAGGGAAGTAGTGAGTATTTTTTAATATTTTAATTTATACCATTGGGCAGTGAAGAAAACAATTATATTTTTACCACAAAAAAATGTTTTGCCCTCAGATTTTACATTTTCACACAGGGCAATGGGTAAAAATGGTGCCGAAATGTGTCACACAATTTCTTCTAAAAGTGGCAATACCCCATATGTGGCTGTATCGTACCGCTTAGCCATACGGCGAGATCTGGGAGGGACGGAGCGCTATTTGACAATTGGAGAACAAATTATTGTAGAACAGGCATTTGGATTTGGGAGCACAAAATTTTCTGAATTTCTTTTGGGGGGTAAGGGCCATTTCGCTTTTCCAGAGCCTTTCTGCTACTAGTAACTTGGAAGTCCCTTATATTTTTAACAGATAATGGACCTGAGTGGGGACTAGCTTTTTTTGAGGACTGAGTTGAAGCTTTTATTGGTAACATTTTACGTAACATTTATCCGGCGCTCTAGGCTGAGCACTTACATCGGGGTTTCCATCTAAATTTCCAAGTGATGTAATTCAGATGAAACAAACCCCTGCGGGATCCATTCACTGTAATGAGGCAGCAGAGTTACTCTGGACTCCGTCTGGCCTCTGTTTAGCGGTGTCCTTTTTTTCAGAAGTGCACAAAACTGTGGCCAACCGCACTTTTATGCACGCCTAAAAAAACTGACACCGTGGGATCACAGGCCAAATGGCATCCACAGTGGTCTATATCTGCCTCATTACAGGGAATCTTCCGTCATGGGTTCCGTCTGAATCACATATTTGAGAGAATTACACGGAAACTCTGGTGTAAGTGCTCAGCGCAGAGCGCAGGATAAATGTGAGCAGAGCCTTACTGCGATCTCTGGGAGACATAATAAACAAATCAGTAGCAGGTGAACAATTGGTTTTATTTATTTTTTACGCCGTTCCTCATGCGGTATAAGTGATGAGATTACTTTATTCTTTGGGTCGGTGCGATTACAGAGATAGCAGATTTATATCGGGTTTTTATGACTGACAGCTGTCACACACTAAAATACGTTTTTTTTTTTGCATCGCCATATTTTGAGTGCTATAATTTTTCCATATTTCGGCTGACAGAGTCATGTGACGGCTTGTTTTTTTGCGGGACGAGTTGACATTTTTATTGGCACCATTTTTGGGTACGTGACATTTTCTGATCGCTTTCTATTCCGTTTTTTGGGAGGTAAAATTAACAACAACCAACAATTCAGGAATTGTTTTTTGAGGTTTTTTTTATGCCGTTCTGCGTGTGGTAAAAGTGATAAGGCAACATTATTCTTCGGGTCAGTACGTTTACAGCGATACTACACTTACTGTATATTTTTTTTATGTTTTGGCGCTTTTACACAATAAAACAATTTTATAGAAAAAATATTTTTTTTTGCATCACTATAGAGCTATAACTTTTTTATTTTTCGGCTGATGGAGCTGTATGGCGGCTTTTTTTTGCGGAACAAGATGACGTTTTCAGCGGTACCATTTTTATTTCCAATTTGCTTTTTGATCGCATTTTTTTCCACTTTTTGTTTGGCGATATGATGAAAAAGCATAGTTTTTTGCTCCGTTTTTTATTTATTTTTATTACGGTGTGCACAGAAGGAGTTAATTAGTGTGACAGTTTTATAGATCGGGTTGTTTTGGACGCGGCGATACCAAATATGTGTACTTTTTTTGTTTTTGCATAAATATACGGATTTATTGGTTTAATATTTTATTTATTTATTTTTATTTATTTTGTGATTTTTTTTAACAGTTCGAAAAAAATTTTAGACTTTTTTTTTTTACATTTTTACTTAGTCCTGTATGGGACATTAATTTTTATTTTTCTAATCACTGTTCTCATGCAATGCAATAGACATGTATTGCATTGCATGAGAACTTTGCTGACAGTTTCACACTGTGTCTAATGCTAGACTTCAGCTGCAGGCTGAGCCTAGCAAGACACCGTACAAGGCAGACCCGGAGGCGGTCATGTGACCTCTGGCTGCCATGACAACGGCAGGTCCTGTCAGACATCAGGGGGCCGTCGGAGAGGTAAGTGGACGACCCCCTCTCCTCTCACTATCTTCTAAATGCTGCAATCACTATAGATCGCGGCATATAGAAGATAGCAAAGGGTTAACATCATTGGGACCTGATCCAATCAGGTCCCGATGATGTCCCCTGTCAGAGCTGTCGCTCTGAACCGCAACCGCAGCACTTGCAGGACCCTGGGGGTCCTGAGGGTTGCGGGACCACCAACCGTTCATAAACGTTGGCGCTGCACAGAGCCCAGGCAGCGTTGACGTTTATGTACAGTGGGCGGTCTGGAAGCGGTTAATATTTATGTGAAGACCAGGGAAATTATTTCAGTATGGGGTGCAGAATGAGGAATATTAGTGTATAGGGCATTTTGGGGACATTATTAGGCAATCCATCAGGCTGATGGACTGATCTGGTCACATGTTCTTTTTACACTATTTTGATTTAAAAAATAAACAAAAGTACCCTAAGATTCTTACGTGGTACTGTCTATTTAATATACTGGAATATACCTACACATTAGGATTGGAGATAAAATGCTGAGCTGTTGTCAGTCAGCAAAGGGGGTGAGGTTAGAGCCGCTGCTACGTACAGATCAGTAATTGAAATGGTGCCGGTGCCGCCCCCGTGACTGAAACCTGAATGCTACCGTGAGGAATAAAGTTCATTTCCTCCAGGCAGAGGGATCTAAGAGCGGCCGTCGGGCAGCTTCAGAACGCTATTAACCTGCAGAGTAACCGCACATCTCCAGGTTTATAGTGTTTTTTCAAGTGACAGGTTCCCTTTAACTGTTGTGTGGTATGACTACTTTAATGGACATAAAAATTAAAGTTCAGATATTGCGATTTAAAAAAAAAAAAAAAAGAAGTGCAGCCTATATTTAACAATTGCACAGAACAATGTGTTAGTAAAAAGCAAACTCCGATCCTTATTCCAACCTCCTACACGGCCTTTGGTCCTGAATCAGTTTCATATTGGGGACAGGTATCAGATATGATTAACACCATTTGGGGTCCAGGATATACCCTCTCTCCGTATCAAGCCTTGTTGCACTTCTGGAGTAACACAGAGAACCCTGGTGGGAAGATAGGAGGCCCTCCCAAATTGCTCCACACCCTACTTATCCTGGCAAAAAACAGTTACTTCAATATTGGCTAGACCCCAACACTCCCCCCCATTGCAGAATTGACAGCTCAAATGAAACATTTTATGGAGGTGGGGCAACTAGATGCCCTTAGTAATAAGGAAACGCAAGCTGGCTAATTTCTTCTAAAGTGGAAACAGTTTATTGTAACTTGTTGATCACGAAGTGAAAAAAAAAAAGAAAAATGGTTGAACCTTTCTCTTTTACAGCTTGTTATATATTGGAAGATCTCAAAAATAGCCTGGGACTACTACGCTTAAATTAAAAAAGGGGAGAAAGAGTAGGGTAGAGAAATCACTGGGCTAGGGTCTCTAGTCTAGTCATAGACTGATTACCTTTCCATGATGGCTTTAATAAGTTAGAATATCAGCTAGATCTTCTGTCAGTCTAGTCGATGAAGGTTATATGGTGTTAATGTTAATTTTGTTTTGCATGTTTTGCCAGTTAATCCTGTGAATAATGCTATTATATGCCCAGTCTGCGTACGGGTATCTATCTTCTTTAATCTGGTTTGTTTATATGTTTTATGAAAATCCCAATAAAAATGTATTAAAAAACAAAAAAACAAACTCTGCATCATTGAGATATGTAGAAGCATTCCAGCGTTATTACCACATAGTGATACTTCAGATATGAAAAATTTGACCTGGTCAGAAAAATAAAAACTAGCTTCCGAGGCAAGGGGTTAATTACCCTGTACAACAAAGATAAAAATCCAACCCTCAAAAGAAATCTGTCAGCAGGTCTTTGCTACACCATCCAAAAGTAGCATATAGGGGCAGAGGCTCTGATTCCAGGGACATATCACAAACTTGGCTACCTGCTACAGATTTGAGAATATTCCTGTTTTATCTGATGGAGACCTAGTAGTTCTCTGAATACTGACTTCTTAAAACCCTGCCCCCACCACTGATTGACAGCTTTCTGCCTATGCACATTGTAAACAGAAAGCTGTCAATCAGTGGTGGGGGCAGGGTTATACAGATCTGATGAATATGGAGCAGGTTTACTAGTCTTTAACAATCTGCTGATGATAAAACAGTGAGTTTATTGAAACTACAGCAAGCAGCTCTGTAAGTAACATCACTGGAATAATGGTCTCTGTCTCTACATTATGCTGCTCTCAAGACCTTTCACCACATTTTTCTGGTTGAACTAGACAGAAAAGCTAATAGGGGCTGCAGGGCGGAATAAAACGTTTTCTTTCGTTTTTTTTATTTATTTTATTTTGCCACTCTGTCGCAGAGATATTAGCAAAGTATTGGCACCTAATGAGTTAACACAGTGAACCCAACCACTTGGACATAAAGTTAACGTATTAAGCACCAGATACTTTGATTGCTAATAGCTCTGCATGCAGTACTATTATTACGCAAAGAAACAAAAAATGATTTTCCATTTTCTGACACCCGTAATGTTTTTATTTTTGCATTGATTGAGCTATGAGTGTGTGTGTGTGAGTGATTCCATGTGTGACTTTACGTGCTTGTATTGACTTTATTGAGAAACCTGGGTGCCACTGTGTTCGTTTACGATTTGTTAGGTCACTAGCTCCTTTAACTTTGCACTGTGTGGCATTCAACCATATCATTTTGTATTATACATTCATGAAATTTGGTCTACACCTGCAGGACATAAACATGGTGTGTCATTTTGGTTTATACACACTGTGATTGTTTTTGATATGTATTCATTATTGAATTGTTTTTTTTCCATCCTGGTGACTTGTAGTTAATGTTTTTTTCAGATTTTGATCACACATGCAAATGTAATCCTGGACCTACCTTGTTACTGCAATTGATTTTCAATCAACATGGTTGCTCACTGAGCGGGTTGAAGCCTTATTTTGGGCTGTTGATATTAATGTCCTTTGTGACTTTTAGTGTTTTTAATAACTTTTATTGGAAAATACAGGAAAAAAATAGTGTTTTACTCTTGGTGATCCCTGTGTGCATAGCATATGTCTTTTTTTTCTTCACAAAAAAAAAAAATGTTTTTCACATGCTACAGGCAGATCCCAATTATTAGTTGGTGCATGTCAGAAAATATTAAAAATCTCTGCAGTCCCTCTCACCAAACCCCTCACCCCCCCCTTCCCTATCCCATTTGCAGTAAGAGAGAGCAATCTAAAAAGCTGCTTCTATGTAAAATGGCAGTGTACACCAGAAGCGACAAACTTAATTTTCCAGGTTAATTACCATGTGAAAGAGAGCCCCTGGTAGAACAAAAACTAGGAAGATGTCTATTGTACATAGACCCATATCCTTGACAAGTAATAGAGACATATGTGACAGGGACTGAATGAGTTGTGTATTTGATTAGAGATAAAGAGTACAACACCTAAAAGAGATGGGAAACATCTCGTTAAGCTTCAAAGGGAATATATCACACTCCTTAGATTAGCCTCATCATTCAGATTTGCACATTCCTATAATCGCCAGACACTGAGGCACCGAAAGAAATATACAGAATATCGGAATCTCTATAACTCTGATTGTGATGGAATATATATTTTTAGTGGCAGGGCTAATTGGGGAACAATATGCATATTTTTTCATATCTATGAGCCCTGCTGGTGATCTCTAATGCAACAGTGAAGAGATAATTGACAGTAACCATGTCATGTTTTATCTCTAAGGAAAGGTAAAATCCCAATAAAAAATAGGGCATCACTTGCTAACTTCTGCGATCATCAAGCGAGGAGTTATCACAGAAATTATGGATTTAATAAAACCATGAGGGGCTGAGACCAGCCCACAATCCGACCCACGTGAGGTCATCACTGGGGGAGTGTGTGGGCAGGGCCCAATTCGGCATAAAAGATCAAGCTGAATATTGATCTGCATTCGTGCTGAGAGATACACATTTTCATGTAAGCAGGGGCTAGGTTCCGTAACAACCAAATCAAAATGCTCTCCTCCGGCTAATTTGAATCATCTCTGTGATCTGTATAGTAAATTTTTCTGTTAATCCCTTTTATTTTCTGCAACTCTACATGCTGTATTATTTTGTCCCCCTTGTAAAATCTTTTGTATATTTTTTTTTCATAAACACTGCCTCTTTTTGGTTTAAATATAAAATGTAATAGTTCTGTTTCTTTAGCTCTGTAATCGTGCCTCCCCCGAAGCCACATACTATCAGAAAGCAGGCGTCCAATCGGCCTGTATTGTATTCGATATTTTAATAGTTAAAAAGAAACTGATTGGTTTTGGCTGCTAATAATCTTTCTTGGGTTATCGTGATGTCAGCATTGATCATACAAGGGTGTATACATATATTCCACGCGCTGGAATTCGGAGGTGTGTATGCATGCCTTACACTCACTGTTAGCCTACCGATAACTATTAAGTGAGAACAGCCTGCAGCCCCCTCGGTTGATCGTCGATCAATCGTGCAATTGTCTGGACGATAGGTGCCAGCAGAGAGCTCACAGGCAAATAAAAATGTCTTTATTTTATCACTTTAAAACAGCAAGACAGGGAGTCAGTGGAACACTTAATAGACAACAGCCGTTTCGCGAGTGTCTTGTGACCCGTTGAAGCGCTTATACGCGCAAAACGGCAGTCGTCTATTAAGTGTTCCACTGAATCCCTGCTTTGCTGTTTTAAAGTGATGAAATAAAGAAGAAATTTTTATTTACTGGTGAGTGCACGCTATATTCTTTTATATGATGTGCCTGGACACAGTTTTCAAACGAAGCACCCGGTTCACAGGGGAGAGGTGTTTGTGCAGGTGCAATGGTGCCATGGTTTGTTTGTTCTATGAACTGATGGCAGCAGAGAGCTGTTCGCTCCAGTGAATCCCTGACAAATTGGTGGCAAGGGGTGGGATATTACAGATCAGGGGCTGGATTGAGCAATCATTCCTGTCACTGAAAGCTTGCACTGTTCTTGTGAGAATTCTTTGGAAAGTTTTATGGAATCACACTCAGTGTTTTAATATTTTTTATATGGGACATTACTATACGTGTAGCAGTTGCAGCCGCCCTTCTATTATTTTTCTGTCCTATCTTTTGTTGGCAATAATGGCTACGCGTGGAGAGCCCTGATATGACCAACAGTCAAAGGACACTCTTACTGCCCTCTTTGAGCTGAGACAGATTGACCCCATGGGCAAAACCAGATGATTGAAACCTAAATGATTGCTGAACTGTTGCAAGGTGCCGCAGAGCCAGTCTGTCACCAAAACCCTCATGATGGGGAGATATCATCAAATAGTATTTGGAACTCTTGTTATATGTGATCGGTGGAGCAATCCAGCCCAGTAGTAATATAAAAGAAGAACTTGGCACTCCAAATTAGAATAAAGTTCAGTTTTTTATTGAAGCATTCACCAATAAATCAGTTGAACGTTTTCAGTCGCATGGTAGACCTTCATCAGAACTGAATGCTCTTGAAGTGGAACCCCCAGAAAAAAGTAGCGCTGGCAATTGCAACCTGCGTTGCTGGTGTATTGCGCTATCTTGTGACCTCTTCACTAAGGAGACGGATCACAATAGCCTACTCCATTTTTCAAGTTTTCACCCCATGGCAATCCCCGCATCACAATTCAAGAGGGTGGAAAAAATTGTAACAAATGAACATACCAGGCAGGTCAGAGTCCAAGAAATGGAGAATAAATTTATAGCTAGGGACTATCCCACGGGGCTATTATCTCACACAAGAGAACAATCATGCACGCCTAGGAATAAAAAGAAAGGGAAGAGGATGGCTTTCGTCCACACATCATCCTTAGGCTATGTGCCCACGATGCAGAATTGAAGCAGAAAATTTCTGCAGCGTTTCTGCATGTTCTTGACAGTAAAAACGCTTGCGGATTTTACATGCGTTTTTGACGCGTTTTTACATGTAGAATTGACTTGCGTTTTTCAAATGCATTGGGACCTCAAATCCGCATGCAGAAACGCACAAATAATGGACATGCTGCGGATTTTTCCGCAAGGAAAATCCGCTGCGGAAAATTCCGCAGCATGGGTACAGAACATGCAGATTTTCATTGGGGATCATGGGGCAGGGATTACCAAAAGTTTTGCAAGCATTTACGATGTGGAAAGTCCGCAGCAAAAACGCTTGAAAAACGCATAGTGGGCACAAAGCCTCACACACAAAGTTATTCAAAAACATTGGACAGTGTTGTGTAATAGCTACCCACACATCGCAGAATTTCAAGAACCATTCCGACCCTGTTTTCATCGTCCACCCAATCTGAGAGATAAATTGGTACGAGCTGATGTTGGTTTTGCCTCACTTGTCCCTAGACAAACCTTTCTTCAAACACAAAAACTTGGAACTTTTCTATGTCTGCAATGTAACAACATACAAAAGGGTCACCTTATATTTCACCCCCACACAGGCCAGGGAATTCCTATTAAGGGCTTTTTTACTTGTGATTCAGCATTCGTCATTTATACCATTAAATGCCCATGTGGCCTGGTATATGTTGGGGAGACCTCTCAACCAGTGGGTGATAGGATTTCCCAACATAAGTCTGACATAAGGTGCTACAAGGTACAACTCCCCCTCCCCTTTCATTTCCACAAGATGGGACACAATCTGGCACAGCTTAGAATCCAGGTGTTGGAGCAAGTTGAACAGTCACAGAGAGGACTTAACAGGATTAAAATCCTAAAGAAACGTGAAGCTTTTTGGATCTTCACACTAGAGACTTTGGAGCCTAAGGGCCTCAACAGAGACTACGATGTAGCCAGTTTCCTCTAGATTTTTTCTCAAGGACTATGGACCATGTATGCCCTTTGTTTAATGTTGCAGAACGTATTTTAATATTATGTTTATTAATTTTGGTTCCTTTATCTCTTCTAGAATCGTTAAAATATACCTCCATCCCTCCTTCCTCTCTCATTCTCCATCAACACCCCATGGTACAGTATGAGCAAGAACCTGATAATAGTTACCCCACTTCTAATATTTTCTCCCCCCAATTTTACCTATGAGTATGCCGGCCCCACAAGAATCCCATGTGGCTTTTTGCTACTAGGACTGTATTAGCCCCTAACCTAATATACTTTTTTCTCCTGGCAGACTATTCCCATTTGATGTGAAGGAAATGCAACTCTGGGCGGTCACATGGGTGATGACAAGTAAAAGGCGCGGTCACATGACCGACCACTGGGGGACCACGTGGTTGCCGCGATGACGTGGCGGTACCACGTGACTTCCGGCCCCAGGCCCTTTTATACCACGCTCGCGCGCTCTGCAGATTAGCGCAATACACCAGCAACGCAGGTTTCAATTGCCAGCACTACTTTTTTCTGGGGGTTCCACTACAAGAGCATTTAGGTAAGAGGGACTTTACACCATATTTGCCCATAGTCCTTCAGATGTTTCTCTCATAGGATTCTCTTTTGTCCCTGCTCACTATTTATTATTTATCAGTATAGACTCTTTCCTATAAGGCTTGTACCATACTTATGCCAACCATGATCTTTTTCTGACCTTGTTTTTAACCATCTCCTTAACAGGTTTCCTCTGGAGACTCTGGTACAACTCTGTGATACCCTCAAAAAAACAGCCCAACCGTCACGAGAATACCATTTGGATCATTCTCTAGATTGAGAACCTCCTGTATCCTTTCTTCTCTTACTGGGAACACGTTTACTTGTATGCCTTGCCTTTTATACAAATTGATGTCCTATGTACTTCATGTACCGTATTTTTCGGACTATAAGACGCACTTTTTTCCTCCAAAATTTTGGAGGAAAGTGGGGGGTGCATCTTATAGTCCAAATACTATATACCTGGCTGTGCGTGGTGGTGGGTGTGGGGGAGCATCAGCGGGGGATGAGCGGGGCACAGGAGGCAGCAGCCGCTTGCTGCAGCCTACGCTGTGCCCACTACTAAAGAAAATGAATATTCCCTGCTCCCCACTCCCATGGGCGTGGAGAGCAATGAATATTCATTTTTCATAATAGCTGGCATACTGTACCGCAGCGCAGCTCCTGCTGCGCTCTGTGGTCTGTGTACTCGCTATTAAAGCTCATGAATATTCGCTACAACCCACTCCCATGGGTTGTAGTGAATATCCATGGTCTGTAACAGCAGGCACACTGACCGCAGCAGGAGCCGCACTGCGGTACAGTGTGCCGGCTACTGAACAAACTGAATGGTCACTGCTCTCCACGCACAGATTCCCGGCGTGGGGAGCAGTGACTAGTCCAGCACAGCGTCTCACACTGTGTGAGGGCGTACGGCAGGGACGCCATGAGTGCCCTGCCATGCGCGGCTCACACACTTAGTGTGTCGGCAGCAGAGCGGGAGAGCGCTGGAGGAGAGAGGAGGCGAGTATGATTGATTTTTTTTTTGTTGTAGGCAGCGTGATGGGGGCTCAGAGGGTGCCATGCATACCAGGATGGGGGCTCAGAGGGTGCCATGCATACCAGGATGGGGGCTCAGAGGGTGCCATGCATACCAGGATGGGGGCTCAGAGGGTGCCATGCATACCAGGATGGGGGCTCAGAGGGTGCCATGCATACCAGGATGGGGGCTCAGAGGGTGCCATGCATGCCAGGATGGGGGTTCAAGGGGTGCCATGTATACCAGGATGGGGAATCAAGGGGTGCCATGCATACCAGGATGGGGAATCAAGGGGTGCCATGTATACCAGGATGGGGAATCAAGGGGTGCCATGAATACCAGGATGGGGTATAAAGGGGTACCATGCATACCAAGAAGGGGGATCAAGGGGTACCATGCATACCAGGATGGGGATGAGGGCCAGGTATACCAGGATGGGATGGGGGCCACTTATACCAGGAAGGAGGGGCCATGCATATCAGGATGGAGGATATTATCAGAATTGGGGGACATTACCCCAATACCAGTGTCAGCAGCAGACCCCCTCCCCCATAACAGGGCATCATGACCACATTTTTTGCTTAAAACCTAGATGCGTCTTATGGTCCGGTGCATCTTATAGTCCGAAAAATACGGTATGCTGTTTTATACATTTTTTACCACTTTGGGATTCATTTTATTTAGGTATATTGTTATCTCCCGTTTATGCAATATGCACCATTTCATTTGGAACACATGTGAAATTACCACTATGTTTTCTCTAAACCTCCCTTTTCCTAGTGTGGACCCCACCAGCAAATGGCCTTGGAACAACTTGCTGCAGACGATCGTGAGGGACCCTCCCCCCCTGAGTTTGAGTTACCGGAAGAACTCATTCCTGGGAAGACCCTGACTGTCACCGGGTTTCGGGATGTTTGCCATCCCATACCGATGGCCCGAGTTTTCATGGATTGGGGTGGGGGAAGGGGGTTACGGGAATTGGGAGTGTCGGAGAATCTCCCCACTAATGTGCTATTGGGAACTGATCTGGGATGGTTGGTTGCCCGATACATTCCTGACAACCTTCCAGATCTGATATGTCATGTGATGCCACTGTCAATGTGATGCATAATAAAAAGATGTGGTAAAGAAGAACTCAGCCACATCACGCTGTGGGGTGATGCTGCTGAGAATCCCCTAAAAGGAGCCAGTATCTGGGCTAAGGGCGATGAGAAGAGGGCACGGAGACCAGGAAGCACATGGCCCTATGAAGCTGACCAGTGTCATGACGGACGGTGACATGGCCGGTGGTAGCTGCCCCATGACTAGCACGGCTCCAGAGGTAACGGGAAAGGATGGGGAGAAACACGGGGATCATAAGGAAGGTGGCCCCGTGCAGCTGAACAGTGTCACGACGAACCGTGACATGGGCAGTGGCAGCTGCCACATAGTTAGCCCAGCTCCCAAAGTATGAGGGCAGAGAAGGTATTTTTTCCAGCCCGTCTGGGGAGTGGGAAGGGAGGCCCCAAGACCGGGTAGGGTGAGGGAAATGTGGGTCCCACTGTCTGTCAGGAGTATGGGAAGAAGGTACCCATAGCCGGTCAGAGGGGTGGGAAAAATGTACACCGAATCGGTCAGGGTGATTGGAAAGCTGGATCCCCAGGCGGTCAGGGTAGTAGATGAGTTGAGTCCACAGATTCTGGGACTAATAGGAAATGTGGATATCCCCAGGGGAGACAGCCTATCACCTGTGGCCCGGGAGCCCAGAACGCAGGTCGCGCCCTGCCTTCTGAACCCTCATCATGCAGTGGCATAACAAGGCCAGTGACTGGCCCAAAACGGATGCCAGAGGGTTTCTGTAAGGTTGGGGCCTTAGCGCCACTTCTGGCTACCTCTAGCCAGGAGTCCAACATCTGTCTGGTGACGCTGAGTAGCCCCCAGGAGAAGCCCATCTCCGAATCCCCGAAGGAGAGGGTATTATGGGATCCAGGAAGAGTGGGCCTGTAAGGTAGGCTAAAGAGGTGATCTGTAAATCAGCCCCTATGCTACCTCAAAGAGGCAGAAATGTCAGAAAATATTAAAAATCACTGCAGTACCTCTCACCAAACCCCTCGTTCCCCCTCCCCTATCCCATTTGCAGTAAGAAGAGATAGCAATCTAAAAAGCTTCTTCTATGTAAAATGGCAGTGTACACAAGAAGAGACAAACTTAATTATCCAGGTTAATTACCATGCGAAAGAAAGCCCCTAGCAGAACAAAAACTAGAAAGATGTGAATATCACCGGCGCCTCCCTGCAGCAAAGTGAAACTATTTAAACACCCAGGGAAGGGTGTCAATTGAAGCAGGAGGGACATAGCCGCTGGGTCTTAAAGTGAAACATCTAAGGTGTTTCTAAAGCCAAACAAAGATCTTCTGGAAACAACAGCAGCGCAACTGTGTCACATTTAACACACCCGTGACAGTACCCCCATACTCTATGAGTGGCCTTCGGACACTCAGGACCAAGTTCCACATATTTCTTGAGTAAGAATCTGTGGAAAACATTGTGGACCTTAAGGGCTTGAGGAAGCTCAAGACAAAACGCTACTGGGTTAATGACGGCGGTTGTTTTAAAGGGACCAACAAACCTTGGTCCCAGCTTCCAGGAAGGGACTTTAAGCTTAATATTCCTGGTAGACAACCACACAGTCATTCACACTCAGGTCCAGATCTGGCAAGCGTTTTCTGTCAGCCATACGTTTATACCCATCTCCCATGATCTTTAAATTACTCAGCACCTCCCGCCAAACTGAGGAGAGCGACGAAGCAAAACGTTCCTCCCCAGGAACTCCCGAAGCTCCTCCCCCACAAAAGGTACCAAACTGTGGATGGTAACCATATGCACCAAAGAACGGTGACCTGCCAGTGGATTCTTGATCATTATTAATGCCAAATTCCGCCAGCGGAAAGTAGGATGCCCAATCCTCCTGATTTTCGGAGACGAAACACCTGAGGGAGGTCTCCAATTTGTGATTGATACTCTGTCCATTGGACTGAGGGTGGAAGACAGAGGAAAAGGACAGCTGCACCACCAGTCGAGAACAGAATGCTTTCCAGAACTTGAAAACAAACTGGGTCCCCCGATTTGACACCACATTGGAGGGAACCCGGCGAAGCTTCACAATCTCATTTATGAACACCTGAGCAAGGGTCTTGGCATTTGGAAGTGCAGGTAATGCGACAAAGTGAACCATTTTACTAAACCAATCTACAACCACAAAAAAACGGAATTAGTCTTACCGGTAATGATGTTTCCAAGAGTCCACATGACAGCACCATAGGAGCAGTGATTTTCCAAGAACCACATTGGCTGGGTACAACAAAATTTTATTTTAGACTGCTTAGACATATGTTAGATTCACATACAGTAGCAATATAGGGAGGGAAATAAGGGTGCTGTCATGTGGACTCCTGAAAACATCATTACCGGTAAGACTAATTCCGGTTTTCCAGTACGTCCCCATGACAGCACCATAGGAGTATACCCAAGAACTCATAGCTTAGGGTGGGATAACTGCCTGAAGTACCTTCCTACCAAACACAGATCTCTGCTGTGAGCGAACATCTAGCTTGTAGTGTTTGCAGAAAGTAGTATGTCCTGACCATGTGGCTGCTGTACATATCTGTTCAATGGTAGCCCCTGCTCTAGTTGCCCATGAGGTGGAAATTGCTCTAGTGGAATGGGCTTTGATAATTTCAGGGGGAGGCTGTCCTTCTGAAAGATATGCTAGATTAATCATGGATGTGACCCATCTAGCTAAGGATTGTTTTGAATCCTTCCTGCCTCTATTTTTTCCCCCAAACTGTATGGAAAGATTAGAGTCTAATCTCCAGTTCCGAGTGGCTTCCAAATAGGCCAACACTGCTCTGCGGACATCGAGATGGTGGAATTCTTCCTCCATCTGATTCCTAGGGTTTTCGCAGAATGATGGAAGAACCACTTTCTTGGTTTAAGGTCATCGATGACACCACCTTCGGGGAGAAACTTGGATCCAGCTTCAGAATGATGCAATCATCCCGAATCTGCATACAAGGCTCGACAACAGATAGAGCCTGGATTTCACCCAACCGTTTAGCTGTGGTGATTGAAACCAAGAAGACTGTTTTCAGAGTCAAGTTCTTTATTCCCAATTCATTAACTGGGCCGAAGGCAGGTTTGCAAAGGACTCTCAGGACAAGATTCAGATCCCACGGAGGGGAAGAAATTCTCTGGGTAGGCCTAAGTCTCTGGATTGCCTTGACAAACCTGATTATCCAGGGATGCGATGACAATGATGTGTTGAAGAAAGCACCTAGTGCCGCAATCAGCACCTTCAAGGTACTTGGTCTAAGACCTGCGTCAAATCACGCCTGCAAGAAATCAAGGATTGCAGGGATGTCTGGCTGAGAGGTGTCCACCATCCTGTGGAACTGACAAAAGGTCCTCCAGACTTTTTTTATATGGCTTGGGTTACAGGTTTTCTACTAGCCTGCATAGTCTGGATCACTCTGGCGGATAAGCCCTTGTTCTTCAGGATCTCCCATTCAGAAGCCAGGCTGAGAGCTGGAGTTGTTGAAGATTCCGATGCAACAGTGGACCTTGCGTCAGAAGATCCTCCTGAAATGGTAAAACGATTGGGTCTTCCAACGCTAGATGACGTAGAAGGGAGAACCAACTCCTCCTTGGCCAGAACGGGACAATTGCTATGACTGTCGCCCGATCTTCCTGAATTTTCCGCAGCATTCTCGAAATTAGAGGGGCAGGTGGGAAGGCATATGTTAGGCCTTCTCCCCAATATTGTGAGAGAGCATCCACTGCCAGAGGATGATCTCCTGGGTCGAGAGAGAAGAAAGATATCGTCTTTGCATTCGTTCTAGATGCAAAAAGGTCTAGGTGCGGCTGACCTAATCTGTGAATTAGTTGCTGGAACACCTCTTCATTCAGTTCCCATTCTGAAGCCTTAATCTGCCTCCAGATTGTCGGATCCCCGAAGGTGAACTGCTGAAATGGAGCTCACTATTTTCTCTATCCCTAAGAATATCCTTTTGGCCAGGGACTGGAGAAGTGAGTGCCTTGGTCCGCCCTGATGTCTGATGAAAGAGACTGCCGTGATGTTGTCCGACAGGATTTTTACATGTCTGTCTCTTAAGACCGTCCGGCTTCTCTGTAGGGCTTCCCAGATCGCCTGTAGTTCCTGAAAATTTGATGATCGGGTCTGAATCTCTGTGGACCATGTTCCTTGGAGATAAGAATCTCCCACTCGAGCTCCCCATCCTGAGAGACTTGTGTCCGTGGTCACTAAAAGACAAGGTTCCAGAATCCACTGCACTCCCTTCTGTAGATTCTTCTGGTCGAACCACCAGTGTAGAGTTCGGGGCGTCTCTGGACAAAGACATCTTCCTGTCTAGGTAATTCTGATGTCCGTCTGTCACTTCCAGAATGCATTTCTGTAGAGGCCTGGAATGGAACTGGCTTCATCTGACGCAGGTGATGCATGACGTCATGATTCCCAAAATACTCATTGCCTTTCGGATCGAAGGTTTCTTCTCTCTTGAAAAAGAACGAATCCTTTGTGGAATTGAGAGCATTTTGTCTTTCGGGAGAAAAGACATTCACCTTCGGGAGTCGAGATGGACTCCCAGGAAGATGTTTGAAGTACTGGGGATAAGATTGGATTTTTCTTTGTGCACAATCAAACCCAGGCTGGTAAATGTCTGTAGGACAAGTTCCAGACGTTGCATCATATCTAGAGGAGATCCTGCCACCACCAGGAAGTCGTCCAAGTACGGAATGATGGTAATATCCCTGAGTCGGATATAGGCCACCATCTTTGCCATGATCTTCGTAAAGATTCTGGGAGCAGATGAAAGGCCAAAGGGAAGACATCAGAACTGGTAGTGTAGAATCTGACTGCCTGATGGTAGTGCAAATCTCAGATATTGCTGACTTGAAGAATGTATTGGCAGGTGGTAGCATGCATCCCTGACGTCCAGGGTGCACATCACCGCATCAGCATCTATTAGAGGAATGGCTGATCTTACGGATTCCATGCGGAATTTTTTGTAGCGGACCCATCGGTTTAGGGGTTTCAAGTTGATAATTGTACGGAACTCTCCTGACGGTTTCTTTATTGAAAACTGAGAGGAGTAATGGCCCCAATGTTGTTCGTGTTCTGGAACTGGCACAATAACCCTCTGATATAGCAGCATCTCTATGTCTGCCCGTAGACAGGAAAGAAAGGTAGGGGAACCCTTTGTCAGGCGGAATTTGTGAGGGGGATCTTGAGAAAACTATCATGTAACCCTGTGCTAGAGTTGTTAATATCCAGGGATTTTGAGTGACCCGATGCCAACTGTTTTTGAAAAACTTTAAATTGCCCCCGTACTCTGACATAGTTATTGTCGTTTCGGACCGGAGCTAGTACTGGGCTGGTATTTCCTATCTTTGTTCCCCTTATTAAAACTCCAGCTTGTGGATCCCCCTTTTTTCTGAGTGTTATATTTACGGGGAAGGGTTTGCGAAAGGGCTGCTCCTTTTTCTCCTCAGGGAAGCCCTTCTTTCTATCGGACGCTTTTTCTAGAATGTCATCTAGTACAGGCCCGAATACTCTGAGCCCAGAAAATGGAATGGAGCACAGCTTGATCTTAGAAGCTGTATCTCCAGACCAGGTTTTTAACCAAACAGCTCTACGGGCTGAGTTGGAAAGCACATTATTTCTGGCCGCAAATCTGACCGATTCCGCCGAAGAGTCGGCCAAAAAAATTTGTTGCCATTTTTAATAGGGGCAATGATTGAAGGAGTTTCCCTCGGGGTGCCATCCCGTAGGTGACTCTTTAACTCTTCTAGCCAGACTCTCATGGATCTGGCAATAGATGTAGCAGCGATTTAAGATTTAATAATTGCCACTGAAGATTCCCAGGCTTTTTTCAAAAGTCCATCCGCCTTCCTATCCATAGGATCTTTAAGTCTTGACGAATCCACAAAGGGGATAGAGGTTTTCTTGACCACCTTAGCCACTGGGATGTCAATTTTAGGAACAGTGTCCCACACGTTGGTGTCCCAAAAGATAGTCGGGCGTGGAAGTCTCGCGGTATAAAGTGTCTTTTCTCCGCATCTTCCCATTCCTCCAGTATCATGTCCTTCACATGAGCATTAACAGGAAAAACCATGGATCTCTGGGTTTTAAGACCACCAAACATCTCATCCTGAATGTTACTGCTCTTCTCCATTTCCTCTACTTGCATCGTGTTTCGGACTGCTCGTAGAAGAATATTCATACCATCTGAGTGGAACATGTATCTTTTCCGTTACCCGCCCTGAGGTAGACTAATGGTCTCACTGTCAGAGTCGCCAGATGGGTCGATTTCACCCTCAGAAGATGGTGCTATATCTTCTTTGGGTCTTTTGGGTCCCGGGACAGCCTGGACTCCTGAACCTGGGGGCTGCAGAGACGTAATAGAAGCCTGAACTTCTTCCTTAATTATACTGCGCATCTCATTTAATAAAGCCCCGTGCTCCTCCTTTAGCATGGAGGCTCTACATTCAGCACATAGACGTTTTTTATATGAGTCGGGAAGTTTGACGTTACAATCCAGGCACCTCTTGGATTTTACTATGGCCTTTTTCCCCGTATCCTTCTTTTTTTCAGGAGGTGGTAACTGCCCAGAGACATCCTATAAAAAATATGGAGGGCCTGGTAAGCGCAAGCTCCATTAGCCATATAAAATGGGGTAATGGTACACTTACATGACTGTGGGGCGATCCAGGGAGGGTATCAAAGTGTGACATATCTGCCATTGTACTTCCAGGGGTGCCAAAGCTGTAATCCTGCCTTTGCTGCTCCCTATCCCCCCTTCTTATACCTTACCTGGTCGTCCTGTCATTTTCTCCTGCTCCCTGGCATCTGGTCTAACCGCGGTTTGAATCTCCCGCGCGACCGCCACCGGAAGTCGTCATCTCCGGACTTCCGGTTTCGACGCCGGGGCGGTCCTGGAGCCGAAGAAGCCGGACCGGCCTAGAGCAGGACGCCGAGAGCCCCAGCGATGGGGAGGCGGCACCCGGACACTCCAGCACACCGGAGGGCTGAGTGACTCCCGACAGGGAGTGTGGGCCCAGGACCCGCTTGCCGGCGGGAAGGAGAGAGCGACGGCCCCCCCCGATCCCCCGGGGGTCCCCTGAGGTAAATCCATCTTCGCACCAGTGCTCCTGCACCAGCGCTCCTCCTGTACTCCATGTCCTGTGTAGGGACAGGAAAAACACTGAGGAGGTTGGGAGGGCTTTTAACCTCTTGTGCTTCCTGTCCCTACACAGGATATGGGATTACTCCTCCTATGGTGCTGTCATGGGGACGTACTGGAAACCATAGTTTTGCCTGCAGAAACCGGAAGGTCAGTAATAAAATCCATGGACAAGTGTGTGTATGACCTGCTAGGAATAGTTAGTGGAAGAAGAGTACCAGACGGGCGGGTATGCGAAACCTTAGAACGCGCGCAAATACTACAAGCAGCTACATGTTCAATCACATCCCGATGCAACCCCAGCCACCAAAATCGACGAGAGAGGAGGTCCATGGTTGCCTTACGACCTGGATGACCAGCAATCACAGAGTTATGATGTCCTTTAATTACTTTGCGGAGCAGATTAGATGGTACAAATAACCTTCCTGGAGGGCAGGAGGCAGGAGCGCCCCACTGAGCCTCTAACACATCACCCTCCAGTTCACGATATAATGCCGAAATGACTACCCCCTTCTGTAATATTGGGGCAGGGTTATCATGCTAACCGCCACCAGGGAAGCTCCGGGACAAAGCATCAGCCTTGACATTTTTGACCCTTGGACGAAAAGTGACAAAATTGAATCTCGTAAAAAACAGAGTGTAACGGGTCGGGGAGGCGGAACCTCTGAGCAACTATACAAGGGGGCGGCCCTTGTAAGGAAGCGGGTGGCGCCCAGGGAAGACGGGCAGGTAGTCACAGCAAGTGACAGGGACAGTCTCTGGGTAAACGGGCAGGTGGTCACGGCAAGTGACCGGGACAGTCTCTGGGTAAACGGGCAGGTGGTCACGGCAAGTGACCGGGACAGTCTCTGGGTAAACGGGCAGGTGGTCACGGCAAGTGACCGGGACAGTCTCTGGGTAAACGGGCAGGGGGTCACAGCAAGTGACCGGGACAGTCTCTAGACAGGCGGGTGGTCACGGCAAGTGACGGCAGAGCCTCCAGGTAGACAAGCAGGCTGGTAGCAGGTGGACGCTCCCAGGTGAGCGGGCAAGAGTCTCTGGACAGGCAGGTGGTCACAGCACGTGACGGCAGGGCCTCCAGGTAGGCTAACAGGCAGGTAGCAGATGGGCGCTCCCAGGTGAGCGGGCAAGAGTCTCTGGACAGGCAGGTGGTCACAGCACGTGACGGCAGGGCCTCCAGGTAGGCTAACAGGCAGGTAGCAGATGAGCGCTCCCAGGTGAGCGGGCAAGAGTCACTGGACAGGCAGGTGGTCACAGCACGTGACGGCGGAGCCTCCAGGTAGGCTAGCAGACAGGTAGCAGGTGAGCGCTCCCAGGTGAGCGGGCAAGAGTCTCTGGACAAGCTGGTGGTCACAGCACGTGACGGCGGAGCCTCCAGGTAGGCTAGCAGGCAGGTAGCAGATGTGCGCTCCCAGGTGAGCGGGCAGACGGATCCATAGACAGACTGGCAGGGCTGGTAGGCAGACTGTCGGACCGCAGGAATAGTAGCAGGTTGACACGAGACAGGCAGGTATCAGACAGGAAACTGGCAGGTAACTGGAAACGGGACCTGAGGGCTGAAGCAGAGTGATGAACTGTGCTACAACATTGCTCGGGCACCTCCATTTTGGAGGAGGTGCCTTATATATGATGAAGTCCTCCGGCCATTGGCCGGGGACTCCTTAGGACGGCGCGCGCGGCCCCTTTAAGAGAGGGGGAGCGCGCGCGCGCGCGCCCTAAGCACCGTGGCCGGGAAGGAGCACGCACTGCTAGCAGAGCGGGAGGAAGACGCCGGACACGGAGCGGAGAGGTGAGGGGAACAGCGTCCCTGCCTAGCAGGAGGCAGGGACGCCGACGCTACACAGAGACAACCTGGCTTGCCTAGGGTTGAGACATTTAGCTGACTGGAGATATGACAGGTTCTTATCGTCAGTAATAACAGTAATATGATGGACAGCCCCCCCAACCAATGCCATCATTCTTCGAACGCCAATTTGATAGTTAAAAGTTCCCCATTACCTTAATTTCTGTCAACCGAAGACAACATTTTAGAAAAGAAGGCGCGTGGACTCCATTTACCAGGGGATGGACCCTGAGACAAGACAGCCTCAACACCCACATCCGATGCATCAACTTCCACAATAAAGGGTTGGGAAACATCGGGTTGACTGAGTATAGGTTCAGTGGCAAAATAATTCTTTAAGGAAGAAAAAGCCTGGAGGGAGGCATCGACCATTTAGAATAATCAGACCCCTGTTAGTCATGTCAGTAAGGGGTTTTACAATTACTGAGTCATTTTGGATGAATTTCCTGTAAAAATTAGTAAAGCCCAGAAAACGTTGTAGAGCCTTCAGGTTCTCGGGACGGTCCCAATCAAAGACTGCACGGATCTTCTCCGGATCCATCCGAAAACCCAAAGATGACAACAAGTAACCCAAAAAAATGCACTTCCTGAACGACGAAACAAGTAATTACTTACCGGTAATGTGTTTTTTCGGAGTCCATGACAGCACCCAACGAGAGAGGGATCCACCCTCCAAGGACAGGAAACCATCAGGCTTTAAAAAGGGCGGTTCCTCTCCCCATGTCAGATGGTTACAGGGTCTGAAAAACTGGACCTCTTGATATCGTTAGATTACCACAACCCTGAACACCACGTGTAAAACACTAAGAGGATTAGAAGAAAGAGGTGACGAACCCTCAACAATAGGAGGGAATATGAGGGTGCTGTCATGGACTCCGAAAAAACAGATTACCGGTAAGTAATTACGTGTTTATCGGTCGTCCATGACAGCACCCAACGAGAGAATTACAGAGAAGAGTAGAATTAGGGAGGGACCACAGCCTGCAGAACCCTACTCCCAAAGGTGATATCCGCACCGGAAAGATCCAATCTATAGTGCTTATAAAAAGTAGCAGGTGAAGACCACGTTGCTGCTCTACAGATTTGGTCGATAGATACACCTGACCTTTCTGCCCAGGTAGTCGCCACGGCCCTTGTGGAATGAGCTCTGAGATCCTTCTCCACTTCTTTGCCGCTTGTGGAATAGGCCATGCTAATAGCCGGGCCAGCGTAGCTTTAGAAGCGCTAAATCCCTTCATCTGTCCCTAAAAGCAGACAAAAAGGGACCTATCCTTCCTCCAGGAATTAGTGTATTCTAGATACCTCTCTAGACAGCATTTGACATATAAGGAATGTAATTTTTGTTCTTTATCGTTAGTGGGGCTGCTACAGACAGTGGGCAGGACAATCTCCTGTGATCGGTGAAATGTAGAGACTACTTTCGGGAGGTATGCTGGATCAGGTATCAAGATCACCCTATCATCTCGAAACAGGGTAAAAGGAGGGTCAGCTGAGAGGGCCTGAATGTCTCCTATCCACCGGGCGGAGGTCAAGGCTACCAAGAGAACCATCTTAAGGGAAAGGATTTTGATGGGAACATTCTGCAAGGCTTCAAAGGGGGGTTCTGTTAATGCAGAGAGAACTAGGTTAAGATCCCAAGGGGCTGAGCTAATGGACCGAACAGGTTTGGATGTGGCGCATGCTTTTATGAACCGTAAAACCCAAGGGTCCCCTGCTAGGTTAAAGTTATAGAGAGCTACAAGGGCCGATATCTGGACTTGGAGAGTGCTGAGAGCCCCATCTCTGCCCCCTTCTGTAGGAACTCCAAAACTAAATTAAATCGGAACTTCCCTCTTCGGGTCTGCCCCGGATACCGACAGGAATTTTTTCCAAGTCCTGTGATAAATCCGGGAAGTTACAGGTTTTCTGGATTTAAGGAGAGTGGAAGATACCTCAGCCGAGACCCCCTAGTCCTCAGCAGCTCTCTTTTAAATTCCAGGCAGTCAGATGCATTCTGCCTGCCTGCGGATGATGGACTGGTCCCTGGGAGAGGAGGTCTGGCAGATCCGGGAGAACCCAGGGATCGGAGACTGACATCTGCTGGAGCCAAAAAAAACACGGTCTTCTCAGCCAGGATAGGGCTATCAAGATTACCCGATGTAGCGTCGGCGTCCCTGCCTCCTGCTAGGCAGAGACGCCATTCCTCTCACCTCCCTGTTCCGTCCTCGGCGTCCTCTTCCCGCGCTACTGGCAGCGCTCGCCGCTTCCCGGGCACTGTGCTTAGGGAGCGCGCGCGCTCCCTCTCTCTTAAAGGGGCCGTGCGCGCCGTCCTAAGGAGTCCCCGGCCAATTGCCGGTGGAGCTCCCATATATAAGGCACCTCCTCCAAAATGGAGGTGCCCGAGCATAGTTGTTGCAAAGCCTTTCACCTCTGCTTCAGCCCTCAGGTCCCGTTGCCAGTCTGTTTTCCAGCTCTGTCTACCTGCTTGCATTCCCTGCGGTCCGACAGTCTGTCTACCAGCATCCGCCAGTCTGTCTACGGACCAGTCCGCCTGCGGATCAGGAAGCACCTGCCTGATACCTGCCTGATACCTGCCTGAGACCACCTGCCAGCCAGCCGAGAGACTCTTATCCACTCACCTGGGAGCGCTCACCTGCTACCCGCCAGCTAGCCTATCTGGAGGCTCTGCCGTCACTTGCAGTGACCACCTGCCAGCCAGCCGAGAGACTCTTACCCTGCTGTCACTTGCCGTGACCACCTGCCTGTCTAAGAGACTCCTACCCTGCTGTCACTTGCCGTGACCACCTGCCTGTCAAGAGACTGTTCCCGTCACTTGCCGTGACCTCCTGCCCTTCTATCCAGAGACTGTCCCTGTCACTTGCCGTGACAACCTGCCCGCCTTCCCTGGGAGCCACCCGCTTCCTTACAAGGACTGCCCCTTTGTATAGTAGCTCAGAGGTTCCACCTCCCAGACCCGTTACAGTTTGCTCGGGCCATGGAACCCGGTAGCACCCAAGCTCCCTCGCTCTCGGACCTATGTCATGAACTTTCCCGTCAGAGGTCCCAACAGGACTCCATCTTGGGCCACCTGCGTAGTGTTCACTCCCGCCTGGACACACTGACTACCTCGTCGGGAGCTGCTTCGACTCGCACAACTACTACCCCGGCAGCGCCGCTGCCCATCAATACTATGGCATCCTTTCCCGGTCCCCGCCTTTCCGCTCCGCCTCGTTTTGGTGGAGATCCCGGTCAGGCACGGGGCTTCATTAACCAGTGCACCCTGCACTTCGAACTTTTGGCACACCAGTTTTCCACCGACTGAGCCAAAGTGGCCTTCATCATGTCCCATCTCACTGGGGAGGCGCTGGCCTGGCTAAATCCTCTATGGGAGAGAGGAGACCCCCTGGTGTCCAACCTGCCAGCCTTTCTCACGGCCTTCCGGAAAGTCTTCGACGAACCAGGACGAAAGACCTCATCCGCCTCATCTCTGCTACGCCTCCATCAAGGGAGTCTCACCGTGGGCCAATATGCCATACGGTTCCGTACCCTTGCTTCTGAGCTTGCCTGGGATAACGACGCCCTGGTGTCCGTCTTCTGGGAGGGTCTATCTGGCCGGATTAAAGATGAACTTGCCGGTCGGGACATTCCTACCACTCTCGACGACTTAATAACTCTTGCCACCCGGATTGACATCCGGTTCCAGGAGCGTACCAAAGAGGTCACCCGTGAGAAGAGGTTTCCTCGCCTTGCTCCTACCTTCCAGAATCCCGTCACTTCCTCTGTTACTCCCCAGGCGCACTCACCCGAGCCTATGCAGGTCGACCAGACCAAGATGGTCAAAACCCGTCAAGAGTCACGCCGTGCCGAGGGGAGCTGCTTCTACTGTGGCAGTAAGGAGCAACGGATCCGTTCCTGCCCGGAGAGGTCGGGAAACGCCTGTGTCTAGGATCGCTCAGAGAGGTCGTCCTAGACAAGAGTAAACCCTCTCCATCTCTGATGCTATTGGTCTCTATCATCTGCGGGGAGAACCGTTACTTTGAACTAGCTCAACTTGATTCTGGAGCTGCCGGAAATCTCATTTCTCAGTCCCTGGTAGAGAAATACCGCATTCCCATCAAACATCTGGTCGAACCCTTATCAATCGCCTCTGTGGACGGGGGTCTCTTACCGCATCCCATCCAACTTATCACCGAACCCATAACTCTGCAGGTGGGAATGCTGCACTCTGAGAGCATCTTCTTTCATGTTCTACCTGGACTCTCTCATGCCCTTTTGCTTGGCCTACCTTGGCTCCAGAAACATGCACCCGTGCTTGATTGGCAGACCGGAGAAGTCCTTCGCTGGGGACAGAACTGCCATAAGACTTGTTTAGTTCCCGTTCGTCCTGCCCGTCCTTCTCCTCCCCCAGCCAATCTACCCGGCCTGCCGCTACCCTATTGGTCTTATGCTGATGTCTTTAATAAAAAGGAAGCAGAGACATTACCTCCTCATAGACCATACGATTGCCTCATCGACTTGGTACCTGGCGCTACTCCGCCCCGAGGGCGTATCTACCCTTTGTCCGCTGCTGAGACCCGGTCCATGTCTGAATATATCGAGGAGAACCTGGTCCGGGGAATTATCCGGAAATCTACCTCCCCGGCGGGAGCAGGCTTCATCTTCGTTAAAAAGAAGGCCGGCTCACTCCGTCCCTGAATAGACTATAGAGGTCTTAACTAGATCACGGTGAAGAATAAATACCCCCTTCCGCTCATTCCCGAATTATTTGACCGTCTGAGGGGTGCTAGAATCTTCACCAAGCTGGATCTCCGTGGGGCCTATAACCTGGTTCGTATCCGTCAGGGGGATGAATGGAAGACGGCATTCAACACCCGGGACGGCCACTATGAATACCTCGTAATGCCCTTCGGTCTCTGTAATGCTCCCGCCGTCTTTCAAGAGTTGGTCAATGATATCTTCTCTACTCCTGTGTGGTGGTATACCTGGACGACATCTTGGTCTTCTTTCCGGATCTCCCCACACACTGGAGGGACGTTCATCAGGTCCTGCTCAGGCTCAGGCAAAACCACCTTTACGCAAAATTTGAGAAGTGTCTCTTTGAGCAGACCTCGCTTCCATTTCTGGGCTACATCATCTCGCAGATCGGTCTACGAATGGATCCTGAGAAACTTTCTGCCATCCAGAAGTGGCCCCGACCAGAGGGGTTAAAGGCTATCCAGCGGTTCCTGGGCTTCGCCAACTACTACCGCCTCTTCATTCCGCACTTCTCTTCCCGGACTGCCCCTATCTATGCGCTCACCCGTAAGGGCGCTAATCCCAAAGAATGGCCGCCCGAGGCAGAGGAGGCCTTCCTGTCTTTGAAACAAGCTTTCTCCTCCGCTCCTGTGCTGCACCGTCCGGACAGCCACAAACAATTCTTCTTAGAAGTAGATGCTTCCTCCTCCGGAGCCGGATCGGTGCTCACCCAAAAGTCGTCTTCCGGAAGAATGGTAACCTGCGGCTTCTTCTCCAAACTCTTCTCCTCATCTGAGCGCAATTATTCTATAGGAGACCGAGAATTGTTAGCCATTAAGTTGGCACTGGAGGAGTGGCGTTACCTGCTCGAGGGGGCTCTTCACCCGGTAATAATCTACACGGATCACAAAAACTTGGCTTATCTCCAGAGTGCCCAAAGACTTAACCCACGCCAAGCCCAGTGGTCCTTGTTCTTCGCCCGCTTTGATTTCATTCTTCATTTTCGCCCGGCAGACAAAAATATCAAAGCTGATGCCTTGTCCCGATCCTTTTTGTTCTCCGATCTAGAGGAGGAGCCAAAGCACATCATCGACCCCGCCAAGGTAATGCTGGTGGCTCCCGTGAATCTTAATCGTCTTCCACCCGGTCAGACGTTCGTAACAGTACCTAATCGTGAGAAAGTCCTACACTGGGGACATTCGTCTAAGCTAGCTGGCCATGCTGGCCAGAAAAAGACCCTCCTGCTTATTTCCCGGCATTACTGGTGGCCTACCCTGCACAAGGACGTAATAGACTTTGTCTCAGCCTGTGCGTCCTGCGCCCGAAACAAGGTTCCTAGACATCTGCCAGCCGGCCACCTTCTGCCTCTTCCCATACCTGCTGCCCCGTGGCAGCATATAGCCATGGACTTTATAACGGATCTCCCTGTCTCTGCTGGTTGTACGGTCATCTGGGTGGTCGCTGACCGCTTCTCTAAGATGGCTCACTTCATTCCCCTTCCGGGCCTTCCGTCTGCATCTGAATTGGCTAAAGACTTTATCCTTCATATTTTCCGTCTTCATGGTCTCCCTCTCCACATCGTATCCGACCGAGGAGTTCAGTTCACCTCTCGCTTCTGGAGAGCCATGTGTAAACTGCTGGGGGTCTCCTTGGACTTCTCCTCTGCTTATCACCCACAGTCCAATGGTCAAGTAGAGCGGATCAACCAAAGTTTAACCAGTTACCTCCGGCACTTTGTTAATGCCCACCATTCCGACTGGGTGGATCTTTTACCGTGGGCCGAATTTTCCTATAACAATCACGAGACCGAGCCTTCCTCCAAATCCCCGTTTTTTTATTGTCTACGGTCAACATCCTCGGATCCCGTTTCCCGTCTCCGCCTCGGTGGATAATCCGGCCGCGGAATCTCTTGTTAGCGAATTCTCCTCCATTTGGGAGAGTACCAGATCCGCACTTCTTCAGTCCTCCGAGCGGATGAAGAAACAGGCTGACAAGAGACGTCAGGATCCGCCCCAATTCCGTCCTGGAGATAAAGTCTGGCTCTCGTCCAAGTATGTCCGGCTCAAGATTCCTTCCTACAAGTTAGGGCCTCGGTTCATCGGCCCACTGGAAGTTATCAAACAAATCAACCCGGTGGCCTATAAATTGAAACTCCCGGCCAACTTGCGGATCCCTAACTCCTTCCATGTATCTCTACTCAAACCTGTGGTACTTAACTCTTTTTCCAAGTCTACAGGTACGCCTCCTGCTCTGGTTTCCGCTGAAGACGAGTTTGAGGTAGAGAGCATTCTGGCCACTAAAAGGGTAAGAGGAAAGACCTTTTTTCTAGTGGATTGGAAGGGGTTTGGTCCTGAGGAGAGAACGTGGGAGACCCGGGAGAACATCCATGCCCCGCTCATCCTTGATAAATTTCTCTCCGGCCTAAAAAAGGGGGGGCCTAAAGGGGGGGGTACTGTAGCGTCGGCGTCCCTGCCTCCTGCTAGGCAGAGACGCCGTTCCTCTCACCTCCCTGCTCCGTCCTCGGCGTCCTCTTCCCGCGCTGCTGGCAGAGCTCGCCGCTTCCCGGGCACTGTGCTTAGGGAGCGCGCGCGCTCCCTCTCTCTTAAAGGGGCCGCGCGCGCCGTCCTAAGGAGTCCCCGGCCAATTGTCGGTGGAGCTCCCATATATAAGGCACCTCCTCCAAAATGGAGGTGCCCGAGCATAGTAGTTGCAAAGCCTTTCACCTCTGCTTCAGCCCTCAGGTCCCGTTGCCAGTCTGTTTTCCAGCTCTGTCTACCTGCTTGCATTCCCTGCGGTCCGACAGTCTGTCTACCAGCATCCGCCAGTCTGTCTATGGACCAGTCCGCCTGCGGATCAGGAAGCACCTGCCTGATACCTGCCTGATACCTGCCTGAGACCACCTGCCAGCCAGCCGAGAGACTCTTATCCGCTCACCTGCTACCCACCATCTAGCCTACCTGGAGGCTCTACCGTCACTTGCCGTGACCACCTGCCAGCCAGCCGAGAGACTCTTACCCTGCTGTCACTTGCCGTGACCATCTGCCTGTCTAAGAGACTCCTACCCTGCTGTCACTTGCCGTGACCACCTGCCTGTCAAGAGACTGTTCCCGTCACTTGCCGTGACCTCCGGCCCTTCTATCCAGAGACTGTCCCTGTCACTTGCCGTGACTACCTGCCCGCCTTCCCTGGGAGCCACCCGCTTCCTTAAAAGGACTGCCCCTTTGTATAGTAGCTCAAAGGTTCCACCTCCCAGACCCGTTACACCCGAGCCCTATCTTCTCGAATTTTGCGAAGGACTGCCGGTATCAGAATTAGAAGGGGAAAGGCGTAACCCAGTCTGAATTTCCAGTTGATCAGAATGGAATCTACAGCAAATGGACGATCAGTGGGATTCAGGGAGCAAAAGCGATCCACCTTCCAGTTGGATCTGGTTGCAAAAAGATCTATGGAGGGGACTCCCCACATGAGCGTAATTTGGTAGAACACTGCTTGATTCAAGACCCATTCACCCTGGTGAAGGTGTACTCGGCTGAGGAAATCTGCTTTGTTGTTGTCTTCCCCTTTTATATGTACTGCTGAGATAGAGGCTAAATGTGTCTCTGCCAGAAGGATATGTTCTGCTACACACATCAGTGTCCTGGACTGGGTACCTCCCTGGTCGCTTATATATGCTATCAATACTTGGTTGTTGGACAGAATCTTGACATGTTGGCCCTGTAATGCTGGCAGAAACCCCTCTATAGCTTTCTCCACGGCTACCAACTCCTTCACATTAGAGGAACTGTTTTATAAAGAACCTGACCAACCTTCCCTGAAGTATGTGCTGATCTAAGTGGGCTCCCTATCCTGAAGGACTGGCATTGGTTCTGACTATCTTTGTAGCTGGGGACCACCAGAGGACTCCCGTGGACAGTACTGAGCCGTCCAACCACCAGCGGAGAGACTCCAGCGTATCTGGTTGCAGAGTCCGTTTGCTTTCTAGATTTTGGCGTAGGAATTTCTGATTCTCTAGAATGTCACACTGTAGAGTCCTGGTATGGACCTGAGCCCAACGGACTCCTGGTATGCACACCGTAAGAGACCCTAGGAGAGCCATGGCCCGCCTTAGAGTCATAGTTGGAGAGTATATGGCCTTTAATACTAAGGTCTGGATCCTCTCCACTTGTCTGGTGAAAGCCGACACTCTTGAATGTTCGAGTCCAGTGTAAGACCTAGAAAAATTTGAGACGTCGACAGACTTGATCTTGATTTGTCCATGTTGATAAATACAGTGGTGGCCAAAAGTATTGGCACCCCTGCAATTCTGTCAGATAATACTCAGTTTCTTCCTGAAAATGATTGCAATCACAAATTCTTTGGTATTATTATCTTCATTTAATTTGTCTTCAATGAAAAAAACACAAAAAGAATTGTCCTAAAGCCAAATTGGATACAATTCCACACCAAACCTAAAAAAGGGGGTGGACAACAGTATTGGCACTGTTTGAAAAATCATGTGATGCTTCTCTAATTCGTGTAATTAACAGCACCTGTAACTTACCTGTGGCACCTAACAGGTGTTGGCAATAACTAAATCACACTTGCAGCCAGTTAACATGGATTAAAGTTGACTCAACCTCTGTCCTGTGTCCTTGTGTGTACCACATTGAGCATGGAGAAAAGAAAGAAGACCAAAGAACTGTCTGAGGACTTGAGAAACCAAATTGTGAGGAAGCATGAGCAATCTCAAGGCTACAAGTCCATCTCCAAAGACCTGAATGTTCCTGTGTCTTCCGTGCGCAGTGTCATCAAGAAGTTTAAAGCCCATGGCACTGTGGCTAACCTCTCTAGATGTGGACGGAAAAGAAAAATTGACGAGAGATTTCAACGCAAGATTAAGCGGATGGTGGATAAAGAACCTCGACTAACATCCAAACAAGTTCAAGCTGCCCTGCAGTCCGAGGGTACAACAGTGTCAACCCATACTATCCGTCGGCGTCTGAATGAAAAGGGACTGTATGGTAGGATACCCAGGAAGACCCCACTTCTTACCCCGAGACATAAAAAAGCCAGGCTGGAGTTTGCCAAATCTTACCTGAGAAAGCCTAAAACGTTTTGGAAGAATGTTCTCTGGTCAGATGAGACAAAAGTAGAGCTTTTGGGGAAAAAGCATCAACATAGAGTGTACAGGAAAACAAAAGAGGCATTTAAAGAAAAGAACACGGTCCCTACAGTCAAACATAGCGGAGGTTCCCTGATGTTTTGGGGTTGCTTTGCTGCCTTTGGCACTGGACTGCTTGACCGTGTGCATGGTATTATGAAGTCTGAAGACTACCAACAAATTTTGCAGCATAATGTAGGGCCCAGTGTGAGAAAGCTGGGTCTCCCTCAGAGGTCATGGGTCTTCCAGCAGGACAATGACCCAAAACACACTTCCAAAAGCACTATAAAATGGTTTGAGAGAAAGCACTGGAGACTTCTAAGATGGCCAGAAATGAGTCCAGACCTGAATCCCATAGAACACCTGTGGAGAGATATCAAAATGGCAGTTTGGAGAAGGCACCTTTCAAATATCAGGGACCTGGAGCAGTTTGCCAAAGAAGAATGGTCTACAATTCCAGCAGAGCATTGTAAGAAACTCATTGATGGTTACCGGAGGCGGTTGTTCGCAGTTATTTTGGCTAAAGGTTGAGCAACCAAGTATTAGGCTGAGGGTGCCAATACTTTTGTCTGGCCCATTTTTGGAGTTTTGTGTGAAATGATCAATGATTTGATTTTTGCTTCATTCTCTTTTGTGTTTTTTCATTGAAGACAAATTAAATGAAGATAATAATACCAATTTGTGATTGCAATCATTTTCAGGAAGAAACTGAGTATTATCTGACAGAATTGCAGGGGTGCCAATACTTTTGGCCACCACTGTAATCCCAGATTTTGCAACATTTCGAGGACCTGTTCAACCAGCTCTGGACAATGCTGAGCCGACCTTCCAACTATCAGAAAATCGTCCAGATATGGCATAATCAGAACTTTATTCTCCCGAAGATGAGCTGATGCCTCCGAGATTACCTTGGTAAAGATTCAAGGGGCAATCACTATGCCAAAGGGAAGGGCCTGATACTGAAAATGGCTGACTTTTTTACACACCTGAACCGCTACCCGGAGGAATTGTTGGGACTGGACACATATGAGAATATGGTAGTACGCGTCTTTCAAGTCCAGGACTGCCATGTGGCAACCTGGAAAGCGCAATTTTATTGAAGACCCAATTGACTCCATTTTGAAAGTAGGAACCTCCAGATAATTGTTCAGGTCCTTTAGGTTTAGGATAGTTCAGAAAGAACCATCTGGTTTTCTTACCAGGAAGAGGGGAGTGGAATACCCTCTCCCCTCCTCCCGGGTTGGAACCTGAACTAGTACAGCCTTGTCTAGGAGACTTCGGATTTCGCTCTTCAGCGCCCGCTGCTAGTCTGTCACAGGTGTGTCAGAGGTGACAGACAATCGCCCTGCAATAGTTTGCAGGAGATCTACATGTTTGGCAATGCAGACAGCTGCAGATAGGAGGCTGTGTTTAGGACCCAGCGACTACCTCCCTTTAGTCTGGGTGTATATATATACCTGGTGTGTCTAGGTGGGCATCACCGGTTATACTCATTTCTACTTGGAACTTGGTTGAAGCAACATCATGTCCTCTCTGGAGTCTTGAGGCCGTGTGCCCAGTTGGAGTTCTTTTAAGCTAAGTTGTTATTCCCCTGTGATGTCTTACCCTTTTGTCTTTAGAGTGCTAGCGGAGGTTGACTAGTGCTCATCTCCTTCTACCCCCAGCTATAGCCTTACGCCAGGGACAGTAGAGCGAGGCACGTGATCGGCGACCGCTGCGGAGGCTGTATGGGGACATTAGGGGGAGACAAGGTGATGCTAGTCCAGATTAGGGGGGTCACCTCTTCCCCCTTACCCTAGTGTCTGGGCTCCCTTTCCCCTCTGTGTTGCCCTCACACTCGGCGTGACATTATAACTGGCTGATCACGTTTTGGAAAAAAAAAAAAATACGACACAAGATCGACATTTTGTTTTGTTTTTTTCTGTGTGTTTTTGGGTGTGCACTTTTTTTTCCTTACTCCCTTTAGTATGGGATCAGTTGCAGAGCTCGCAGAGCAGTTCCGCTGTCTGTCTCTGCAGGTGAATGACCTCCGCTGTGAGGTTCAGCAACGGTTACAGGCCGCCAATGTGGGGGTCTCTGCAGGTAATCCTGTCCAGCCTGAACCCAAGGTTGCCCTCCCGGAAAGGTTTTCAGGAGGTAGGGACAAAATTTTTGTGTTTTAAGGAGGCATGCAATTTGTACTTCAAACTTCGTCCCTACTCCTCCGGTAATGAGGAGCAACGGGTTGGTATTGTGATCTCTCTACTGCAGGGTGATCCTCAGTCATGGGCGTTTTCGTTACCGTGGGATTCGGTTTGTCTCCAGTCTGTGGAGGTTTTTTTTGGAGCTCTTGCCCTCATTTATGATGACCCCGACCGAGTCCCTTTGGCTGAGTCTAAGCTATGTCGCCTTCAGCAGGGGATTCGGTCAGTGGAAACGTACAGTTCAGAATTCCGTAGGTGGGCAACGGATTCCAAATGGAATGATTCAGCACTTAAAAGTCAATTTTATGAGGGGCTTACTGAAAGGTTGAAAGATGCCTTGGCTGTATATGATGCCCCTCAGTTCTTGGAGGCTGCCATGTCTTTGGTCATAAGTCTGGATAGGCGCCTTCAGGATAGACAGGTGCAACCTTATTCTCCGGGGCCTTCTTGTCGGGGCTGTGTAGCTTTGCAAAGGGAGCGGTCTGGAGGTGAACCAGTACTGGGGGAGGTGGAGGAACCTATGCAGTTAGTGGGTGTCTCTACATCATACATCTCCTTGGAGATTCAAAAGAAAAGAGACGTATTGTCCTTCAATTTCGAAACAAAAGGAGACTCTATTAACTCTTGGTAGTCTGGAGTTGGATAAACAAGAGGTGCATTTGTGGCCAAACTGCAGCTCCCGCTTTGTCCTGACAGCAGAGGTGGTGCTAGAGAGCAAAACCGAAAACAAATTTGTGTTTGTTGACAGTGGAGCCAAGGTCAGCATGGTTTATGCTGAGTTTGGAAAACTCATGGTCTTGCTGTGCTTTAGCTGAACCTATTCCCATCTTTGCCATTGACTCGGCACCACTTGCACAGAAAGCATTTACTCAGATCAGGGGTCCTCAAACTACGGCCCGCTGTAGCTGTTCTGTTATTTAGGGGGCCCTTTCTCTGTCTGGTCTCACAATTTCTAGACGGCTGCCACTTTCTGCTGCTCAGGCGATGCTGCCTTTCCATTTGTAGTCTGGCGAGATTCAACTGTTCTACCTCACGCAGGTAGGTTACTCGGTACTCCATAAGCATGCGCATATATTCCAGGCTTTCTTCCGCTATTACAGCGGAGAATGACACCATGCCGTCTTCATCGGGTATCCAGTCCTGACGATCACGTGGACTGCTTACTTTCACCACCCCAGACTTCTTTACCATCATCTGCATGGCTCGGCCATTTCTCCCAATGAGCTTTCTCACCAGAACATGAGGCACCCGGATGACCTCTTCCCGCAGACTGTGAGATTTTCTCATAAGCTCCAGTTGTCTAACGGCTTGTTCCGTCTTCAACCGGAGAAACCGCTTTGTGCGAATACATCGCCAGTGCATGTCACTTAGGATCGCCACCCTCTTCACTGTGACTTCGGTCGTGGACAGGACCACCAGCTGTTTAGCTCCTGAGGTCGAGTACACCTTACAAGCTCCCACGGCCTTCTTAAACTCTTCATGCACGGACTCACTGGTGCATTCTTCCCTCAAATCCTCGGGTACATCTATGAGGCATTTGTACCGGGACGTTTCTGTCTCACCAGTGGTCCCCAAAAGATCATCTAGCTCAGGTTTCAGGGGCAACTGACTTTCAGCTTCTTCACCCTGTATGCTTCCCCTGAGCTGTCTCACAGCTACAAGCTCAAGAATTTCCGTCTTGACCACTTCCATTTCATATTTATCTTCGGTTAACACTCTCTTAGCTCTCCTCAGGTCTACCTTCTCATGGTATAAGGGAGTGAGTGCAACTTGTTTTTCCTTTTCCTTCTCCAAGGAGGCCTCGTTCACTGAATGATACCTTGCCAGGCGACTTTTGAGCTTGAAAACTTCTTCCTCTAGCTCGGCTACTCGCCTCTCAGCAGCCCATCTCTGAAGCTCTTCCTGCTTCAGCTGCTCCTTTAACAATAGAGTTCTCTCAGACCTCTCTGTCTCCAATGCGCCCATTCGGCTCTCGACAGCCAGTCTCTGAAGCTCCTCTTGCTTTCAATGGGCTTGTAGCGACTCCTTGATCTCGGCTCCTACATCCACCGAATCATCCGAGCTCGTATTATTCAAGGAGGTATCTGTTTCATACCTCCAATCTCCAGTGGCCAACTCCTGGCCCTGGTCCGTGGCTTCTCCAATAGACTCCTCCATCTGTTTCCGCTCAGCTTCCATCTTGCTGATTCTTTCCTTAAGGCACGTCTCTGCCCTCTGGAGATTATCACAGAACGTCTGCAGCTCCTTCACCTGAGCTTCCAGACCTAGGGTCTTTCTGCGGAGATCACCATTTTCATCACGGGTGTCCTGCAGAGTGGTCTCAACCACTTGGCGCATGTGCTCTGCATCCGCATTATCATCCTCTAGTTTTTCTTTAACCTTGAGGAGATCCTCATAGTCTCTCTTGATTTGTTGCAGTTCCCTATTGAACTTTTCATGCCTCTTTTCTGCCTCACGATCGTGACCAGACACTTCATCTTTTATTGCCTCTTTCAGGGCGGATAGCTCCCGGTCTCGCTGGTACAGAGAGTCCACCAGCCGCTCCTTCTCCTGCATTAGAGGCTTTACTTGGTCCTGGAATTGCTGCAGCTTCCTCATGAGATCACCATATTCCTTCTTGGATTCACACAGCTCCCGGTTGAACTGTTCGCGCAGTCGATCTAGGTTTGGTTCACGCCCAGAAACTTCATCCTGCAGCGCCTCCTTGAGGGCAGACAGCTCTATCTGTACCAGAGAGAAGCGACCTTTCACCAACAACTCATCTTCACACTCTGCTTTGTCAATCTCCAATTGAAAAACATCCTCCTTGATTTTGCGGCGGTCCTCCTCTATTTCGTAGAACGCTTCCTTCCATTGATTAACCTCCCCGTCGCTTCCCTCCAGGTCTCGCTGCCAGTTCCTCACAACCTGGTATATTTTCTGCTGTTCAGACTCCAGGTTCAGCTGGTCTGAGGACACGTTCCCCAGGTTTTCCCTTAGTTGCTGCACGTCACTGTGATACTGCTGCCTGATAGGCTCCAGCTCTTGGTCAGGACTGCCCGCCTCCTCTTTCAGGGCTGTCAGATCCTTCTGACTCAGTACTGTACCGGAGGTTGCTATTGGCAACGTCACCTCCTCTTCTGCTTCTAAAGGAGGATCCACACTTGAAACAAAGGCACACAGCATTACATTTTCTTTATTTTCACTTGCAGCAAAGACTACAGGAGCAACCTTTTTGTGGCCCTTGCGCCGTCGACGACGAGAGGGGGACTCTCTCCCCTCATCTAGCCCCTCCTGACTGAACTCTCTTTCTACCTTTGTAGTGTCACCGTCAGTTGCGGGGTCTGCGTCACTCCCTATGGTGTCGTGGACCAACAAGTCACCTCCCACCTTGATGTCACCCCCTTCTACTGGAGCTACTCCATTATCAACGGTCACATTGTTATTTTTAGGCGGTACCAACCCACCACCAGTAAATTTTTTTGATTTTCTATACTCCACGCTGTTTTGAACAACCGCCCCTTTTTTGGACTCCGCCCCCTTTTTAACAACCACACCGGTAGGGGAATTTTTACAAGAAAAATCAACAATAGTCTTAGGACTCAGTTCATAACAGCTCTTACCACCTCCCAGGGCACTCTGGGACAACAATGGCGCCCCCGGAGAGTTCACGGAATGGTCTACTGCCGCCATTCCATACGGTGCCCACCACTCCTGCGGTTCCTGCACCATGTCCAGTAGAAGTTTCCCAAATACCTGCTGCGGTTTTACACACACCGCTTTCCCCAGAAAATTTTCGTGGCCCCACCGAGCCACAGCAAAACCGGGTTTGAGTGTGACAATCTTCGCAACCCCACCGAGTTGCAGCCAGATGCTTTAATCTTCGTGACCCCGCCGAGCCACAGCAAGATGCTTGCATCCACACTCGTCGTTCAATGCCGTTACCTCTAGCAACAAGGCTGCCGTTGCCACTAGCAACCGGGCTGCGGTTGCCCCTAGCAACCGGGCTGCAGCTGCTCGCATTCTCGAACCACATGTAAGGCGGCGCTAGTCATCATACTGGGGAATACTCGCTGCACCGGGTCAATTAAAGCACACATGAAATGTCTTTCTGGTATTTCACAATGCAGCCGTTTATTATTTATCATAAACCGCTTATCACACATATAATGTCCACGAGCCTTTCCAGTGGCAGCTATGCTCACTTGGCTCCAGTTACAGCCTTCAGCAAAGTAACTATAACAATGTTCATATAACGTAATGCTTTTACCTTTTGCCGGGTCTTAACGGTTTCGTTCTTATTCGGCCACCGCTGTGGCTTTTAGGCTTCCCAGGTGGGGGTCTCCAGCCCTCGTACCATCCAAGGCTACTGGTATGCTTACATAGCCAACATCCAGCCTCTGCCTTTCAGGCTCCACCAGGCTTCAATAGGCCTCACTCTCTAGCGGTGTCCCACACAGGTACAGGCCTCACGCCTTACACACACACCACTGTGTCAAGTCTATCAGGGTTTATATATCCTGTAGTACACACCCACAGGACCTGTGCTGATGTCACAGTCATGTGACCAGTCACCTGAGGGGGAAGGTACATGGTCAGGCAAAACACATCATGGACCATTACCGTAATGCCAAGCAAGCCGCTGCATTACAGTGGGTAATAGGGAACTTTTGGTGATCAAATTGGCGTTTGACGAATGGCGACACTGGTTGGAGGGGGCTGTCCATCCTATTACTGACCATAAGAACCTGTCATATCTCCAGTCAGCTAAATGTCTCAACCCTAGGCAAGCCAGACGGTCCCTGGTTTTTACTAGGTTCAATTTTGTTGTCACTTTTCGTCCAGGGGTCAAAAACGTCAAGGCTGATGCTTTGTCCCGGAGCTTCCCTGGTGGTGGTGACCATGAGAACCCTGCCCCGATATTACAGAAATGGGTAGTTATTTCGGCTCTTTTTCCTGAACTGGAGGGTGAGGTGCTGGAGCCTCAGGGGGACGCCCCTGCCTCCTGCCCTTCAGGAAAGTTATTTGTACCACCTGATCTGCGCCGTAAAGTAATCAAGGTACATCATATCTCTGTGCTTGCTGGGCATCCAGGTGGTAAGGCAACCGCAGACCTCCTCTCTCATCGTTTTTGGTGGCTGGGGTTGCATGGGGATGTAATTGAACACGTAGCTGCTTGTAGTATTTGCTCGCGTTCTAAGGTTTCGCACATCCGTCTGTCTTGTACTTTTCTTCCTCTACCTATTCCTAGCAGGCCATGGACACACTTGTCCATGGATTTTATTACTGACCTGCCGGCTTCTACAGACAAAAACGGTGATTTTGGTAGTAGTAGATGGGTTCAGTAAAATGGTTCACTTTGTCGCTTTTCCTGCACTTCCCAATGCTAAGACACTTGCTCATAAATGAGATTGTAAAGCTTCAAGGGGTCCCCTCCGATG